>NC_135941.1:1202500-1802500 GCF_964058835.1 Carex rostrata | reverse complement strand
GGGGTGATGCATTATTGAATGCTGCCTATATTCTAAATCGTGTACATTCTAAATCTGTTTCTTCAACTCCATACGAACTTTGGACTAATAGAAAACCAGATCTTAGTAATCTGAGACCTTGGGGATGCGCTGTCTTTGTTCATGATTCGTCTCATCAACATGGTAAATTGGGTCCACGAGGTAAAAAGAGTATATTTATACGATACTCCGAAATTCCAAAGGTTATGTATTTATTGGTGAACAATCGAGTGGGAGTGTAACAGAATTTGAGTCCCGAGATGTCATTTTCTTAGAAAATGAATTTCCAAGAAAGGGTGAGATAGGTCAGGAATTTTCTCTATATGAAGTAGAGGAGCAAGATGATTTGATTGTTGCAAATCGTTTGGTGCATATTCCTGAACCTCCAACAGTATCTCATCCAAGTGGGAGCAAGTCAGTAGATGATGCTGAGCCAAGTTCAGCACAATCACAAATTAGGCATAGCAATCGTGCTAGAGTTCCTAAACATCATTTTCCAATCGAAAATGAATCTTACATGATTGTCATGCAAGATGAAGAAGAGCCAAGAAATATTCGAGAGGCTCTCACTTGTCCTGCTAAAGAGAAATGAATGAAAGCAATGGAAGAATAAATGGAGTCAATGAGATCAAATAATGTTTGGAAATTAGTTGATCTCCCTGAAGGACGCAAGGCAATTGGGAACAAATGGGTTCTCAAGATTAAACGTCTAGCTGACGGCTCAATTGAGAGGTATAAGGCACGACTTGTTGCTAAGGGGTATACACAGCAAGAAGTGATAGACTACGAAGAGACTTTCTCTCATGTTGTAAGATTTACTTCCATATGGTTGATACTAGCTATCGTTGCCAGTTTAGATCTGGAATTGCATCAAATGGATGCTAAAACTGCATTTCTAAATGGCAATCTGGAAGAAGAGATATATATGGAACAACCTGTCGGTTTTGTTTCCGAAGGACAAGAGCACAAAGTGTGCAAATTGTTGAGATCCATTTATGGTCTCAAGCAATCTTCCAGACAATGGTACATTCGATTTCATCAAGCAATCATATCATTTGATTTTGGAATGATTGATGAAGACCATTGTGTGTATGTCAAAAGGTCCAAAGACAAATTTGTGATTCTATCGCTTTATGTGGATGACATACTGTTGGCTAGTAACAATAAAGAGTATGTACAAATCATTAAAGAATGATTATCCTCCAATTTTGATATGAAGGATATGGGTGAAGCAGCATACATTCTTGGAGTGAAGATTGAAAGAGATTGTTCCAAGAAGATGTTAGCTTTATCGCAAGAGCATTACATCAAGAAAGTACTTGAAAAATTCCATATGCAAGATTGTAAACCCATTGATACTCCTATAGCAAAAGGCGAAGGTCTTAGTTTAAGAATGTGTCCAAAGACTCCAGATGAAAAAGCTCAAATGGAAAAAGTTCCTTACTCAAGTGCAGTTGGCAGCATCATGTATGTTATGATGTGTACTAGGCCGGATATCAGTTTCGCCGTTGGGATGGTGAGTAGATATCAAGCCAATCCATGACAGTCACATTGGAAAGCAGTAAAAAGAATACTTAGATATCTGAAAGGTACTGCAGATTATTCATTGTGTTTTCAAGGAGAAAATCTGCAACTCATGGGTTACGCAGATGCTGATTGGGGAGGAGATTTAGATGAAAGAAAATCTACTTCAGGCTATGTTTTCTTACTTAGTAATGGAGCTATCTCTTGGAGTAGTAAGAAACAGAGTTGCATATCTTTATCCACAATGGAAACTGAATTTGTAGCATTTTCAGCAGCAATACAAGAAGCAGTTTGGCTTAAAAGATTTTTGAATCACTTGGGTTTCGGTGAGAATGAAACTAACTCAGTGTTGGTATACAGCGATAGTCAAGCAGCAATCGCTTATACTAAAGATACCAAGTATCACTCAAAGACCAAACACATTGATACTAAGTATAACTTCGTTAGAGACATGGTGGCGAGAAAGCAAGTTTGCATGCAGTACATATCTACACACAAAATGATGGCAGATCCTTTTACAAAGGCAATACCTAGAGATGTGTTTATTGGCCATGTGAAATCTCTAGGGTTACATAGATTGTAGTTATATTTTTAATTGAACAATATATATTATGTATATTTGTATTTGTGGGATAAATGCAATGAATATTTTTTACTTATACATTTATGTTATAATTGTTACAAATTATTTAATACCATTATATTTAGCATAACACATGAGATATAAAATGAAAGGTATGTCAGACAGTTGATTGGCCTTCTTACACAGGCAATCGCTTCTATGTCTTGGTAGGACATAGAAATGAGATTGATTTTAAGCTAGACATGATACAAAATGTGAGAGCAAGTGCTTAAAATATACATCGCCTTGATAGAGAATCAAGATGAGGTCATATGAATATATTATTATCAAGGTTCTAAATAGCGATTATAGCGGCATAGCGGGGAGACAAAAAAAAAAGCAATTGCGAATAGCATAGCTATAGCGGAAGCTATCACACATAGCGATTTTCCCTTTTCAAACTTTATATTCTATATTTCTACTAATTATCAACATAATCAATATTAGAGAATTTATGTAACAACTAAATGACAACTAATCTAAGTTTATACTTTTTATCAATTACGCAAATAAGAATGAAAAAAAATCTAAAAAGTAACATTATTTAATAGTTTATACTTCATGGTATTACATATTATAATAGACAAAGAGCAATTAATTTTATAAGGTAAATGAAGTCAATATACATATTTAAACATTTTATAATTATAATAATAATCAAAATCAGCTTTCAATTGAAACGAACGATAATAATTTTACAAACGAATATTATAAAAAGAGTAATCAAAATGAATAATTAGTATTTGAATATTTCTCGATATAGAATGATAGAATAAATCACAAATAAAAATAGAAGCATATAGTTTGGTTTAGTATACTTATTGTAGAAGACCATGTAGCATTAGAAATAAGAATAGAAGTACAGAAGTCCATATAAATTGCAAAAAAAAAACCATGTAGCATAGCGGTAGCTATAGCGGGTCTCATATAGCGGTAATAGCGGTCAGCTATTATAGCTATAGCGGTCGTAGCTGAGTTAGCGCAATTTTATCTCATGGCTTAGCGTTTATGGTCCGGAAAAGCTATAGCTAGCTATTTAGAAGCCTGATTATTATGACTGAAGGTGAGATACCCACTATTCACCTTAACTGTCTTATGCCAAGTGGGAGTCCTGTTATTGAATTTATATGATAAGTAGAGTTGTGGACTCAAGTTAGATATTATGTATATCTGAACTATCACTTGTACGGTATTGGATTTTATTTTAGACATACTCTCCATAGGAAATGGAGAATAATACCGTAACATATGTTTCATACCATATGTGCAATTGACCAACAGGGTAACAGAAGATGTGATCTCTTCTTCTTTGTTGTGTGAGACCCGCGAGATCAAAAGGATCTCAGAGTACTCTTTGATTTTTTTACTAAATACTTGAAGTTTCTTTTCAATTAGTTATTTTGGAATGCTACCAATGATCATGTATGATACGATCTAATGGAACATATCTGAATAGCAATTGATTTGGAATGAAGAGATTCTAGATAAAAGAAAAAGATTATTTGAGTGTTACATTAGGTTATATTCACTGGTGCACCAATTATGTTTATGTAACATAATTGTGAATATATAAGTATGGTTGTATCAATAATTAAAAGAGATCCCGTAATACTTAAAAATGTAACTTGATGATCTGGGGTACTGCATATTTACTCTACTTAGATGTTGTTATACATACCTAACAGTTGGATAACAACATAGACTCTCAAATTAAAATATGCTGGTCATGGCCTATTTCCTTGTATGAATTTTAACAGAGATTAGAGATTACGTTCGCTTAGTTTATAGCGGGTATCCCATTTTGTGCGAGTGGGAGATGTTGGATTAATTAAATAATACGCCCGTTATGGGAAACCCGAATCCAAAACCTGACCTGTTATGAAAATGTGTTGACCCGTTATGAAAAGGTGCTGATCCATAATGAAGAGGTGCATTGGTTTTTATATAAACCCAATCCCTCTCTCTCTCTCTGTTACTTAACAGAAATAACAGAACCACTATTTTTGTAATACACCAAAAAGTACTCTGTTAATACAAGGTCTTAGGTCGTGGAAAACGCAGGGCTTCCGGCTTCGGCTTGTGATTGCTTGCAGAACCAGTGACACTGCTACGCTCGCAAGATCCGCTTCCGCACGAATATTAACGGAATAATTTGTAATTTCTATCCGTTAATTAACAAAAATTATATAATCACGTTTTTATACTTGCATGATCGTAATCATCAGATGTTGAAACTTGTATAGTTAGGTGTTTAAATTTACAAATATATATATATATATATATATATATATATATATATATATATATATATATATATGTGTGTGTGTGTGTGTGTGTTTGTGTAAAATCTAGACAATAAAGAATAAAGGTAAAGAATTTAAATTTTTTTCAAAAAAGGAAATTAAGGACGAGATAAGGGTCACCCTAGAAAGATGAATCTAGAGGAATCAGGAATGTTACAAAAAAAAGAAAAAATTTCTGTGTCAAGACACGTGTTGATGAATTTAACAGGTTAGAAGATTAATTTGACGCAACAACCAACTGAGCTGCTACAACCAACTTGGTCCCTATCAAACTTATGGATCAATTTGATCCACATGCATGCATATAATTTATTTTTATTTATTCTGTAAATACAAAGTGAATAACATAAATATTTTCATTTTTAAAAGTTCAACAAAATTATATTCAATTTTGAGTACTTATTTTACTAGTTTGATAAAATCCATCCTTCCAGAAGTTGAGAAATAATTGAAAAAACAATAATTAAGTGCAAGATGAAGGAGCAGCCTTAAAGCATGCTTTCAGTTTGCTTCTTCATCTTATACTTATAAAAATAAAAATAAAATAGTTGTCCGAAAGTATGAATTCAACGTAAATTGTTAATTGCTACCAAAAACAAAATATAATTCTGTCGAACTTTTAAAATCCGAAAGAGTCATTTTGTTTGCTAAAATAAAAAAGAAAAAAAAAACTAAAATAGTCGTCCTATTATTTAAAAGTATGAGATAGACAAAACAAAAATTCATATATGTATTTCTAATAATAAATTTACTCACTATAAAAGTGGAGAAGGAGAATTGATATTTGATTTAGTAGCAAATATAATGCTCTCTGTGTGGGAGGTTGTCAGGTTGTAGATTTGAAACCGAATGAGAGTTATTTGTGGGTATTAAATAATTTGATAGCTTAATTTTTAAACTTTGCTAAAAAAGAACGTGGAAGAGCATTCTCACAGGTGCTTGAGTTAATCATGAGTTTAACATAGTGATTTTTTCGGACCTGCCTTGCATATATAGAGGTCTTTCAAATTCATCTCAGATTTAAATAAATAGATCGAAGAATCAGTCTTTAATTTAGTGACATAATACAACAACATCAGTGTGAAAGATCGTCAGTTCGAAACTCAAATGAAGAGTTTTTTATGAACATTAAATAAATTTGTATCCTCTGTATTACTACAGAGACACTATTATATTATGTAGAGTAAGTTGATTCGGACCGTTCTTTTAATTTTGTACGAATCTCAAAGTACAAATAATACTGACATGGTGTTATCCCGAATAGGCAGTTAATATGAAGCAATAAAGTAGTGGGCTCTGTCTAAGTACTGCTAGCAGGTGAGGTAGCTGACTGGATCTGAATTCATAAAAGTGGTCCAGTCCAGTGGTAAAAGTGGTCCAGTCCAGTGGTGTTTCGTACGAGACGGATGCGCCGACGCTGTCACGCCTTTTTCGTTAACTGAAGCCTGCCTTCGTTCGGGTCCGCAGTCGGCTGCTAAATTGCCACGTTTAAGATCATATCATGACGAAAGTAATACTAAGCTATCTGCTATGATGACAATTATTAAAACAATAATTTAATGAAACATTTTAGGTAATGGTCGTATACCAAATTATTGCCCCGCCAGGGTCTACTTTGTTTTCCAACTGTTGTTTTGTATCCATCAACAGCGATGGTTTCAGCACGTGCTGATTTTTTTTCTAAGTTTCGCAGAAGGTGCGAAGGGGTGAGCAGATTCGAATTCTCGGTGTTTAAATATTTAATAGTTTTAGGATTTAATTTTAACCGATTGTGTACTAACCCATTCTTAGTATGTGTTAATTTAAATTTAAATTTTTTAAAATTATAACGGAGGTGATTGATATTATGGTCGAAACTCGGAATCAAATTTAACAAGTGCAATTTAATAAAATAAATTAAGAAATTGTTTTTCTTTGTTTTATCAAAAATTAAAATATGATGAATTTTTTTGTGTCTGATAACAAAGAAATTTTTTCAATAATTCACTTGTGTCAAATAGACATTCTTCTGTGACAGGAGTTATATTTGCTTAATTTAATTTATCCAGGAAAAAAGACAAGTTTAGAAAATAAAAGATATAAGACATTAAAATTCTTAACAAGAAATATAATTCAATTTGACACCCCTTTATTCCCCTCAAAATAAAGTCTTATGGCTTATAAAAAGGAAATGTATAAACAAGTGATTAATTAGTTGGCCAAGAGAACGTGACACGTGAGGATTTACCAATGTATATATAGAGGAAGAAAAATGAAATGCACCAACGGGAGCTGATAGAGGGAATTTAGTTCCAGTCAAGTACCTGACATGGTAAAACGAGATATAAACCGTTTATTTTAAATCTGAGACATTTTTTTTTTTTTGAAGGTTAGTGGCTTTTAAAAGTCTGAAATAAATCTTAGTTCTTCATGCATCTTAAGATATATCCGAAAAAAGTTCGTTCGGCTGGAACTTTGTCAGATATGTATTGTTCTGGACCATATATTAGTTTTCAGTATCTAATAAAACCGGTGGCTTTGTTAAATTTTTAGAAAAACCAATGCTAATTTGTGATGCTTGGGTAAATTTAACAAGCACATGTGGCAAGATATGTATTAGGTTGACATTTTGGATAAATTAGTCGATACTCGGAAGGTGCGTGGTTTGGTTATCAGTGGTGGTAGCCATGATGTAGGTTATCTCAAATATTTTGGTCTTGTTTTGTAGTTTGCAAGTAGAAATCAGTGGCTTTGTCATTTTTTTTCCAAAGAAAAAAAAAAGACATGTGCAAACTATGCTTACAATTATTGCAAGCAAATTTACCAACTGAGCCACAAGAATGCATAAATCCTCTATCAAGCTTGTGAATATTGGAGATGCACAATTTCATATACAAAGAGCTAATACACAACAAAGAAAAGACATGGTTTATCCGTCTACAGTAGTCCAGCCCAGTTGGCCAGTTGTCTATAATCCAAGCCCATGTATAATTGTTGCAAATTTTACCTATTCCAGAGACGGCCCAATAATTTTCGAAGCTCAGCCCAATTTGTTTATTTCTTTTTCTACAGCCCACAGCTCTGTCCTCGCTCGCCTTTGCTGCTTCCTCTAGGGCCCTACCCGCTACGGCGTACCCGATACGCGAACTGCCAAAAGCAACAGCCAGAGAGAAAAAGAGAACAGCAATCAAAAATCGAGAGAAGAAAAAAGAAAAGTGCGAGCTCAGGCGGGACGGAAGGCTCAGCGGCTCAGGTAACCCTATTTTATTTTATTTTTTTCACACCAGCTCCACGGCTCGTGCATGGCTCTGGTGCTCTGCCGTAAACCCTAACCTGCGAACCTTCTTCCCATTAGCACTACCCTGTGTATTCAATTTTACAATTTCTCACTGACTAAGAAAGAAAATTGTGAGTTGCGGCTGCGGAACTGTGCGGAGGCGAATAGGGTTTAGTAGTTAAAATATAGTAATTTTTTTATTTAGAATTTAATTTGTAGTACTGTAATTAATAGTTAAAATAGTGATTTTTTGCCAAACCCTGATGGAAATCCTGACTATGACTACCTCTGTGTGTGTGTGGTGGGGTGGGGTGGGGTGGGGGGGGGGGGGGGGGGGGGTTGGTTTGGTTTGTCCAGAACAAATTCGGTAAATCAAACCAAAAGACTGATTGGTTCCCTGAGCCAAAGAACCATCAAATTTATCTTCATCCTTCTATAGTACTAATTTCATAAATTTAATAATGGATTATAAATTGTGCATACATGCGTCGGAAGAAATATGTAGCAAGTTTCTGTAAAAAAAACTTATAAAGATGGAGATCTCAACTAAATTCGAACTGGCCTCACCATTTAGACTCTCACTTGAAAACAAATGCACAATCATTGAAAATTATAATCCTAGGGTTTCATCAGAGTGAATTTACCCACATGAGCAGCAAAGACAAGTATCAATTAAGAACCTCGTATTGAGTCACCCTTAATAGCGTGAGGAGACAGTTGCAGGAAAGTGAAATAAAGGAAGTCGAAGAAAGACATGCCTGGAAATGAAAATGTGAAATTATGAGATGCTCAGAAAAAAAATGAAATTAACATAGATATAGATGGAGCAATGGAGGGACACCTTCCTCCTATTTTTAAAGAGACTGCAATAACATGTGCTCACTAAAAATGGGAAGTTGTCTAAAATTGTGGACAAGAGATTGGGGATGTTATTGATTAAACTAAACTCAGTTACATATGCTTTGCAGAGTAAACATTGTCTGTGCACACCAAACTATCTTAGTCTTCATTTTGTGGGACTTCAAGTTGACTTAGATCTGTGTTGACTTTTCATTACAATCATAAATTGAAAACACTCGCAACTAGTTGGGTTTGCAAATAGCTCAAAGTTTACGTTTTGTAACAATACTCTTACCATAAGTGCTCTGTGCAAATATAATTAAGTTGTATATTATTTGATTTACTTCTAATGCATTTTTACCTTCTTAAATCATTCAAAGCTTGATACCAACAAGTTGGGTACCATTTTTACATTTATTTAGCTTTTTTATTTATTCTTTGACAGATATTTAGGTTATAGATCGAATTAGTGTGTGTTTGGTAGAGTGAAATGCCGAAGATAAAGACAAGCCGAGTAAAGTACCCAGAAGGATGGGAGCTTATCGAGCCCACTCTGCGTGACCTAGATGCCAAGATGAGAGAAGGTGAGTAATCCTTTTACTTCGTCACTTAATTAATGTGAATAGTGATAGTTTACATAACTGAAATGTAAAAATGCAGCTGAAAATGACCCTCATGACGGGAAGCGTAAGTGTGAGGCATTATGGCCTATCTTTCGCATCTCTCACCAAAAGAGCCGCTACATTTATGATCTCTATTATCGTAGAAAAGAGATCTCCAAGGAATTGTACGAGTTTTGCCTCGACCAAGGCTATGCTGATGGCAATCTGATCGCAAAATGGAAGAAGCCGGGATATGAGAAACTCTGCTGCCTGAGATGCATGCAGACTAGGGATCACAATTTTGCTACAACTTGTGTTTGTCGGGTCCCAAAACACCTCAGAGAAGAGAAGGTCATAGAGTGTGTTCACTGTGGTTGCCGTGGCTGTGCCAGTGGTGACTGATTCTGTTCTTGCTTTTCTTTCTAGACCTAATTTTGTGGATTTGATAAAAGACTGGGAATTCTATGTGACTTGTCCACTGTATGAGTGATGATGAATTGTAGTGTGTTTATTTCTCTTGTTGCACTGATATCGATAAAATGACAATTTGGTGATGAATTGTAGCGTGTTTATTTGATAAAATGACAACTTTTTTAGAACAGATAAACTGATATGGATATCTCTATCGAAACCTCAGAGAAGGTGGAAAGATTAATGTTTCATACAGTTGTTATTCTGCAAATCAAATAGTATTTGCAACCTTAATTTTTGTTTTGGTGTGAAAATTTGAAAGAGTTTTTTTTTTTTTTATATATATATATATTTGTACCTGTATCTTTATTGTCGATCTCCATAAATTGTTTAGTTCATGACGTTAGCTATATATTAATTGACAAATTATTTAATAGTTATTTAGTTATGTTTTTATTTTACAGGTATGGAGGTCCAAATGAAGAATTTCAATACAAATAAAATATGAGAAACTGGATACGGATAGAATTTTTTTCTTCGAAATTAACCAAATATACGAATTTAATATTCTATTTTCACACGTAAACGAATTGAGTTTAACTAGGACATAGTAAAGATATATTCCTTGGTTCTTTTTTTTTTGTCTTTCCATGAAAACAATATATGGATAGAAACTCACTATGTTTATATGGTCCAAAAATAATATTTAGATCATATGATTTTCTACCGATCTATAAAATAGTAAAAAAAAAGGTTGGTATACAAGTACATTTTCATATAATCATATTAAAAATTTGTAAGTAAAAACATTATCAACAGTACAGATCGTTCTGCACTTGACAAAGTACCGTAACCTGGTTCAACTTATTTTTGTTTGGTCAAGAGGCAAAACACGTGGTTGGCAACAATAATCAACAAACCAGCCATGTTATGAGAGTCGTTAGCTGTTAAAAGCCGGACAGACTGGACTACTAAGTCCAACCAACAAAACATGCTTAGCAGTTAATAATTACACTGGCACTCACTACCCTTCGGCCTTCGGTCCACCGTCCCAACTATAATTAACATGAATACAATTTGGAAAACTGTGGGGTCGAGAATAGCATGCGACATGTGATCTGCACGAGCTTGCTGTCCTGTCAAATTAAAACTGTGTTACAAAACATATGTTAAAAGACAGAGTTCAAATACCTTTTTTTTTTTTTTTATCACTATCATATTTTTTTTAATAACATAAATTATAATATGTATATGTCAAGATAAAATAACTACATGTGATTTATCTCTATATGTACATAGAATTATTACTTTTCCATCTTATCTTTACATAAATCAAATAGGTTAAAAAATTAACTTGCAAAAATCATTCACCTCTCTTGATATTAATTAAAATAAAGTTAAAATATTATAGTATTTTACGTGTACACTTAAGAAATAAAGATACGATTTTTCTTTTTAAATTCAAGTAGTGACTACAGGTGTAAAATAAAAAGAGTAATTATATTGTCCCTCCAGCTTCTGTCCTCTAAGTGTTTCCCATATCCAGTCAATGACTCCTATAGCAACAATAACTAGAAGCATTCAGTACACTCTATTCTCCACCTTCGCGATTCTCTTCCTTGATCCAACCTCTCTTATCTCTTGTGATTTTTCCTCCCGTCACTCTCTCAATCAACGTTCCAGGCCACCCACCTAGTTCTCTCCCTTCTCTCTCTCTCTCTCTCTCTCAGCGTTTCAGAGTCATTTACTCTCTTCTCTTGCATCAACACGCCACCGCACCACCGCCTCTCCTCTCTCTCGCTCCAAGACCTCTCCCATTGTTAGCTCGCTCGACCCCCTTCCTTTCTCTTTATGCCTAGATCAGCCTCGGACTTTCCAGATCCGATCTGCCTGGAGAGCGCGGTGCACCGTTGAGATCCGACGGGGAGAGCGTGGTGCACCATTGGAGGTGGTCCATGCTAGCCCAGCGAAGGTTGTCAGAGTGCAACATATGAATACTTCATTAGTTAGATATGCATACTTCATGTTGTTAGATATGAATACTTCATATTTACATTAATTAGTTGTAAATACTTCATTAGTTAGATATGAATACTTTATTAGTTAGATATGAATACAATATACTTACTATAAAAAAAGACTTTTTAAGTGAATTGAATATGTGTCTTGGAAGAGGTATCTGATTTTGATTTGTATAAATTATTTCGTACATTTATGAATACTTCGTAATCTTCAGTATGAATATTGTTAGTGTCAGATGTGAATACTTCATGTATTACTAGGCTGTTGGGAATACTTCCTAGTCCCCAATTTGGGCAGGTGTGAATATTGTTAGTGTCAGATGTGAATATTTGTTAGTGTCAGGTGTGAATACTTCATTAGTTGGATTTGAATACTTCATGTTGTCAACATATGAATACTTCATGTTGTTAACATATGAATACTTCATTAGTTACATATGAATACTTCATTGTATAGATTCGCTGTAGTGGTCCCCAATCTTGGCAAATGTCTCTTTCAGACGGTTGCAGTCCCCAATCCAGGCTGTCAGAGGTCGTCAGCTGTCCCCCTGGTCATTACTGGTTTTCAAGATTAATGGTCCCCTCTAGTTTGTGTTTACATATGACGAATATTATAGATAATAAGTATGAATACTATAAATTCGTAAGTATGAATACTATACATTTTGACGATGAATAAAATCGCGTTAACCCTACTCATTGGTAGTAGTTACCACGTGCGCGTCAGTTAGTGGTCCCCCGTTGTACTTTTTTTTGTCTTTTAGCGCGGGGGACAGATAGGGGTAGGGCTGCTAATGAGTTGAGCCGGTTCGCGAATCAATGAGTTGAGCGGCTCAATATTTCATAATGAATTGGACTCGAAACTAAAAAAAGTCCAAACTCGTTTCGGCTTGCTTTTGAAAAAAAAAGCTCGGCTCATGTAAACACTTAGCTCGACTCAACTTGGCTCGTGAGCTCGTGAGTCAGCTTGCGAGCCGGCTCATATTTTTACTTAATTATTAACAAAAAATTATGTCAAACATTTAATTCTGTTGCAATACATAAACATCAGTTATGTTACTATTCCAGTGAGGTCTTCATATTATACAAATATTAAAAAAATAAGTTAACAATAATATCATCTAAAGTAGCAGAAGCATACAAGTTTAATAAAATAAAGACAATAACAGCGAAAATATAACTAATAGAATACAATAGAACTATGGATATGTGAAAAGTTAAATAAATTAATAAATAAGGTAATAAACTAACTATATCATGTAAATAACATAGAACACAATATACATTTTTTTTACGATTTCAAATTTCAAATATCAATTTTTTTTTCAAATTTCAAGTTTTTTAAATTTCAAATTTCAAATTTTTTTTCAAATTTCAAACTTTTTCAAATTTCAAAATTTTCCAAATTTAAAATCATTTCAATTTTTTTTTGTTTTCAAATTTCAAAAATTTGAAATTTGAAAATATTTGAATTTTAAAAAACTTGAAATTTGAAAAAAGTTTGATAGTTGAAAAAATTTGAAATCGGTGAAAAAAATGTTTATTGTATTCTATGTTTGATATATATGAATGTTATTTATATGATATAGTTAGTTTATTACCTTATTTATTAATTTATTTAACTTTTCACATATCCATAGTTCTATTGTATTCTATTAGTTATACTTTTCGCTGTTATTGTCTTTATTTTATTAAACTTGTATACTTATGCTACTTTAGATGATATCAGTGTTCTAAATAGCGCTATAGCGCTATAGCGCCGCTATAGCGTTTTTGGACCCTAAACGCTACGCTATGGTATCAAAATGCGCTATTTGAGCTATAGGCGCTATAATGGTAATAACGGTCCACTATAGTGCAAATAGCGCGCGCTACGCAACATGAGCTGTTTTTTTTTCTTTTCAATTTATATTCGTTTTAAATAAAGGCTCATATTGGATTTTAACCGTGATTTTTTTTTTTGCAATTGACGTACTAAGTTTTATAGTAAACTATTAATTATTAAATGAGAGATCCATCAAACGAAATCAAATAAGGAAGCTACAGGGCGTTATGCAACATGAGCTGTTTTTTTTCTTTTCTTTTCAATTTATATGAGTTTTAAATAAAGGCTCAGATTGAATATATTAAGATATTTCTTGAAGTAACAAAATGATACTTACTATATGGTAGTTTGAATATTTTGAATAGATTAAGATAATTAATTATGCCATGATGTCTAGGTTATTTTAAAATTTAAATAGAAAAAAGATAGATTATGTCATAATGCTGAATATATTTTGAATAGAAAAAGATCGGCAATTTATGATATTAGTATTACTATGAATATTTTGAGTCGCAATTTGGATTTTGTATTGGTTCAATATGAATATTATAATTTTTTAATCAATTTGATGTTATTTACTGTTATATGAGACTTATATAATGTTGATATTTAGTACAAATATATGATATAATTTTTATAAAAATAAAAAAAAACGCTATGTGGTATAGCTTTCGCTATAGCGACGCTATAGCGACGCTATTTGCTATAGCTTTTTTTTTTCGGCTTCCCGCTATGACGCGATAAACGCTATTTATAACCTTGGATGATATTATTGTTAACTTATTTTTTTAATATTTGTATAATATGAAGACCTCACTGTTGAATAGTAACGAAAATGATGTTTATGTATTGCAATAGAATTAAATGTTGGACACAATTTTTTGTTAATAATTAAGTAAAAATATGAGTCGACTCGCAAGCTGAGTCGAGTCGAGCTGAGTGTTTACATGATCGAGCCAAGCTTTTTCTTTTAAAAGCGAGCTGAGTTAGAGCCAAATCATTTTACTTCTTTCATTAAACGGAGCAAAATTTGAGCCAAATCTTAATCATTAGCGGCAACAAAGGACTGAATTGGGAGTATTAGTGGTTCCCAAATAAAAATATGATTGAGGAGATATTTGAACCACCCTCCACGTTAAATTATGATAAAAATAGAGATATTTTTCCGAATTCTCATCCTCTGAAATATCTCAAACTTTGAGTGGTTTTCTGGAAAATCCCAACCATTCAAATACGTTCTGCACGAATCTCGAAGCACAAATAATACTGGCCCGTACACGTCGGTCACGCAAAAGTTGAGGTACCTCAGAGGTTACGCACTCTATTTTTCCCGTGCTATTTGTTTCCACAAAGAGAGATTGAGAGCTCAGTAGCGCTCTGACCGAGTGCTTTCTTCTAATCTTATAATCTCTACTGTCGTCGTTGCGCCATTGACACTGCCATTGACAATTTATTCAATTAGAATTGCAACCGACACAAGTAACGTAAGAAACTGTAGAGGCGACCTTTCGTGTTTTTCCTCAAATCCAACCAAATCTCTACGCTAACCACTATCTAAAGTTTTTCGCTACCTCGCCACAAACACACCTTGAAACTGCATCTCAGGTAAAATTTGATTTACATGTGCTGTTTCTCTTCCATTGCTTCCTTTATAAGCGTAATCTCTCCCCAGGAATCCAGGATGCGCTTTCTACGGGGGAAATGCAACTTGTAAATTTTATTTTTGTATTTTCAGGGTGGTTTTCGATGTTGGTTTTGACATTTTGTTAATTTTTTGATAAAAGACATTGCATTAATTTGGCTCATGGCTATTTTTGATTTTCGATATGCTTTGGATCTCGTGCATGATGTGTGATTAGCTTATAACCCAGTTATTCGGCCATTATACTAGAAAGTGCAAAATTAGAGATTGAAATTGGGGATGGTTAAAGATGCTTTTCTTACCCTTTGATTTGGTACCTGTTTCTAACTTGTTCTCATTTTACTTGCTATGCTTCATATCCAATGAAATAGCTGCTTTTTGGGGTTTTGAAGAAGAAGAAGAAGATTAGTTTGAGGCCATGGCTACCGATTCTACTGGAATGACTATTGATTTCCTGCGGGCCAGGCTTCTTTCAGAGCGATCTGTTTCAAGAGCTTCTAGAGAGAGAGCTGACCAATTAGCACAAAGAGTTAGTTCATTAAATTCTTGATGCAAGTTACTTTCAAGTAATTAACTTATATTTTTGATATAAATTGGGTTGTTGCATTTGATTTTAGGTAGTGGAGTTAGAGGAACAACTTAGAATTGTAACAACTCAGAGAAAGAAAGCTGAGAAGGCCACTGCTGAGGTGCTTGCTATTCTTGAATCGCAAGGGGTGGGGTACATCACTGAACCAGAGGGGATTGATTCCAGTTCTGATCAAGATGAGGTGGAGGGAGGTGGACCCACCACGAGTGTCACTAAAGAATGGGAATGTGATGGCAATTCCGTCTCCTCTAACTCAAATTCGAAAGGAAAAGACGAGACCTCGAACTCAAATAGATCAACTGTGGAGAGAAGTGAGGTAGAGGACGAAATGTCAGGTTCAGAGTTAGATGCGCAGGCTGTAGCAGGAAGTTTGTCGTGGAAAGGGCGTAGCAAAAGTCCCGACTCGAATAAAAAGCATAGAGCAGCGAAGCACTTGAGGCAAATTAGACCGAGACACATATTCTACTTTACCAGCCCGGACCCATCTCCAAAGTACCAGAGGGGGAAATCATGTCGCAGAATCAAACCTAAGGATTTAAGGTACTACAATTTTAGTTAAGTTGCATTAGAATTTGTAATACACCGGTAAGGTTTGACGCATTGCAACCCAAGAACAAAGCTTGTTTTGGTCAGTTTGGGATCTTTCCGATTCACAACTAAAGTGTGCAAACCAGTATACTGCAGGCCATTAGGCATGAATTCACATCCCCTAAAATATCTGAAATTTTGAGTTGATGCGTACAAAATTTGAAGTCTGAACCGTTCAGCACGAATTTTAAGGCAACCCATTTTATATTAAGGGGGAATTTCATGTATCCCCCTAAAAAACTTCAATATTACGTATTTCCCCTTCAAAAGTTCATAATATCGTATTTACCCTTCAAAAGTGTAGAAACTCACATATTTACCCAAAAATAATAAAACAATAAAATTTAACACTTAAAATTTACTAAACAATATTGATTAATAAAACATGACTATTATACCCTTCCCTCTCTTCTCTCCACTCTCTCTCCCCACTCCAATTATCTGCCATAAAACAAAAAATCACTCCAAAGAGTACCATAGTGAAAGGTAACCCACAGAAGACTACAGTGGTTTAAATTGTTTGTACAATCTTCTAGATGTGGCTCCAATTTTGCCGTCTTATCATCTTCATTTACTGTAATTAATCAATTCCAAGCAGAGCTACAATGATGGATAGGATTCGATAACAGATCACAAAAGACAGGCACGACAATGGGTCTTGATTCAAACAGTCTTGACTGACAGTAGCTCAGTGCCATCCATATCACCTTTTTTATACCTCTTTGCCTAGATTTCCATTGGTTTCAAATTGGTGCTGAATGTGAATCGATGCATAACTGAGGCTCACAAACTGAGTTTTGGTTGAATACACAAGAAATAAATTTAGCATCAGTACAATCAGAGCTTGGAACCATACCAGTTTAGTGAAATTTATTAAATAAAAGAAAGTGGCTCTAGTGCACATCCTTTTTTAATGTGTATGCGTGACATCTTTGATGGCAGCGTGTAAAAATTATCCAAATAAAAAAATTCAAATTTTCAATGGGTCTCATCCATTTAGATAGGGTGTGTATCAAATTAGACCAATTTAATCTTAAACTATTTGAAATTTTAGTGTTTAAGGTTTATCAGCTTTGTGATGCAATCATACAAGACCACCAAATTGGAACAAAATTGATACACACCAGATCAAACTGATCGAGGACATATCTGCAATTTTAGTTCAGTTATATTTCTACAATTTGTGTGACGTTTGACAGAGATTTCAAATGGATGTATTTAGAATAACTCGATAATAATCCTCGTACCTTATTTTTCCTTTTCACCCTAAATTTCTGCCACACCTAAGCTTTCCTTTATGTTTTTCTTAATGGAGGATATACCTTCATCAACTCCATTTGGTTTCTTTCTCCTCTTCTTACAGATGCAAACCCTATCAACTAAATTGTTCTCTCGTCTCTGACAATGTCGCATCACGCTCATTTGTAACCCTATTTACCACCGCATCCTGCAATTTTTCCAATATTCTGTGGACAACTTCTAATCAAAACATTGCAATAGTTCTAAATTTTGGAGTGATTTGATGTTCTTTGGAGTGATTTTTTCGGCAGCAGTGAATTAAAGAGGTCACACGGAGAGAGAGAGAGAGGAGAGAAAGGAGGGAGGGTATAATGGTCATGTTTTTTTAATTAATATCGTTTAGTAAATTTTAATTGTTAAATTTAGTTGTTTTATTAGTTTTGGGTAAATATGTGAGTTTCTATACTTTTGAAGGGTAAATACGATATTATGAACTTTTGAGGGGGAAATACGTAATATTGAAGTTTTTGAGGGGGATTCATGAAATTCCCCCTTATATTAATACTGTCCGTGCATCTGTAGGCACTGGAAATACTTTTTGGTCTGGTTTTGACATCAACTGAAAAGTTGAGATAACTCACAAAAGGATATGGACCCGTGTCCTGGAGGTTCAATGGACTTCATGCACCTAATTTATACAATTTCAATGGAAGGAAGGAATATGAAGTTTTATTTCTCAGATTGTATGCCTTTGTAGTAAGCAAACAAAGGACAAATTTGTAAATGAAAATGGAAGTTAAGGTGAGATAGAGTTAATGAGGTTGGGTTTACATTTTCCAGATCTGTCACCACAATTTATAAGTTTTCAATTTGGTTGGGCTGGTTGGACAAATTACAGTTGCTTATTCGTACTAATTTTATGGTTTAATTTTATTGATCTTTTTGTGCCTCATATTATATTGTATTGTATTTAGGTGTGGGACTGAGGATGAAGAAGATAAAAGGTGTTCAGATGGGAATGACAAAGGAGAAGGTGAAATTGATAAAACTGAGGATGAGAGAACTGGCTTTTATGTTGATGTTTCTAGAGAAGAAGATGAAATGAGAAGGGATGTGAATGGGAATGAGGGACAGATGGAAAGAGCGCTAGAAGAGCAAGCTCAGCTTATAGACCAATTCCAAGCAGAGGAAAATGCTCAGAGAGAATGGGAAAAAATGTACAGCCAGAATAGAAATGTATGCATCCTTTTTCTTCTTATTTTGTTATTAGTTTGCAATTCTATTTTGAGTAAGGCTATAGTACTGTGCAAAGCACGGATTGGCCCGTACTATGGATTCATATCTATGTTTTCGATGTTCAAACAGTCAATCTGAGTCGCTCAATATGAACTCTATATGAAAATGTAGTTGGAGACCCGATTTTACTTCTTTTGGAATTTTTTTACTATTTTTTTGATAGATTGAAAATCACTACTTTTGGATGGTATAGAACTTTTAAATTAGGTGATTTTCTACTTATTTTAGAAGATAGTAAAAAATTATAATTTTTTTTTTTGATCTCCAAGTACATTTTCATATGAAGATCATATTGAATGGTTCGGATCGACTATTTGGACTTTGAAAACGAAGATATGGATCCATAGTACGGATTGATGTGCGCTTTGCGAAGTACCATAGCCTCTTCTATTTTTCAAATATATATTATGTTACTGTTCAATTTGAGTCCTTTAGATGTATGTCTAGTTCACAAGGACATTTTTGTCTTGCCTTTTGTACCTAAATTGTAATTAGTTGTTTCTATTAATTATTCTTTTTTTTTTTTGTGAATGATAGGACGATTTCGAATCAGAGAACAAGGGATGCATAGGTGAAAGTGTATGTGAAGATAAGGAGGAAATCGTGGATTGTGGAAGTAACAAAACTGAAACCCTAGAGGAAGCAAATGCAAGCCCTGAAATTTTATTTAGCACAGAATTTGCCTCACTTACCAGCACAGCTCAAGAAAGCACAGACACAACATATGAAAAAGCAATTGCAATTCTTTCAGATGGTAATGCGCATACAAATGCACCTTCTGACGAGGATCATTTGTTCGAGGAAAATAATAGCAGTGAAATAGAATGCCCAAAAGAGGCGGAGTCTGTTTTTGATGATTCCACTGCCGGAGCAGTGAAAGAAAACACTGATAAGGGTTCTAGTTGTACCCATGATTCAGATTTTGCAGATCAATTCAACAAAAATATGATTATTACTATCCCTAATTCACCATCCAGCCAACACTCACTGAGCAACAGCGATCAAACCCATGAAGAAAATCCTCTTGCATTGCAATTATACGAACCACCACCAGAGAGTTGCAATAGAAACAGTTGCGGTGCAGTAGAAGATGTTCTAGAAGCATTGAGGCGTGCTAAGATGTCACTAAGGGAAAATCTCAGCAAGAAGTTGTGTTTACGTGACAATCAATTACTGACAATTACAGATCGTGCGCATGATGAGATGGATTCTTATTCTTCTTCTATGATATGCAGCACACCTCTTCTTGATACATACTCTATGAACATTCCTGTTGGTTCTTCCTCGGGACTGTTCAGGTTGCCTACTGATGACACATTTACCAGGCCCCGTAATTCAGAAAATTCTCTCAGTTTGGGGTATTCAAGTGATCTAACAAATGTTGCAAGGGAAGATTATTTTCGAATGAAACTGCTTCATGATATACCTAGTGCCTTTTCTGGTAGCAGTAGGTATACCTTCGGTTCTTCCTCAAATTTTACAGCCGAGATGCCTTCATTGCACACGAGTGTGCCTAGATTCTATGAGGAGTCGACGAGGGCATTGCCAGCAGGCGATCGACTCTTCTTTGATGGCGGTGATTCTTCTTTTTCTGACTTGCGTATGTTGTAGATTCTCGACACGGGCTATTTCTTTATTATTTTTTTATTTTATTTTCATGTGTATTTGGGTGAAATTGTTGATTTCCTGTCAACTTGTGTTGTGCCATCTCTTGTATGCTTGCTAAATCAAGGTTGAAATTGTTATTTTCCTAGCAATTCCCTTTTGAAGCCCCAGGAAACTGACCCTTTTCAAAGAATAAAAGAAGAAAATTATGAAATAAAATGGAAATACATTGACCTAAAATGAAGAAATCAAAAGTTTATTGCCTATGCCTATAGCCCTATACTGTAGATAAGTAACTGTGTTCTAATTTACTATTTTTTGTAACAAAAGCTGCTTTTATTACGACAGGTCGGATTGTGGGTGCCATCTATTAATTAAAAATTCATGCTTTGGTAAAAAGTAATACTAGTTTTTTTGCCTTTTGGCTAATTATCCGAGGTTTTTTTTTTTTTTGAGTAAAGAATTATCCGAGGTATTTAAACCCTTGTTTGTAGGTTTCTAGTGTGTTTGAATGGAATAGTGCTACTTTCAATCAGTAGAGTTATTTTGAAATATATTTTGGGTTTTGATGAGTGATCAATTGTTCGGATTATTCCGTTGTTTTACTATTTTAATTAAAAATTAAATTAAGAGAGAAAGTAGGGTTGGACGGATATCGGACTTAAATTTGTCTGATGTTTTGTCTAAATCTTCCAAGGAAGATTTATATTGAGATTCGTACGGACAATTTAAATTTATCAGTTAAAATTAATACATATTCTCCGAAAAAAAAAATTTAATACATATTTAAATCTGCTCGCATAAATCTTGGGTTGGCCAATTGGCTCTAGACAACAGACAAAATTTGATTTGATGTTCGATGGAACCCCCATGCGCTCTTAAATATAGAATCGAAGGCAAGTCGATGCCAAACCAGAGCTGTTTAATAGACATTAATATTCATGTGGATAGCTTTAAATTCATACAGATGAAATACATATGAATTTTGATGCGGATCGTACGGACCGCCACAGCCATGGAAACAAATCTGCTGTGATTAGGACCCTACTTTTTCAAATCTACCCATTCATTTGTTTTGAGATTTGTGCATTTAAAAAAAATAGAGGAGTGGATTTGGAAAAGCAGAATTCTGTGATTCTTTTGAGAATCACAGCAGATTTATTTCCCACATCCATACCCCTCCCTTAAGCAGCTGAAGTAACACGCTTAAATTTACTAATCCCACCTCCCAATTAACACGCTTAAGAGTTAAGATTACTAATCCCACCCCCTATTCAAATATACCTACGGGGGAAACCTATTGCCAAGCCTAGTGAAGTGGGGCTGTGGATGAATTATGTTGGCGTGAAGGACAATCTGACGCTCATTATGTTGTCTCCTCTTAATTATTATACTGTCTTCTCAATAGCATATCCAATCCAATATCAATATCAATATCAATATCAAATTATCAATATGTCAATGCACTGTAATAGCATGGTGCGATTTAATGCCCATTTTGTTCTTTCGTCCAGAAAAACAATAAAATATGTGTAATCATAAAAGTATGTTTCTTTTACTATTGCTAAACTATTTTACAGTGATTAATTTATTACTTCTTTACCATTCTTTTCTATGTAAATTTACACAAGCTTGCTTTCTTGTCTTGACAGCTGAGTCTAAACCTAGGGTAGCTCCTGGAGTCAGACAAAGGCACTACTGTGCACAAATCATGTCTTGCATGGGCTGATCGGCCCCACCCATCAATCTAACATAAATATTTGGAATTCGTTCCATACGTGCACGTGCCACATCGTCATCGGCTCTATATGCACGTCATGTCACTTGTAATGTGTAACGTGTGAGCTATCCATGTTGATTTCAGCACAGAATCTGAATACCAAGGTACGTACGAACTCAACCTTCCCTAGCTTCTGAAATTAAATCAATAGGAGGAGGGCACGACCAGATCCGGTTATCTCGGTCCAGTTGTTTTTGTTTTTAATAATACACAAGCTTCTTTTTTAGTACCAGATATGATGGTACATTTTTTCATGCAGTAGAAGATTATAAGATTGTTGTAGTTTCTTACAAATATTCTAAAAAAAATATGACAATGTTGCATTCTTAAAAATTATCATCTATTTTTTTTAATCATGTCACAAAAAGTAAGTTAAAGAAATCATAAAATTGTCACAGTTATTTTTAAGTCCAAAATTGTAACAATGTTACAATTTCGGTGCCCTGTCTATGGTTCCTTTTAGCACATAAAAAAACATCGTAATCTTGAGCATCTTTATCCTTATTTAGAAATTATTAGGCAAAATCTTTTATTAAGAAACCGTTTCTAAATGTCATGCTGGTCAAATGATTTGTTCAAATTAATTTTATTTATAATTTATTGCTGATATGGTTTAATAAAAATTTTAAAATTACTTTCAGAAATGTGAATATTTAGAAATTTTAGAGACTTTGATTTTTGAAAGGTGAATAACAGTTATTTAGAAATTCATTTTAATTCATGAGATGGAGAAGCTTTACTCTTTATTTATAAGTTAATATTCGGATTACTAAAAGTAAAAAAAATGGGCTCTCGGTCCCCTTCATTTAATGTATTTGTCTCAACCTATTGCGTGTATATATTCCCTCTCAGTTTCATCTCAGTCCAAATCAAGTAAAACTGCCTTTCTTCAATGAATTACAGCAGTGATAAATTTTGCTCGCAACATCAGCAAACAATGGCCGGCGAGATATGCATGCCAACTGTCAGTGATGTCTCCGACTACTTCGCAAACACTAACAACAATCTTACACTGCTCAAGATGTTGCCTTGCTCAGGTGGTTATAATTCTGAGAGGATGATGGAGCAACAACAAGCAGTTCCAATTGCTATGAACAGTGCGATGTTTGTAGGAGATGTCGATGGGGATGGAGACGGTGCGCGGTGGCCGAGACAGGAGACACTGACATTGCTCGAAGTCAGAACCAGGTTAAATACACGATTCAAACAGTCTACACAGAAAACACCCCTTTGGAACGAGGTTTCCAGGTACTCAACTTCTTCATTTTTTTTATTAAACGGCTTCAGTACACCCAACATCTTTTAGATGCTTTTTGTAAGAATTGAACATGGATCTCTCTACATATTTTTTCTAATAGCATGACAATAGGTAAGTGCCATAATGCAGCGTGTGGCATGGGAGATCTCTGCATTAATTGACCTTGAATGCTGCCCAAATGCAAGTTTTCACTTAAACAGAACATATCCATTTGAAGCACCCGTGTAAAGATCAGATTCCTGATAACAGAATGAATGTCTGATAGTTCCTGTATGTACCAGTGCTGCTAAAATGGCGTTGCTAAATAGATGACCTTAGGAAGAGAAAACCAGAAGAACTATATTAGGAATCCAAGTACCAAAACAAGAGACAAAAACTGCTTTTTTTAAAAAAAAAAATCTGATAAACAGAGTTAGTACTATATTTATATATGATATATATGATATAACAATTATCTAAATTGAGAGCTTAATTGTTAACAATACAATCTTTATGGGTAATATCTGTTAAACAAAATTACTATATTTATGGGGTAAGCATGAAAAAACTGTCATTGGCTTAGTAACGTAATCTGTCCCACATATTACCACCTCATACTAAATTGCCATATATCATATACTACATCTCATTGTAGACAAGCATTGGTGAAAAAAACCATTCAACATTGAGATTTGAGATTATACAATCCTCAAAGCAATCATCATCTGCTGCTCCATTAAAATTAGCTCCATTTCATGCAAATAGCCTCTTTAATTTGTTTATCGAATTTTATTACCGTCAATGATTTTTATATCAAAATTTTCTAGCGTCATTTCAATAAATAATCACTCTACTTGGTGTTGTAACGGTAGGATTATGGCAGAGGAATATGGATACAACAGGAGCGGAAAGAAATGCAAAGAAAAGCTGGAAAATTTGTACAAATATTACAAGAAAACCAAACAAGGCAAGGTTGGCAAACATGAAGGGCGCCATTACCGGTTCTTCAAGCAACTTGAGGCACTTTATGGAGACCAAAGCAATAATGATTTGGCATCCGTTGCTACACAAACAAAAGGAAATTCTAAAATTCTCATTTCGGGACAAAATCACAGTATGCACAAGGTCAGAACATCAGCATTTAATACCCTTAAATCCTCTTTGATACGTGATGGCCTCGAATTTAGTTTGTCTATCTCAACCGACTTAGACGACTCATCTACTGAAGAAGAATTCGAAGATGATCAAGACCTATGTATAAAAGAATCGAGTTTCAGAGAATTGATAGAATTGCAGATAAGAAGGTTGGTTGAGATGCAGGAGACATGGTTGGATAAGATATTGAAGAGAATAGAGCAATTGGAACAAGAGAGGATATCCCGAGAGGAGGAGTGGCAGAGACAGGAGGATTCTCGGTTCGAGCTAGATCAGCAAATGTGGAACACTGAACAAGCTCGAATCAAAGCCCGAGATGACATACTCAAACAAGTGCTTGAGCGAATCAGCAGGGATAGGGAGGGTATGGAATTATTTAGAGATTGAAAGATATGTTATGTCATAGGACAGCTATAGCCCTATTAAAATTAGGTGTTTACACCAATATTTAATTCTTAGAATTTTTTTTTTCTCTTTTGGTGGGAAGATAAGGCCCTTTTTTTTTCATTTAGGGCTGTTCGGCAACATGAGAATTTTTAATGTGGGAATGAGAATTTGAATTTGTCAAAACCAAAGTTATTTAACTTACGGAAAATTTTAGAATATAAGTGTTCGGCAAATACATTGGAAATTTGTTAGGATGTTGGTTTTTATTTTTATTTTTATAGAAGATATAATACTACAATTAAACTATATTAAATGTATTAATACTAATCACTGATTATGATCAATATAATTGTATATATCAGATTCTAAAAAAAAATTAAATATTTAATTAACTAATAATTTGTAAATCACTGCTAATTAAAACATTTAGTTAATTAAAGAATGAATTAAATTATGAAGACATACATTAAACTAACACAAAAAATATTAAATTAAATATGAAAGGTAAATCGAGACGTTAGATCCGAAATAAACAAGGGGTAACGATATAATGTTAAATGTTTACGTAATTTAAAATACAAATTTTGCGACACATTTAGAATTATGGAAATCAATTTTAGTTAATTAAAAATATAAATTAAATATATAATGTTTTTTATTAAATTGTGTTTGTTTAATTAAGTGCTTGATTATACAAGTTAATTTCATTTTGATTAATCAAACAAGTATTCATTAGTATAATTCCTCTTTTAATTAATTAGTATTAGAAACAAAATTACAACTAAATTTGAAGTCATGTTCGCCTAACACATTGCAACCTGCGCCATTTGGGAAAAAAAACGGAGCTTAGAGTCAATTTTTTTTTTCAAAAATTTTGAGTGCTAGAAGGGAAATGTTCCTCTCTTGAGAATTGATTTAGGCAAAAATACATGGCTGCCGAACGGAAGCAAGGTAAAATTACCTATAAGTTGCTTTTTTCCCTTGAAACCCATGGGTATATGAGGTGCCGAACAGGCCCTATAAAGTCCGGTTTGTAAAGTTAGTGCAACCACAGTACATACCACACAATACTGGTAAATGGTTGTTTAGTGTATCTTTTTTTTTTTTTGAAAGGTGTTTAGAGTATCTTTTAATTTCTGAGAATTTGTTGTAATCTCCAACTTCCTTGAATTATAGTTGAAACAATGGAGAAACCACTACACTTCTTGTATGTAATGACCTCAATTTTATCTGCTCGATTAAGTTACTTTTAATATATACTAGAAAATGCTCGAGTAGATTTACAGTAAAAACGAGAAGCTAAAGAGTGTTTATCTATTTACTCGGCAATTTATAAGAAAGAAGCACAGTGACAAAATTTATACGGAACAGGATGTAAAAGCAATGCTCTATGAATGTTTCGGTATTTTACTATTTTTGGTTCCTACCAACTACTAAGCAAAACAATAGACTCTTGTATAGAAAACATTTAAAGGATAATGCTTGATATGCCACAATAAAAAACAATGGAAATCTTGCAAGACCTTTGCTTTAACACATTACGAAGAGATACAACAACCATCTTAAATAACATATACACATAAATAAGTTACTCTAAAAGGCTGCATAATTCTAAATGAAGCTAAATTGATTGAGAATAATCTAAGAACACTCAAAGAAAACCGCTATACTGGAAACAGCTTGTATGTGTCATCATATGAACTAGTCGAAGCTGCATCCTCCAGTTCGTCAGAGGATGAACTGTCGAACCAAGTCGGTGTCGGAGGTGGCACGCCCAAACCCAAACTCAAGCGTAGAGACAGATCGCATGATTTATTTGAAGAAGCCTCTATTTGCCTCTTTTGAACCATGCTCAACTGTTGCACTTGCTCATATGAAGGATTCTCTGAACCACCACTGTAGTGTCGTAATTGATTATATGATGAAGAGCAAGGGAGGGTACCATTTGGAGTGGATGGGCCCGGTTTCAAAAGGACTGGATAAGTTGGTGCACAAACTCCTCCATTCGAATTTGAATTCTGATTGAAATTTGGATTTGGATTGGAATAATACTTGGAACTGGGGGCAAGGTCGAGAGGAGGAGGTGCTGGACATTGCAATAAGAGTGGAGGGGAAGAAACCGAGTTTGATTTGCTAGTGTTCTCTAGGGTTTCTTTTGCACTCAACCCAACAGGAGTAGAACCATTAAGATAGCATCCGGGATTGCTGTACCGCTGACTTCTCGAAGCCCTTCTTGGTACACATCCAAGTATCAGTGCCGCTGCAACCCCCCGACATAATTGCAACAAAAAAGGTTCCCTCTTTATATTTATTTCACCATATCTGCTGCAAATAAAATCAAAATTAATTAAGGATGCATATTACCTTCAATGCAGGGCTGCAAGAGTGCTCCAGTCTCAGTGCTATCATCCTTGCGAATGATGGTGTCAATGGCATCATTGGCTCGTTCGCTTAGTGTATTTTCATCCATGTACTCGGCCTGAAGCATGACAAGGCTAGATGGTTAGCTGACATCAATATGAGGCATTTAAAAAGGGGGCACAAAAGAAAAATCATGGTCCCAAAAATCGGCCAAGTTGGACCGGAATCGACCAGCACCAATCTGAGTTAAGCCCAAATTATGCGGTGGGTGACTTTTTCATTGAAAATTGGTTGAATCGGTAAAAATGGACCGAGTTTTTATTCAAATCGGACCGATTCTCATAATATGGGCCAAGTCGATTGCCTCCTACGATGCATTACTATGTGATCTGAGCCGATACTTCTACAAATTACAAGCTATTGGCCACTACTAAACTTCTATTTATTAAGAAAATAAGAAAACTAGAGCTAAATGATTTTATACATATAGGATTTCTATTTGACTCAGCCTTAACATTATTTTTAGGTCTAATTTTTTTACATATCTATTTGACTCGGCCGGTTCCTACCAACTCACCCGATTACAGTTCCATGTCCAACTAACCAATTCTACTTCTGATTCCCAATTTCAGAACCATGAGAAAAATGGAACAGAAAAGGAAGAAAATGAACCTCAGAATTGGCCTTAGAGTAGATGATCTCCTCGGCCTTGAGCACGACAAACGGGAGCTTCTCCTGCCATTCCTGGTTCTTGCGGGTTGCTGGGCTGTGTACTTGGTTCGCCATTCTGATAAATTAATGAGTGAACTAGACCAATTTTTAGTAACCAAATAAAAATGCAAATACAAGTAATAAGATAGTCAATTGGACCAATCTAGTCACCAATTCAACTAACAAATTAATTAACAAATTGAAATAGAAGAACTGAGAAAGAGACCTAAAGAGGCGCTGGATGAGGGAAGCGCGCATGGGCTGGTGGCGGTCACTGTGCCACGCTCTTCTCACACACTCGTACGGTCTTGGCCCTGGCCGAGGCATTTTTCGCTCTACTTACCTCTCCTCCCCACAGCTCTTCAGTCGCAATAGAAGTGTGCGGGGAATCGATCCTGCGGTCCCTGAATTCATATCACCTAAAATAACTCAAATTTTAAGTTTAGATCTAGACCGTTAGATATGTTTTGGCACGAATATTAAGGCCTGATTAGCCCGGATTCTGATCGGGCGGTTTGATCTAAACTTATCCGGACTCGATCAGCTGGCTGAACGGATCAGATTCTCGTAGGACCCAGCTCACGGAAACTGGAGGCTTTGTTTCCGAAGGAAGGGGAGGGGAGGGGACAAAGATCGTAAGATTGTTCAAATTTCATAGTCATGGTTATTTGCAATTTGCAATTAAGATTGTTCAAATTTCATAGTCATAGTTATTTGCAAATTGCAATTTATAAAGGTCTCTGGGACAGAAAATTTGTTGCCTTAAAAATATTTAGGAACGGAAAGATCCGTTCTCTTTTCAAAATTTCCGGCCATTTTTATTAATACCCTCCAAATTTTTTTTTTTTTTTAAAATAACCTCGCATCTCTTTTTTTTTTAAAATAACTTAACCGCCTGGGCCTGAAGCAGCCCAAAAATCAAACGGACAGTCGGGCCGTGAGACGGGCCAAAACAAGCAGACCGCCCCTTCATGGGGCGGGCCACGCCCTGATCAGACCGCCCCTTCGCGGGGCGGGTCATTATGCATAGCAAACCGCTCCCCTCCCCCGGGCGGTCCGCTATAGGTGTATTTAAATGTTTTTTTTCTCTCTCCTGCCTCCATTATCAATTTTTCAGAGCCTGCTGCGAGAGACTATTTTACTGTTTGAGAGAGGCGATTTTTTGAGCGATTATACTGTAGCAACAAGTATTTTTTTGAAGTTTATTTTTATTTATTAGTAGTCATTACTATTCTATTATCTGTAACTATTGCAAGTACTATACAATTGCTGTAACTATTGCAATTACTGTTACTGTGTAATTACTGTAGCAACATGTTTTTTTTTAAAAATTATTTTCAAATTAGATTACTGTACCCGTTATAATAGTAGCAACATGTATTTTTTTTAATTATTTTAATTGAAATACTTGTTTTCTTTTGAGGTATTTTTTTTGTAATCTCATTGTAATATATATTTCGTTGTTTTCTTATGTGTTGTGTATTTATTGAATAAGATATGAGATGGAAAAAAATGGGCAATGTTATTTTGAGAGCACTATTTTGATTAAGCTAAAATAATTTTTTTCTCTCTCTTTGTATCCATATGGTCTTTCTTTCCATCTCATATCCCACTCAATAAATACACAACATAAAACAAAATAACAATATATATTACAATGAGATAAAATGGGCACCTCAAAAGGAAACATTATTTAATTCACCTCAAAATGAAACAACCTTATGAAAATAATTTACAATGCAAAATAAAAATACACAAAAATAATTATATTGAATTTTGGTCGGATAGAGAATTGACGCTAATCATCACTAAAATTATTTCAAAACAACTATTATATGCTATATTTATGTCAAAACAACTATTATATCACACACATGGAGAGAGAGAAGAACCGAAAGCTCATGAATACAATAATATAGAGTAAAACTGGGTGCTCTTAAGCTCACCAAGTCTCTTGATAAACTCAAGTCTAAAACTCATCGAATCGGCTTTAAACGATGAATCCGAACCGTTGAAACCCGCTTACTATACGAGTGATGCGTCTACATGTAAAAAAATTTAATTTTGAAAATAATTTTGCATAGAGTCAAGTGGTCAAAATACATTAAAAAAATGAAGGCATTAAAATTAAATTCTGAACCTTCTAATTTTGACCGACTTTAAACTAAATTAATTTGAATGTTTAAAAGTTTCACATGTAGACGCATCACTCGTAAGGTAGGTGGGTTTCAACAGTTCAGATTCATTATTTGAAACCGATTTAACGAGTTTTAGACTTGAAGGGGCTTGGTGAACTTAAGAACACCCTAGTTCTACTCCAATAATATATATATATATATATATATATATATAGAGGTTGGCTAAGATCAAAGTGGTAGTTCCTGAGCTTTGGTGCTACCAATTCATTTTTCAATTTTCAAAGTTCCAAACGTCGATCCGAACCGTTCAAGTTGTTCTCCATATTAAATTGTGCTTGGAGACCAAATTTTACATTTTTCTGAATTTTTTTACTATTTATTAAGCCACTTTGAAAACAGCTGATCCAACGGTGGCTTCTGATTTTACTGTTTTGTTAAGCCACCGTTGGATCAGCGATTTTCAAAGTGGCTTAATAAATAGTAAAAAAATTCAGAAAAATGTAAAATTTGGTCTCCAAGCACAATTTAATATGGAGAACAATTTGAACGGTTCGGATCGACGTTTGGAACTTTAAAAATTGAAAAATGAATTGGTAGCACCAAAGCTCAGGAACTACCACTTTGATCTTAACCAACCTCTATATATATATATATATCTTTTAGCTCATTAGAGTATTTTTCTTATATATTTTTTATTGATTAGGTATTTATTAAATTGATTGAGCAAAAATAAAAAATCTAAAGACAAATTTAATATAAAGAAAGAAAAATTTCTCTCAACTCTTAATAAACAAAATTATACTCTCAAAATAGCTCATTCTAGAAAAATTCAAAATAATAATATAGATATAAATAGAGAAAATTTTCCCGAATTTTTTAATAATAGAAAATAAATTATTAAAATATCGAGATTCAATACCGTTTGCATTTTTTTTTTAAAACTAAGAAGAACGGGGTGACAGAATCCGTCCCTGCGGACGGACCAACTGAACCCGTCCGGTTAACAAACAATTAACCAAACTAACCAACTAAACTAAAACCAAACTAACCGAAAAAAACAAAAAAAAAAAGCTGGACGGGAAAGTCCAACCCGTCCGAGAGAATTGAAAAACGACAAAGCCGCGGTGCGCGAAAAAAGAAAAAAAAAAAAAAAAAAAACTGGACGGGGAAGTCCAACCCGTCCCAGAGAATTGAAAAACGCCAAAGGCGCCGCGCGAAAAAAAAAAAAAAAGGACGGGAAAGTTCAACCCGTCCGATCCCGTCCAGCGCCAAATACTTTGCCACCACCTCCAAGGCTGCTCCCACACCACCGCCAAATACTTTGCCACCACCTCCTTTTCATCTTTCGCCTCTAGCACCAGCCGATAGTTCATCCCTGATACAACCTGTTGATCTCCCTTCACCACTTGCACGAACACCAAGCTGTCTTTAGTGACCTCATCGTGCTTCGACACGGCGAAGACTCCGAGATCCTTCACGTGCTGATCTTTCAAGTTCTTGATCGGAGACCAACCGTCGGGCATTGGCTTCGAGGTGACAAGGTTAGAAGCGGCGAGGAGAAAGAAGATGAGGAGGAACAAGGACTTCGCCATTTGCGAGAATTCTGATTTTGGTTTGAATTCGGCCTTTTTGGTTAATTTTGTTTTAGAATTTGGGAATTGGATGTCAAATATATATATAGATAACGTTTAGCAAATCGGACTTTATATTTGGAAGAGAGGAAGGGTAAAGATTTTAACAGAGCAGTTTTGCTTTATGAAGCTTACGGACTAGATAATAAGAAAGTGCTGCGTATGATTCTTGGCGTTTTTCAATTCTCTGGGACGGGTTGGACTTCTCCGTCCAGTTTTTTTTTTTTTTTTTTTTTTTTCGCGCACCGCGGCTTTGTCGTTTTTCAATTCTCTCGGACGGGTTGGACTTTCCCGTCCAGCTTTTTTTTTTTTTTTTTTTTCGGTTAGTTTGATTTTAGTTTAGTTGGTTAGTTTGATTAATTGTTTAATTGTTTGTTAACCGGACGGGTTCAGTTGGTCCGTCCGCAGGGACGGGTTCTGTCACCCCGTTCTTCTTAGTTTTAAAAAAAAAATGCAAACAGTATTGAATCTCGATATTTTAATAATTTATTTTCTATTATTAAAAAATTCGGGAAAATTTTCTCTTCAACTCCCGATAATAGAAATAATAAAAATAGTAGTCTCAAAATAGATTTGGTCCATCTTATAAACCTCCCTAGCTACGTACAATTTATTTGTTATCCTCAATTCGCTAAAGACTTGTGCTCTTTTTCTCATCTCTTGCTTCGCCATGGAAAATTACAGTGAACAACAAGCTCAGCTTCAGCTCGACCTAGAGGAGCTCGAGTACGTCGTATCCATCGTCAAGATGCCACGTGTTATCTTTCTCCTCTCCTTTCAGATTCACTGGATCAAGTTGAAGGTAATCTCTAATGCTGTTTGTATCTTCTTTCTTCAATTTATTGGATGTTTTATTTTATTGTTAATCGAATTTATGATACTTTGTAGCTATTGAAGCTTGCGAGGCAATCTTTGATTCCAGGGGAGAAGGCTCCTCCGGTGACTACTAAAATCCTTTTAAGTACAACTAATAGGGGGTACATATAATTTTTTTTATATATACAATATATATCTAAAATTCAAATTAATTATGTTTAAGATTTTTAAAACTATAAATAATCAAAGATTAATTAGTTAGTTCTCCAATTCTTTTACTTGGTACAGGGAATAAATAATTTGGAGAAATTAGCTGAAGGAAGAACACGCCATAGGCCAATTCTTCATAGCTCATCCTTATAGTATTCTTACATTTTTGTTGTTTAGTCTTATATGAGAACTTTTTTTTGTTGACTATTAAATAGTTGTTTTAGAAGTAATGTTGATGAAATTTTATTTTGTAGCTTGCAATGTATTAGTGATTTTGTACTAGTAAGACATTGTAAAGGAATTTATAATAGAAATTGGTCTGCATCATTCTACTTATCTCAAAAAAATAATAATCAAGGATTAACCAATACTGAACCTATTCTCTTTCCACACACACTATTCATATTTATGTTATACTTTTCAAGAGATCGTACTCTTTTCTCCAATACCATACTCTTAATGTACCATACAATTCTATCATAATCTTTCTAGTATGGCTCTCATTTTCTTGGTCTAATAAAGCAAATCTAGATCTTTAGACATTATATGAAACAGAAACAGAAATAAAGAAAATCTAACTGATAACCTTAGATACTCAATCAAAAATGTGGTATTCAGTAATATAACGGCAGAAAATTCCAAAATGTTGAAATTCAAACAAATCAACTTCTAATATTTGAAAGGGACATAGAAATCAAGCCAACTAAGTAGAAAAAAAATTACGGAGAAAAGAAAGTCAGCTGATTCATATAAAATAATTAAAGAAAAAAGACGCAGTCTGATTCAGTACTCCACTTAGAAAAATCACTGATTCACCAGAAGAAAAAAAAAATGTGATCCTAAGGATCTAAATATATATCGTCCTAACTAGTCATGCCATGACTTACATCACATGACGTGTCGTGACTAAATTTGGAAGAATAGTCATGGCACATGAATAGTCACAAATCATAACCAAGACATGTTGTGACCACACGTGATGTATAAAAATGTAACCGGTCATGTTTAACTATTTTTTGTTCATAATTTAGGTTAGTTTATTCAATATTCACCATTTGATCAAGATCTAACAGTCCTAATTACAAGTGACTCACATAATCATGTGCCGTGACCAAATCTTTTGCGTGACGTGCCGTGTCGTGTCAAATTTTCAAAAGATGACCACGTCGCGTGAATGGTCATTGCACGGGACACATGAATCACAACACGTGATCGGTACACGTGTAATGTCATGCTGTGATGGAACCGTGTTGTGCTGTGATTGAACCGTGTCATGTCATGACGTATTTGATTACATCGTGAATTTTTTAGATCATTATCTATTTTTCTGCTCTAATTCGTGAGGAAAAAAAATTAATACTATTTTGTGCATATCCCTAATCAGAATCCTAGATCCGCTGATCTGAGATCGGTAAAGGAGAAAATTTTGTTTTCTAAAGAGAGAAGAGAGATCGCGAATGAACAGATCGGGAAAAGAAAAAATTTCGTTTTCTAAAAGGAGAAGAGAGATCGCGAATGAACGGATCGGAAAAGTTTATAAACAGAAGGTCGGTAGTTAGAGTTCGACAATTGAAAAACTTATCCAAACGACTAGGTAAAAATCGAATACTATAGATTGAGTACAAAAACTTTTTCTCAAATAAAACTACTAAATATGATTTATATTATTTTCATATAAAATTTTATTATTTTGTTTTTATACAAATTAATAAGTTGAAAAATTATCATTAAAAAATTATCAATATTAATATATTTTTGTAAGTTATTGATGATAAACAAAGCTAAAATTTCATAATACATTACGTGTGAATAAAAAAATGATAAAAATCAAAACTAGAGACATGAATTCTCCTTAAATTCAATTTAACCAAAAAGTTGACTTAAAACGTTTTGGACATTACGATAGAGTGACTTTACTGGAACATATTGAGGGTCGGCTAGATCTGAACAAATTATGCTAAATAACTTTACAAAGCCACATTTAATGTCATTTTTTTTATCTGTACCATAAAAAAAAATTTTAACTTGTACCACATTATTTTGAAAATTTATTTCAATCTTATAACGGGGACGCCAGCGTTCCAGAGGGTCGAAAATATCAGCAAACCATAACATGAAATTAGAACTCCACCCAGTGTAACGGAAAAATTATTGCTAGCTAATCCAGAGTCCAGACTCCAGACAACAAAAAAATAACAGATACATTTAACTTAAAAAGTAATACTTTTTTAACTCCAAGTTATTAGAGAAAATCATTACATCACATTGAAAACATAAAGAAACCTATAGTAAATAGACAAAAAAAAAGGTTCTAAAATCATTCATTAGCCCCATGCGATCACTACCATGTCCATTCCATGACATGCACACAAAAACTCCTCGAATACCACTAAACAGCTTTACTTGATATATTGAGAGAGCCACTTGAAGCCGTCACCGTAGCCCATCTTGCGCACAACACTGCACATGAACACCTCCATGGGGCGCACGTTGGAGTCGGCAAGATTGACCTTGCCTTTGCCGGTCGTGAAATTGGTGAGGCCCAAATAGTAGCGCAATTCTTCCTCTGAGGCAGCGTATGGGATGTCAATCTTGTTGCCTAGGATCAAAAAGGGCACTGTTGCAAGTGACTCGTCAGAGAGAAGGGCATCCAGCTCTTTCTTTGCCTCGGCAAAGCGTTCCTTGTCAAAAGCATCCACCAGATACACCACGGCATCCACCTATTGGAGGTACAATGAGTATAGACAGGTTAACTTTTTGCCAATCAGTGAGTAATGGAACTTAAAGTTACAATTTTGTGTATGGTTATGATTATTTACGGGTGCTATTATGGGTGCCTATGCATTGGCTCGTCCTGATAAACCAGCCTAAACTCAAACCCAATGCAACCTTTCCTCTCTTTTTTTGGGCCAAATGGAGGCCCATAACGAACCGAAATCAATTTAAAACTTAACCTAATTGGCACGAATACAGAAAAAGGACAATCTGAGAAACACAATTAACCCAAACACAAAAATAGACCAACTCAACACCCAAGACTAGAACCAGATATTTGACCTAAAAAGATGTTAGTTCTGGTTAGTTACCTTAATTTTCTACTTTATTTCCTTTTTTTGGCAGTTGATCTAGGAATTCTACACTCTTCATATCAATATTAGTATGTAAAACATTTGGGTTAAAAACATAAAAGATTCTGTTGGCAATATTTATACACCAATAAAGAGGGTCAGATGAACTCATCCTGCAGATGCATCTCTGACATCAGTTTGTTTTGAATATAAACCTAAACTAAACATACAGGAGTCTGGCTACCAACTCCAAAACTAATCAGATAGGCTTCAAACGACAAATCCAATTCGTTCAAACCGATTACTTTATGAGTGACATGTTTCCATGCAAAATTTATAATTTTTCGAATTATTTTAGTAACAAGTCAAGCGGTCAAAACATGATGAAAAATGAATGCATTAAAATTAACTTAAAAAAATCCCACATTTGACCGCTTGACTTGATACTAAAAAATTTGAAAAATTATAAATTTGTCATGTAAACACATCATTCATGAAGTAGGTCGGTTTGAATGGCTTGGCTTTGTCATTTGAAGTCGATTCAATAGGTTTTGGAGTTGATGGTATTTTGGCTGAAGTACCACCATGTCACAGTAGCCGGACTCAACATACAGATAAAAATAAATATGAAATAAAACAGAAGCAATACATGAAGATGGAACCCATAGAAATCTTTTAAAAAAATGAAGCAAAGTAAAACAGCAGATAGCTTTGCAAAACAAACTTGATGAAGAGGTAATCCGTTATCATAGGGGAAAAAAAAATGAACTCATGTACAACTACTTTATAACACGTGTATGCAAAGCAGGTATCACGCACAATTACATCTATCATTAAGTAACGGTCAAATCATAGTACCAGGAATAATATCCATCAAACTAAAACTGTCATGATTAGAATTAATTTTCAAATTCCTGAAATGGACCACAAATAGTTCCTAAAGAAGCAACAGTCACTTAGCATTTACGAAGGCACACAAAAGCTTCCAAGAAAAATGAAACTAAGACTAGGAAGCAACATGTAACTCAGTGTCAGGACAAGCATTTTCATCATAAAATGACAGGCTCTACCCACCAAAAAAAAAAAAAAAAAAAAATTCTATTTTAGATTATTAGCCATTTTGTCCAGACTCAAGGGAACATGGAGAAACTGATTACCAAAATTCTTTCCAAACTAGTGCATCCTATAAGATATTGAATTTATGTTAAATGACTGTATTTGCATATCAAAACATTTTTTTTATCAGTGACACCATCAAAACAATTATAGGCTTAAAAGAATTAAGAACCTCAAGTTGTGGAATTCAAAACGCGCATGCAAGTGCACTCAAACCATCAAAACAGTTTGTGCATCTATGGTGTGCTCATGAGTTGATAACAGAGGGGTGAGAGCAGAGATAGGGAGAGGAATGGAAAGAAACTTCTCCATTTACCCTCATTCTCAAGTTCAAATTTGTTTATTGGAGATTGACATATGAGAATAGGCTGAGCAATTACACCTCGCCAAAGACATAGAGTGTAACATATCCCTCTCAAATTCAATATTGGAAAACTGAAGCTAATTAGCACAAACAAAATTTCAGACAGCGGAAAAGGAATTAAACCTTGGCATAATAATCCTTCCAAACACGGCGTGCAATTGAATGGCCACCTAGATCAAAAGCCTTGAACTTGATTTTACCGATGCTCAGCTCCTCCGAGGTAGGATGTTGCGTTGGCTGGTGCTGGACCAATCTCTGCACACGAATCAATTTCACTATCAAAGGGACGCGAATCCACAAATTTGCACGATATACCGCAATATTTGCTGTAAAATAACATAAAATTGCAAAAAAAGAAAAGTACCTCGTCTTTGAGCATATGAAGAAGCGTTGTTTTCCCGGCGTTGTCGAGACCGAGAAAAAGAATCTTAGCCTCCTTCTGCCAGAGTCCGAGCGACGCCAAGACGCCATAGAACCAATCTACGAGAAACATTCTTCTCAGATCCGACCCGATCCGATCCTAACCCGATCGAATCCACAAAATTTAGAACGCCGCCGGATCCCGATTAGGTGCCACGAGCGCCTATGGACAGAGAAGGAAGAGAAAGAGAGAGAAGAGGTAACAGATCTAAAGAAGGGAAGAGATCGATATTATTCGTGGGATAAAAGAGCCACCTACTCGCCTCCTTCAACAATCTCTCTCCTGACTCCTGAGTCCTGACAGAGGAAAATTGGAATTCAGCAATTTTACAAACTGCCACCGGGCCCCGGTTTTTAAAATCTTAAGAGCCCGTTTACTTATTATCTGATTTTTCCTCAAAAAAAAACTTATTATCTGATCAGAGAGAATTCATTTCCTCTGAGGTAAGAAAAATATTTCTGTTTAAATCTGGACCGTCCGTTCAGTATCCAGGTTAATTCGGTCCAAAGTAAAATACAGTGAATTTTTTAATATTCGTGCAGATTCTGATCGGACGGTTTGGATCTAAACAGAACTATTATGTTGCCTTAGGTGATTTGAATTCTATGGAGACTCGGACCCAGCTTGCATTAGCGCACGGCCAATAAAAACAAAATAATAAATATATATGTAATTAATACACTGCGTGAAATCAAAATAACTTTATTGATGTTTTTATCTTTTTACGGACTTGCACAAAAATAATAATTCTATGAATAAAATATTAACAGAGTAATTTTAACTTTGCATAGCGCACGGTCAATAAAAACAAAATAATAAATATATATGTAATTAATACACTGCGTGAGATCAAAATAACTTTATTGATGTTTTGATCTTTTTACGGACTTGCTAAAATAAAAAATTTACGTTCGACTTCAATGTTTATTACTTTGGAACGGATAATTATATACTAAATAGATGTAATAATTATACGAGGAGAGTTTAAATGCTTTTATTTTTTGTCTCTATTATATTTTTATTTTTAAAAACTTTAATAATTCAAAATTTAAAAATTAAAAGTCAAAATAAACCATTGGATACTTGGATAGATAGGTGTCTATGTACTCATAAAAAACTATCATATTTTATTTTTATTTTTATACAAATTAAAAAATCAATGTCTCTAAATTATCCACATTAGTATATTTTTTACAAGCTCTTGATGACAACTAAAATAAGGTTAGAATGTCATTATTTTTTACACGTGTATAGATAAAATGATTTAGATCATATCTAATGGTTTTATTTTGACTCTTCAGTTTTAAATTTTGAGTTATTTAAAGTTTTAAAAAATAGAGGCACGATGAAGGCACAAAAAAGAAGACATTTGAACCCTCCTCTAATTATATAATATATACTAATTAATGTAAATAATTATATAATTGAATATCTAGTACATGTTCAAAATTCACTAGTCCTCAGATTCTCATATTAGACATTTGTAATTCTTGTTTAAGAAAATATTGCTAATGTGTGTAATGTCTCCTCTAAAAAAAATAGACAAATCCACAATAAAATATGACATTTTCTATACAAAAAATAGAAAATATCCAAACAATTTCATTAAAATGAGAGTTAATGCCCGATATACCCATCTATACTTCCAAAATTGCTATGTTATCATGAGGAGGGTTCAAATGCCTCCATTTTTTGTGCCTCCACCATGCCTCCATTTTTTTAAACTTTAATAACTCAAAATTTAAAACTTAAAACTCAAAATAAAACCGTTAGATGTGATCTATGTTATTTTCTCTATGTGCTTATAAAAAAATTATCACATTTCAATTTTGTTTTTATGTGAATCAATAAGTTCAAAAATCAACGACTATAAATCATCCACATTAGTGTGTTTTTTACAAGCTATTGATGACAATCAAAATAAAATTGAAATGCCATAATTTTTTACACATGCGTAAATAAAATAATGTAGATCATATCCAACGGTTTTATTTTAACTTTTAAGTTCTAAATTTTGAATAATTAAAGTTTTTAAAAATGGAGGCATAGTGGAGGCACAAAAAATGGAGGCATTTGAACCCTTCTCTGTTATCATTAATTAAACATAGTATTAACGAAATTGGATCGTGCGGTTCAAAAAAACTTTGGACAATAATTAATTCCAAATGTTTTATGACATGCTCCCAACATTTTGTAGAGTATATGTATATATCGCGTTAGAACTTGGAGTATGGATGGTTTAAATATATTTTTTGTGTTTTATTATGTTTTTACTTTTAAATTTTAAATAGTAAAAATTTAAAAACTAATATATTAAAATAAAGGAAGTTGATAATTGTACCCCAAACAAAGTACCCGTGCGCGTCCTCCAACCTTCTAGAATATCAGCGACAAAAAGATCATGTTTTACTTCATACAGCGCAATAACAATACCAATCTTTCTTTATTGTATAGAATTTCGCTGCATGAAGAGAAAAACGCTATGTTAAACAAATTTAACAAAAGTACCGTCAAATACAGCGAAACAATCGTATAATTTAAACATATAAAGGAAAGCGTTTAATCTACTACGTTCAAGTGTTTACCTTTCATTGTAAATGAGTTAAATTTTTATTTTTAAAAACAAAAATAAATCCCTGAATTCGTTTCCGAGCAAAAATTTACAGATCTAAACTGGAACCAATCCCCAAGCGCGTCCCCGAGCGCGAAATTTACACCTCTAAATTTGTACTAATCCCCGAGGGCGTCCCCCAGCACAAATTTTCTTCATTTGTGCAGAATGTGTCAGGAACAGTACATGTGAACAAGTAAAGCATGTAAACCAATATGTACTGGCAAGCAAACAACATAAACAAAGCATTGAAAATTTGTGCATATAAACCTGTGTTTACAAACACATTTTAAAGTATATAAACATGTGTTTACAAACATTGAAGAATCTGTTACAAACATATAAACCTGTGTTTACAAACACATTTTAAAGCATATAAACCTGTGTTTACAAAAATTAAAAAATATGTGTTACAAACATATAAACCTATGTTTACAAACACATTTTAAAGCTTATTCTTCAAATACATTTTAAAGCATATAAACATGTGTGTAAAGCAAGTAAACCAATATATATTGGCAAGAAAACAACATAAACAAAGCAATGAAAATTTGTGCATGTAAACCTGTGTTTACAAACATATTTTAAAGCATATAAACATGTATTTACAAACATTGGAAAATTCGTTGTAAACATATAAACCTGTGTTTACAAACACATTTTAAAGCATATAACATGTGTTTACAAAAATTAAAAAATCCGTGTTACAAACATATAAACATGTGTTTACAAACACATTTTAAAACTTATTCTTCAAACACATTTTAAAGCATATAAACATGTGTTTACAAACATTGAAAAATCTTCATTTAATGGATTACTTGTTCAAAATGGAGACTGTATTTTTAGTTATTAAATATCAAAAGCTGTTAATTTACATAATTAAAATTAGAACCAATTCCTCATCGCGTCCCCGAGCTAACTGGGTTTAAATTGTACTTTAAAGTACATTCAAGTAAGTAGTTAATTAATGATTACATGACTGATAATAAGCTAGGAGACTAGCTCGGGGATTAGTGATTACAACTAGTGGTTTGCTAAACCCCTAACGGGTTCAACCCGTTTTGCCCGGCCCGTACCCGTTACCCGAGCTACCCGTACCCATTGCCCGGGTACAAACGGGTATACGGGTACGGGTAATAAACGGACCGGACAACCTAATTTGAAAAAAAACCCGTTATACCCGTACCCGTCTACCCGCCTACCCGTACCCGCCTACCCGTACCCGCCTACCCGTACCCATCTACCCGTACCCGTTACCCGTACCCGACCCGTTTCACTTCAAAAAAATTTGAATTTTTTGAAAAAAACAGAAAAAAAGGGAAAAACCAGAAAAAAAAAAAAACCGGCGGACCGGACCCGTACCCGGATACCCGGATCCGTACCCGCGGTACCCGTACCCGTCAACCCGCAACGGGTACGGGTAATAAACGGACCGGATAGAGGTTTTGGAAAAATTACCCGTCTACCCGTTACGGGTTTTACCCGTACCCGACCTACCCCTTTACCCGTCCTACCCGTTACCCCTAACGGGTAACCCGTTAGCAAACCACTAATTACAACTCCTCCTAAAAGTCTGTCCACAAAATTAAAGCGCAAGACAAAACCGTGCAAAGCTAACATTTAAAGCAATCAATGTAAAATAGCAATGCGTTAAAACATCGATGCGTTAATTAATGGCAAATTAATATGGTGGTAATAAGTAATGAAGTAACGAATTAGATTTAAGTAGTTAATAATATTTAAATTCATTAGCTTTCAGGAGAAATTATTCAGTGATTAAAATCTGTATCTTGAGATAACTTATCTTTTTGTTTAAAATGATAATGCATATTTGAACCGGTAAATTATTCAGCTTAGTAATTCAAATTGCAATTTGCCAGGAATTTTTGAAAACATTAGTCAATAGTCATTGATCGTGCAAAACTTTTTCTTTTTCAAATTTCAACAGCGGAAAGCGTTAAGAAGTAAATTAATTTGACGGAAAATATCTAAATAAGTCACCGCAACCTAACACAAATAGGTCCGACCAACAAACAGGGGGCGGAAGATAAGGTAATCTAGGGGTGGCTAAACCACCCTCAATATTTTCAAAAAAATTTATTAAGTATAGAAAATATTGACTTAAAACTTGTATTTTATGTGTATGAGCCTCCTATATGATAATACAAAAAATTTAAAGAACATGAATGTAAGATGGCATATTTTTTTATATGTCTAAATTTATATAAAAAAAATATGAATATGTTATGTTTTTTATTTTGATAAACATGTTATTTTATTAGTATTAGTTATTTAGTTATTGTGTTTTTTTGATGAAATTAAATAGTGAATATTTTATGTTATATAGATTTTAATATTTTTCAAATATGATATTTATTCAGTTAGCCATCTCTATATTCAAAGTCGAGTTCTACCTTGTGGCAATAAGGTCACAACAGGCAAATTAATTACAAAAAATAAAAATAGATAATTTAGCCTTTTATTCATTAGTTAAGATCGAAAATGAAAAATAAGATTATATACATTCAAACTAATGTGAAATTATTTTATTCGCTATTACGAGTTTCATTTCTCAACAACCTTCTAACATAATATTGTAACAATATTAACAACTCTAATATTAATCAAGAGCCCTTAATTGGAAGAGGAAACAGAACCGGAGCCGGAAGAGGTGGTGGGCCATGGAGTCATGTCCATGGGGTAACTACCGAGAACCCGAAGGAACGACGTGTACTCCTGTATCTCCTTCAGCGCATTTTGAGCCCGGACGTCGGCCATGGATGCTTGAAAGTCGAGATAGAACATGTACTCGAAGTGTTTTGCCGTACCGAAGTTGGTATCGTCAACCATCCTGATCGGGCTGTACCGGTGTGGCCGGCTTTCTATCTTGCTCAAACTGATATCTCTGAATGCAAAAGCTGATAGCACCTTGAACAGAATAGAGGTCCCTTCCTTGTCGTGTGCGAAAACAATACTGGTTTTGAACGGCCGGTCCATACGTGGAATCACCGGCTCCCGTGCTAACATCAGAAATCGGGTAACGTTTCTTGGGTCATCCTGGATGTCTTGGTCCATTATTTGTAACCCGTACAGCTCTGCGGCACGTGCTGATGCAATAACTGCCGTGTCACGGAGCCCGTTGCTTGCCACGTATTCAGCGGCAGCAGCCGTGTCATCGAAAGATTCGAGCACAACGTTTAGGCCGAGAGCGGTAAGGGTGTGTTCGCACTGTGCCAGCGCTTGAGGGTGACTGATGACACGTGTCAGGCAATCCTTACGCACACCGGGAAGGGTGAGAAGGCAATGGTGCACCGATGTCTGGATTTCACCGACTATATGGAGTCGGTGACGTAGGAAGAGGTCATAGTTGCGATGAATACTGCCACCGAGGGAATTCTCCACGGGAAGAACAGCACGATCAGCAAGCCAAAGCTCGACGGCTCTGAAGGCGACATCAAACTGGTCACACGGGACCCCATCACAATTCGGATAGGCCGTGGTAGCAGCCCCTTCGCTGTATGCACCTGGCATGCCCTGGTACGCCACACGTAGCTGTGAACCATGAGTAGGAGAAGAAGAAAGATCGGAGATTGTATTACTTAGAGGCCGAGGGAGGTTAGAGACTGGGACCAGGCCTAAGGATGGCGAAGATGATTTTTTGTTGTTGTCGGATGATGACGGCATTACCGGTAATAATTCAAGGTGTTTGCTACTATCCTGTGATTGTAACCGGTGATTGCTGGAGAGGATGGCACAGGAGGTTTGCCAATCATTACGGGCGAAGCCCGAAGTAAAGATGCCGGGCTTGCCAGTATAGGTGGATTGGTTGGTGCAACATGTTCGCATGGTGTTTGTTCGGCTTCTGGTCAGGTAGATCCTCTGGCATGGGTCGGCCAATGCCGGCGATGATGATGGAAGCATGGCCATGGATGATGGAGGCAAAGAGATGTACTATGCTTGATTTTATATTTTTGATGTCTTTTGTTTTGGTTTTCCTGAAATGTTAGGTGTCAGAACTCAGAAGAGAGGTTGCTCTTTTAAGCTAAAGAACAATTGGGGCAGGGGACCCTCTTATATAGTTATATGCTCTGCTGACTGCTGCTAGCCGAGACCGACCCATCAGAATTTCTCTATAATAAAACAAAATTCACGGTCAAAAGTTTTTCATCTATAACCTCTATAAAACGTAATTCACACAAATATACCTGGAGATTAAATTTTTTTTATATATATATTTTTTAGATAGATAGAAAATTACTTGATCTAAAAAATTTAGACCATCTGAAACCAGTAAATTTTTATCTATCTAAAAAATAGTAAAATAATAAATAAATAAACTTAAAATTTGATTTATAAGTACATTTTTATATGAAGATCATGTTTGACGGTTCAGATCGACTATTTGAACAATAGAAATAGAGATATAGATCCATAGAAATATTTATAATCATTGATAATAGTGAGGATTATTTGTTTGAAAACATCCTGATTTGATAACTTTTCATTATAAGTACCCTGAATTACAGAACAGTCTTTTATTTTAAAATGACAAGGGTACAAGTGCTGTCAGTTATTCACAAAATCTCAATTATTATATCAAATTTTGATCATCGGAAGGAATTGGTAATAACTAGAAATTAAGTGCGGGGGTATGGAGATTTTTGTTTTTAAATTAGAATTAAACATAAATCTTTAAATGGAAGGAGCATCAGACGTCGGAGCAATTTTACAAAAACCAGCTCCACCGAATCTACGGTTCAGTGGACTCCTGAATAAAATTTTTGTAGCAGCTAGTTTGATCGGGTGGAAAAAATTAATTTTTTACCTTCACTGAACCGTTGCTTCAGTAGAGTTTTTTTTTTTTTTTTTTTTTTAAATTCAACCAACCTCCCCTTGAATAATTTTGCAATAACTCTTTTCATTAATTTGAATAATTTTGTTTAATTCTAATTTTAAATAAGAATCGGGTATGGATGCTATTATTACAACCTCCCCTCATAGTCGTAGTTCTAAAAGATTATTGACTCCGTAGGAATAAAAAGATTGAGGATTCAGACTGAGAACAGGACTTTAAGAGCATACTTTGCTGCTTACTACACATTTATGGTGCCAAACTCATGTTTTTTTTTTTTTTTTGAAAACTTGGTAGTAGCTATCAAGGTTCGTGAGAGGAAATCGAACTCTCGACCTTTGGGTATAACAACTCTAAAACATTTTCCTAGCCAATTGTGCTACCTCCCCTTTCTCAATGCCAAACTCATGTTGATTAGTGCAATTATAATATATTTTTTCTTAGAAGTAGCTCGCCCCTGGTTTCGATTCATTTTCTCCGTAATTAACACTTCTAAAAAGAAGAGTTGGCACTTGTGGATATAATGATTAACTTTCCAAACAACAAGATCCGCATTTACGGATGAACTACATAGAAGTCAAGATTTTGTCAAACGGTTATTAGCAATAGCATTGCCTTTTTTTTTTTTTTTTTTCCATTAATACTTTATTTTAGTATGCATGTTGCTTTATATGTTCTTTCCCTTCACCAAAGAGAGAGGAGGTTGGAGCATTTTAAATAGAAGTTTCAAATTCTGTTAAAACAATACTGGAAATGCATCATAAAATAGAAGATTGCAGTTCAATTAATAAATCATATTTTCCATTTTTTAGAATAGATTGATATATAGATATCATTATTGTGATGTGTTCTTTTAAATTTTAAATAAAAAGAAAAAAAAACTTTCGTTAATAAATACATGCTTCCTAGTAAATGTATGGGCATTTGTTGTCTTATTTATTTATTTATTTTTACAAAAGATATAAACATGTACGTTTCATTAGAAAAACATAGATAAAAGTGTAAAAAAAAAATGTGAACTAAACTATTCTAACTTAATTTGAGGTGTACGGATAAAAAAAAATTTTGTTGTAAATATTAAAAAAAAATAACACAAATGTCCAATCCTATATCTTATTTATATAATTCTCATACATGTTTTTTGTCACAATCTTACAACAGCTACAAATTTCTCATTAACCTTCTAACTTTAATCAACCAAATATGAAATAAGACGAAAAGAAAAATTAAATTTATTTTCCCTCATTAATCATCTAAACACGAAGATATTAAATATGTTAATCTTCATTTTTATTCCATTCTATTCCCTTCTATCTTTCACCTCTCCTTTCTTTCCGTACTCTCCATTCAAACAGGGTGTAAATAAAAATTCCTTTTGGAAATTATTGACCTAAGCACGCAAGCATCCACTTCCTTGAAAGAACATGCAACTATAGTAATAAGATTTGTAAATAATTCATGAATTATTTGAATTTGAACAGTTGGCGAATCAATCCGTGTATTATTTGATATACCCAAATTATTCTCAAATTATTTGCGAATTTTTATGAATTATATCCAAATTATTCTTCGGACCAAAAAATGTTCTCGTATATATATTTTTTGGCTCTCTTGTGGGACTAAAATATCCGGTATAGACTCAATGTATAATTTCGAATTATTTTTTATCCCACCAAATCTTTTTCGAATCAATAAATTGTGACTATGCATGCAACTTCTAACTAAAAATTGTACTATAAACAAATAAAAATCACACGTCTCATTCCCACATAACATTTTTCCTCTTAATTATAAACAGACATTACTGGAGATTGGTAGTATATAGCTGCAATTTTCTGTTTAGCAACACGATTTAGCAAATTGTTTGAGCATAATGGCAACCATAGTGACAAGGTACCCGAATTATACCCGTTTAATTCTTTTTTGGGGTGATGCCGAACCAAACACCGAATTATTCGGTTGACCGAACTTTGACCGAATTAAACCCGAATAATCCCCGAATTTTACGAATTATTCACGAATTTTTCCTGAATTTTTCCAAGAACAATTATTTTTTTGGTTTTTTATTTTTTTGCTCCCTTGCAGGACTGAGATTTCTGGTCCGGATAATTCCGAATCATTCCCGAATTATACCCGAATCACGAATTTTTGATCTCGCCGAACCGAACCCGAATAATTCATTTGTCAGGCAACAAGCTAAACTATGCACAGATATGATAAGTGTGTTGCCACACCAAATCCCAATGCAATAGAGAAACAATTAATTGATCATGGGCTGTGACTGTGTGAGGTAGGTGCGGAGAGAGAGAGGGTTGTTAGGTGCACAAGGTCAAGTTAATAGCTGGTAGGTCTAATACACTTACGAAGTAATTAAGCAACAAATATATCTACCTACCTTGTTTTGTTGACCTCAGTCCTGACCGTCTCTTTTTCTATTTAATTTCTTATAACTTGTTACAAACGGCAGCAGAAAAATATCACCAGCCGATCACAAAACACATTTTGTAATATTTTGCTGAGATAGGGACCGCTGGATAGATAATTATTCTGTAATTTATTATGGTGAAGACATTAATTAATGGTATTTCAAATTTTTGAAAGACAAAACTAAAATTATTTAATTATTTAATTAACAGTATCCTTTCTTTAGAAGTACAAAAAAAAAAAAATAAGACTTAGGTTATGGCATAAGAACTTCTGTGCTACGGCCTAAAAAACTTATTGTATAAATTTCAAACTTTGATTTATGTAGCTAATTTACTTATCTACTTAAATCAAAGTTTTTTAGAAGTAATTTACTTATAATCGAAGTAGCCAAGTAGCTAAGTTTTTTAGATTTTTTGTCTACCAAACTTCGATCTCAAAAAAAAAAATTATTTTATTTATGAAATATGACAAAAAATGGCTTAAAAATAAAATAAATTTGTTAATATTTTAGATTATTTTTTGTCATCTTTCATAAATCATAAATAATAGTAAAAACAAATCTAAAAATAATAAAAACTGGTATTCTACAAGTTCATTATATAACCAATTTATTGAGCTACTTAGATTGAAGATTAAAGTTTATTCAACAGATTTTTTAGCCCATAGCACAGAATGTCTTATGCTATCCATAGCACCTAAGCCTTACTAAAAAAAAAAAAAAATTTAAAATATGTGCTAAGAAATAATGAAGGATTTTACTTTAGAAGCCGGGACACAGATTTTGGTTCGGATTTCTTAATTTGGCGACATTTTTTTTAATTCTTTTTTTTTATATTTGTTTTGTTATATATTTTTCACAATAATTTATTTCTAAGTTAGTGTATTTTATTTGTTGGGATGGACCCTACAAATTTACATAATATATTTGGTGTTTTAGAAATATGATTTAATTAATTCTCTATATATTGGAAACTGATCGTTTGCTTTCATGTGTGTGTTAAAATCATTTAATATTCTTAAATTTAGTTAAATAACTTTATGCCTTATATCCATCATTTTCAAATTCCTTATCATTATTCTTTTATTTCCCACCTCTTCATGGAAATATATGATTTCTGTATGACACGTTTAGTATATATCTGTACTTCTTAATATCAAGAGATAAGCAAGTCTTTATCAGAAATTAATGTATACATAAATTATGTATGAGTAATGATAGAGAGGGTGGATAGTTTTGTATGATCTTTCATGAAAGTGTTATTCTCAATTCTTATTTAATATAAAGAAAAAATGTTATCGTGTGATCTATCGTTGTTTAAATGATGTTGCATATCACTTGTACAATATATAAAAAAAAAAAACAATTAACAAAAAGCACTATCATATAAATCTAATTTTATTTATTGATTAGAAAAATCTAATAAAAATATATTATACTAATTCTATTTATAAATTTGTACATATTTATGAATTATATAATAAGAAATCAGAGAAATCAACAAAGAAAAAAAATGAGAAATAAGAGAAATTATGCATGAGTAATAATAGAGAGGGCGGATAATTTTGTACTTTTGTATGATATATCATGAAAGTGTTATCCTCAATTCTTATTTAATATAAAGGAAAAATGTTTTCGTGTGATATATGTTATTATCTTTTCATTTATTATTTTAACTAGATTAATAGTATTTAAAATAATATTAGTTTTTATTTAATTATGTGGTCTATGTTATTATTGTGTACCAATTTCATTTACAAAATCAATGAAAAGACATGAGTAATTTTCGTTGGAAAAAATTCAGATTGCTATTTATAAAATCTGAAAACTCCGTTCATAAAATATTTTATAGAAGCAGAGAAGTAAAAGAAAAATGCCTAAAGTTTCTATTATCACGTCTGAGAAACTGTCAAAAATCGATATTTATGATTCCACTTAACGATGTCGTCACTCTAAAACTGTAAGATTTAAATTACATTTGCTATTTTATTTTAGATTCATGAATTCTAAATTATTTGTCTTCTAATTATAAAACACGTTTCCATTTTATTATATCTATCAATAATCATTATGCGAAATATTGATATAACTATTATGCCTTACTGCAAAATCATATAAATATTCACACTTAAATATATTTTTTCCTCTTACTGCTTTTTAGATGGAAAATCATATCTATATTTTAGACTTACGCGAGTTGTGCTTCTATATTTGAATTTTAAGAAAATTATTCATATATATATGGTTGGAATTTGGAAAAGAGCTGAGCCAAAGTTTTCTTAATAGCCTCAAAATCAATTTTTTTTTTTTTTGGATAATTTAGTTATAAATGTCTTTTTACTTCTGTCTCAAGCAATTTTCTTTTCGCTGACGCAATGGCAATGAAAAATTAGAGCAATTGATGGAATCAAAAGTGGACTTCTTTTTATTTATTCTCTTTGCTTTTCACCGATATTTTATTGTTTTGTGAAAGAAAAAAAGTATTATTTTTAAGTTAAACATTGACCGACAATTATTGTAGAGAAAAAATATCCGAGAAACTAACCAACAACATTTTTTTTTACCTAAAAACAAATATGTTAAAATGGAATTTTTTTTCTAACAAAATAGCATTCTTCTAATATGCTTTTACTATTTCATTATAAAAAATCACTTCGCCAAATAATCTCAGAAAAAATAAATCCTGTGCACTAAAATGTTGCGCTTCCATTGATTGGCGAGTCTCATGATATTTTTTTCCCAAACTAATAAAATGATTTTCTTTTTTAATAAAGATAATCCCGTGTCAACAAATAGAGTATGAATCAAATAAAGTATGTACTTGTTAAGAATAAACTTTATTTTATAATTTAAGTTTATATGTACTTTACTCATACATTAGAGTTAATATATGACAAATATATATAGCAGATAATTGTAAAGTTGATAGAGTCAAAAGTGTTGATTGCTAATGATATAATACTATACAACAAATAAATCTTCCAATCGCTATAAACATCATATATGCGATTAAATAAATGACTTAAAAAGTTATCATGCATTTTTTATCTGTCAACTATACATGTGGTAAGGAGTGTGAATTAAATAAATAATTCATATCCTTACCGACAAATTAACAAAATCTATTTTCTTCCGCATCATTAATTGATAAGCTAAGAAAAATTTCTGGCCCGTATACATTTATTAGGTGCTATGCAAATAAGAAAATCGGATATATATTTTTATCGCCACAAGTTTTGAGGGCCACCATAAATATAAATAATCGGGTTATATCATAGGCTCATAGCAGATCCGAGTCCGACCCACAGTTTTTGGTTCAGCGATGTAAAATTTGGCGCGGTTCGCTAGCAGAGACTTGAGATAAGAGCTGAAAAAAATAAGTATTTTTTTAATTTTATACCAAGAGAGGGGCTAATAATATATCTACTTCCGCTCTTACTTCTAAAGTAAAATTCTTCCTTATGTTTTTATTAAAAAATAATAAATATATATATATATATAGAGAGAGATAGGCTAATATCAAAACGTTTGCACTAACCCCTCCCGTGCAACCAAGTCATTTTCCGATTTGCAAAGTCCAAACGACCGATCCGAACCGTTAGATGTTTAATCCATATTGAAATGTGCTTGGAGACCAAATTTTACATTTTTTGGAATTTTTTTGCTATTTATTAAGATGGTTTGAAAATCGCTGTTTTTATTAAAATTCTGCACCACTGGAAAACAGCGATTTAAAACCATCTTAATAAATAGCAAAAAAATTCCAAAAAATGTAAAATTTGGTCTCCAAGCACATTTCAATATGGATTAAACATCTAACGGTTCGGATAGGTCGTTTGGACTTTGCAAATCGGAAAATGACTTGGTTGCACCGGAGGGGTTGGTGCAAACGTTTTGATATTAGCCTATCTCTATATATATATATCAACGTGTCTAGGTGTGTCCTAATTCCTAAACACGTATTTTGATTTTTTTTACTACATTAAAACACAAATTTTGGTTCGGATTTCCAATTTGGCGACATTATTTGAATCATTTTCCTTTTTTAAAATATTTGTTTTTTTTAAGAGAAGGGTTCAAATGCCTCTATTATTTGTGCCTCCACCATGCTTTCATTTTTAAAAACTCTAATAATTCAAAATTTAAAACTTAAAAGTCAAAATAAAACCGTTAAATATGATCTACATCATTTTATCTATGCGCTTGTAAGAAATTATGATATTTTAATTTTATTTTGGTTATCATCAAGAGCTTGTAAAAAACATATTAATGTGGATAATTTCTAGACGTTGACTTTTCAATTTATTGATTCACATAAAAACAAAATTGAAATATCATAATTTTTTATAAGCACATAGAGAAAATAACATAGATCACATCTAATGGTTTCATTTTGACTTTTAATTTTAGAATTTTGAGTTATTAAAGTTTTAAAAAATGGAGGCATGGTGAAGACACAAAAAATGGAGGTATTTGAACCCTCCTCTTTTTTTTAAATATATTTCAAAAAGCATTTCGATAACTATGTATTTTGTTTTTCATATTGGACACTAAAAATTCACAAAATTCATTTGGTTTTGAAATAAATTTACAAAATTGACAATTATATATCTCCCACTAGTATGAATTGTTCACAATTTTGAAATTAAATTTAATGATATTATGTTGGAGTATTATAAATTTTGTAAATAATGTGTATTAGTATTTATAAAATGGCTTAGTTCTTGAAAATCTTTTTCATTGAATACATCCATTAATTTAACCATATAAATTGATTATTTATTATTGGAAAATAAGCATAATTTTATATCATGATAATAAAATTAAAATATCTATATATTCTTAACTTCTAGTTATGTCCAATATATATTGGGGTCTGATGTTTCACATTCATATGGATATTGAGGTTATCTCTTATTTTTAAATTTAATTAAAATAATTTACGCCTTATATTCATCATTTCCAAAAAGTTTAATTTCCAAATTCTTTACTGTTGTTCAAAGTTCTTTTCTTTTTCTACTTCTCATTGGAGGCATATGATTTGTTTATGACACGTTTAGTATATGTGCGCTTAAATTTTAATATCAAGATAGAAACAAGTCTTCGCTAAAAATTAATCTACAAAATTAGTTATGCATGTGTTTAAGAGAGGAGGTCACTTTTGAATGATCTATCATGAAAGTGCTGCTCAATTTTTATCTAATTATAAAAGAAAAAGTTATCATGTGAGTGATACTACCTATAACCTATCACTTGTTATATATATGAAAAGAATTAAAACAAAATATTATATGAATTTTATTTATTAACAATATGTATGTTTTCTAAATTTTATAACGAGAGATTAGAGAAAATCAACTAATGTAATTAATACCTTCAATCATATAATTTTAGTTTCATTGTTGCATATAGTGAATTAAAAAGAAGTACATATAGGTGTCACACCCCGGAACAGGGGGTCGCGCAGTTTTGTTTTAAAATGCGGTTTTGTTCATGCATGCGGAAGACCACTGCATACCGCATATGCAGATTTATATATATATATATATATATTGTTATGTTTATGTATGTGGGCCTGATTCTAGGAGTATGCGGGGGGCGGCAGCCCCCTGCGAGCGTTGTCTGAGGTTACGAAGCACCGCTCAATAGAGCCCGGAAAATTTTATTCCGGAGAAGTCAAATTTCATGAAAATCCTTTAACCGACGGCCCAGATTAGTCAAATTATCATATGATTTGATTTAAAACAAGTTTGGTTCAAATCCGATTTAGTTTGGCTAAGTTATACCCAAAACAACATTTTTCAGAACCCATTGCGGCCCGCAATAGGGCTGTTGCGGCCCGCAACAAATTCCAAAATTTCCAGCCTCTGCAAATCGCCTCTGCCTCCATTCATTGCGGCCCGCAATGAATTTATTGCGGCCCGCAATGACCTGGTTGGATTTTAATCTGCGAATTTCCCTCTGTCTACTCTCATTGCGGCCCGCAATAGGGTTATTGCGGCCCGCAATAGGGTTATTGCGGCCCGCAATAAGGGTACAGTTTTTCATTCCTTTGCCCATTTTCGTGAAATTTCACCCCGTTTTCAAACCCGATCAAATCCCTGTATAATTAAACAATTATTCCCCATTCACTAGAAATTTTAATGACATTTAATATGCAATTTCAACATTTAAGTCATAACAACAATTTAAAACGTACCGTTAGGGTTTTATAACATAATACGGTTCGATAATAACCTATACATCAAAATAACCGACTACGGGTTCAACTACACATTCAAAATGGGCAAAAAGGGTTTGGCATAACCTATTAGCTCGGCCTATACTCACGTGTCGAGCCCGAGTCCCATTTCACTCGCGTTTACCTGCACATATCAATTCAAAGGGAAAAATTCCCCGAGGGGAGGGGGTGAGAAAAACCTGTCATCCGTTTTCTCAGTGCGGAATTTATAGGGCTACTGGATTTGTGAGAAATCCATCACCAGAACTAAATACACTAGCAAAAGGGTATCTATTTATTTATTCACCAATAATAATAAATGCACATGTACCGGGAATAGATTCAAACGGATTTCAATTCACATCTCATCAACATCAATCAACGAATTTCCAGAAAGATTTGGTTTCACAGATATAATATATATAAGTCTGGTTATGAGGTACAGATATCAACTATCGATCACCTCCGGCTTAACAGTTCTATTTTCTGGTTTCAAGTCATACAATTTCATCACTTAAAATATACACGGGCATATTCCGCGAATATGCAACAGAATATCACTTTTCTCAAAAAGAAATCACTGACACTTTCACTGAATCACCGAACCACAGTTCTACCTAAAATTACACTGCACTTCCCTTACCTAACCGGTACTGGGTTCACTAGGGCCATTCTCCAGATGTGCATAAGGGTCCTGGATGAAAGTCTAGTAGCTAGCTAGACTTTCCACTATGATACACTGTTCACTTCACACAATCAATCCAAGTCATACTGTGGTTCCACTCACTTATTCAAAACGACAGATCACAATCGATAAACCGTACCAACATGAGAATCATAACAGTTATACAATTCAATTTCACTAATATCACAATTAATGCAATGCGGCAACAAATGCTTTCAATCAGAGATTCAACATGCTATGCACAGTTTATTTAAATCAAGCAATCAACATAAATATAATAATATGCACCGTTATTTAGTTCTACGAATAAACCCCAAAACAGATCCCGTGAACCCCCGCACCTGGTTACGTAGGGCACGTAGAGGGTCCGCGATCTCGCGACTCGGTAAGCTCGTCAATCCCGCTAGCCGTGCTCGTTAGGATCTATACATAGGTCAATTCATTAAATTCCGGCACTTTTACAATTTAGACCCTAATCAATTTTTGGGAAAATTCATAAATTGGAAATTTGGTTGCACTTTGGAACACGAAATCAATCAATTTACACTATAGAAACAACAAAGGCACGGAATAATCAGTTTGGTACGATTCTACGGGTTTTCACCGAAACCCTAAAAACACGGAATCAAGAAATGAGAGAGAAATGGAAAGGGGAATTACCAATGGAACGGATGGATGTGCGAGGTTTGAGCTCCTCTTCCTAAATCTCCGTTTTCGGGCAATACGGTCACCGGGGGTTGTCTCTCTCTCACTCTCTCGTTGTCTTTCTCTCTTGGCGGAAACAAAGGAAAAGAGAGAAGAGATGGGGGCGCAGGAAAGGAAAGGAAGGAGGGAAAGAGGAAAGAATGACAAGGGCCCCCACTTGTAAGTGGTCTTTTTGCAAAATAAACCCTCCACTTGTTCGATATTGATTAAATGATTTATACAACACCTATTGCTCCTCTTTCTTAACACAATTAATCGTATAATTACTGTTCACCATCCACGTCACTAATTTCGTATATACGTATATATATATATATTATTCGATTTAACCACTTATTATTTTAATTAAATCTGAATTTTAAAAGTTCACAGTGTTACAATAGGTCTTGCCTAGCTGGATGCAGTGCAAAATTAGAATATTGGATTTTGAATGTTTTAAAATTTTATTATTTTTCATATATAAGATAGTTAATTACAATTATTTTAGGACTAAAGCATATTTATTTCCAACTTTCTTTAGGCACAATAATAAATGAAAATAAATAAATAATTAGATAGATAATAGTTTATTTTATCACCATGTATTAGTTATTAATGAGATAAACGATAATTTTAGAGATTTGTTACTTAATTTTTTTTTTGATAACAATAGTTGAAGGCATCTAATTTGGCAAAAAAAAAATGAACTTAATATAATAGGTTTTAGTTACTTTTGTATTAGTGTGTTTGTTCCAATATGAGAAGTTTAATACTTGCACATTACTTTATATTGTAGGAGTTATATAGTGGCATATTTTTTTAGTTATTTTGTTGTGGCTATCTTTTCAATTTCTTTATTTTTTGTTTTATTAATATTTTTGCAATCTATAAGAAAAGCAGTGATTTCAACTTACTTTTATTGGATGAGATAGTCAAAATTAATTATTGATTTTTTTCAAAACAATATTTTTTTTGATAATTTAGTTTATTTTTTATGTACTTCATCGTAAACAATTTTCCATTCGGCTGGCAATAAAAAATTAAAGCAATTGATGGATCAAAGGAGGATGTTTTTTCATTTATTCTATGTGCTCCTTTATCAGTATTTTTTTATTGTTTTGTAAAAGAAATTTTTTCCTATTTCTGAAAAATTAATTGGCGATTATCAACCGACAATGTATTGTGAAGAAAAGAGTTAAATTTCGTCTAAGGTCACTAAATTTTGCTATTTATCATAAATCCATCACTCAACTTTGATTTATTCATCACTAGCTATTAAATTTTGTATTTATTCTGATTAAGTCACTCCATCACCTTTTTTATCCAAAAAATTAACGGAATCTCATGTGAACTCCAACTCATCTTATATGATATATGATAACTTGAGTACATTTATTTGAAACATGAAATATTTCTCATCCCAACCTCTCTCTCTTTTGCTTTTTCTTCTCCGACGCCTTTACAATTTCTTTTTGCTTCTCTTCATTGTTCCTTTTCTTCCAACTTCGTCACTTTTTTTTTTTGTCTGCTGACTCTTTCCATATACTCATTCTTTATACACTCATTCTTTCCATTCTATTTGTTTGTTGTTGCCTCTATTTTATTGTTTTGTTGATTCTCATTTATGTATGTCTTCATTGATTTTTTTTTTTTTTTGAGAAAATAGGAGGAAAAAAAGAGAGAGCTCAATCAGTTGAGATCCGAAAGTTCAAATGAAAGAAACAAAAAAAATTAAATTGTAAAATGAAAGAAATAAAATATTTTAAATGATAAACTAATGAGTAGAATAGAGCATCCAAAATAATATATGCTACATTACCATTCGAGTACAATACAGGCTTGTACCAGGAAATACAGGTTTGTAACAATAAATGTAATTTGTTTTTTTTTATCCAAATTTTAATACTTTTCTTCAACAACTGATCATTTTATTCACTTTGTCATCAGGAAAAAATGAATAGACGGTATCACCAAAAAAAAAAAAGTATAACAAAAGTCATCATCAACATGTAACAATTAATAAAATAATCATTTTATTAACTTTGAATACGTTTCTTTAATCTACATTTGAATTCAATTTTTTGTTATCAGTAAAAAATAATATAACAAATAAGACATGGTTAAGATTTAGATTTTGCATATGCTGTTATTCATGCCTGACAAAATACTTAAAAATTAAGGCTAAACACAATGACATTTGAAAGATTGGAATTTGTAGTGTCTTCAAAATTTCCAACTCAGAGCAACCAGATGCTTTACAAGTTGAATAAAGGTTATGTCAATAGAACAATAACAGCATCCAAGTAGCAACAACCAAACCATCTTCACAAGAATGGAGCTAGAGGCAACTTACATTATCAATTTTCTAAGTAAGGTTGAATAGAAGGCCAATATGAGAAATTAATTGTTTGTGTAGAAGTAGCACCAATTTAGGATTTTTATTTAATTAATCACAAGTAGCAGTAGTTTCTTTCATGCTTTGTTTATGAAATTGTATCAATTTAAGCTAGAAATTTTGATACTGGTAAACCTTTAACAGTATCAGCTACGAACTTTGAATTTTGTTTCTTTCATTTGAACTTTCGGAGCTCAAATGATTGAGCTCTCTCTTTTTCTCCTATTTTCTCAAAAAAAAAAAAAAAAAATCAATGAAGACATACATAAATGAGAAACAACAAAACAAATAAAATAGAGGCAACAACAAACAAAAGATGGGAAAGAATGAGTGTATAAAATAGAGTCAGCAGACAAAAACGAAGTGACGAAGTTGGAAGAAAAGAAAAAATGAAGAGAAGGAGAAAGAAATTGTAATGTTGCTGGAGAAGAAAAAGCAACAGAGAGAGAGAGAGAGAGGTTGGAATGAGAAATATTTCATGTTTTAAAAAAAATATATCCAAGTTATCATATAAGATGAGTTGGAGTTCATGTAGAATTATGTTAACTTTTTGAATGAAAAAAGTAACAGAATGGTCTAATCGGAACAATTACAAAATTTAATAGCTATTAAAGAACAAATCAAAGTTGAGTAACCAATTCGTGACAAAGAGCAAAGTTTAGTGACCTCCGACGAAATTTATCCGAAGAAAAGTCTATGAGAAACTAGCCAACAATATTTTTTCTGTAACAAATATTTAAAAAATGGAATTTTAAAATAACACAAACAGTCGTAACTAATAAAATAACATGCATCTAACACGCTTTTACTAAACTAGTTAGCAACATGAGCGCTGCCACATATAGTGAAATTAAGTCCCCTTTTAAAGAACTCTGTTTTTCAACGTGGATCGAAAAAATACATAGTAAGTGAGTCGGACTACCTGCCTAATGCAGGTTTGAGCACCACATTTTTTTGGTTGAATTTTTCATTTTTTGGTGAATATTTTCTGACTGCACGATTGAGTTACAAAGTTATTATTTTTTTGTCTTGCTTTCTTCATATGGTAAGACCATGCTACGCAAAGAAGGCTTGAAAAGTTATAACCTGTTCAGCTTCTGATCTAATGATCTGTTGAACTTCTTAAAGTATTTAGTGTACCAAATACCAGCTTATACTCGAGCATTAGTAGAAGTAACAACATTAAATAATATTGAAATTGTAGTTTTAGTCCAAAAATGAAACCTTTGACACATCCAATTTATATTCTGGTATGCACGTGAAAACAATTATTGTTCAATCATTACTATGTTTGTTCTTAGATTAATGTTTTCATGCATAGACACATTGGAGTCATTGGAGTATGGATTGGGGTTGTTTCTGAAAGTTGAATTTAGTTTCAATATTGTACTATGAGTCACAAATACTCTTACTTTAAAATATGTTTAAATTTGGCCCTGAGATGGTGCAAAGTGCTACTGAATTAATTTTGTAATATTTGTCTAATTAATTTGTTGCATCTTTTCTCCTAGGTGGTGAGCCTACAAGGATCACTCATGCAATAGAAAGAATCATCCATCAACCTTCTATTTCTAACTAATTCCAAGGCTCTGATTTTAGACCTTTGTGGATTTGTTGAATTGGCTAGATTAATTAGATGAAGATGAACTGGCTAGATTAATGACATCTCTATTCTCTCTAGCTTGGAAAATTTTTGGGGAATTGATTTGAGTTGTGTAGAAGTAAAATTATTTTTTCTTGGAGTGAAGGTCTTGGAATTTTATTTTATTTTTATAAGTTGTGTATTTGTTGTAATATGTTGTAATAGAATTTTAGTTGACATGAGCTTGCTTTATTCATATTTCAGTTGATTTTTCATTTTTGATGGTAAGATTATGCATTTTTGTAAAGACAATTGATGTCAATAACTATAACCAAGTTTGGGTATGTTGCTCATATGTGTACGTGTATGTGGTATAATGTAAAAGAGATATGAAGTTGTCTAAATTTGCATGTCCGTGTCATAATTATACTTATACAGTGGAACATGTTTATGTTTTCATGAGATTAGCATCTCGTAAAACGTGTTTTACTAATTACAAACATGTTTCTTTTATTAATTAATCTAATAAAAGAAACGAAGCGGAGATAGCGAAACGAAATCCAAATCAACAACTCACGCACTGAGGAGTGGAGAAACGAAGCGGAGATAGAGAAAGGAAAATAAGAAACAAATCACCCCGGGAAAATCGAATCAATTCAGACCCTTATTTTTTCTCAAAAAAAAGTTAATTGATCTAATAACTTTATAACGCCTTTCATTATTAGTATTAATAACAAAAACAATAACATTCACAAGATACATGGTACACATTGCATCGAATTGATTTGTAAATGAGCTATCTTGCTCTAAAAAATGAAACATAAATGTACAACTCAATTTAAGAAATTTAGAATGATCAATTGTTTAACTCATAACTCAAATGTAGTATTCAGTTGCACAATACAATATCAAAAATAGAAAAAAAAATACAAATTGCACAAGCTACTAATACAGTGTAGAGAAAAGATTCTGGTGTGCATTTATTTTCAATTGATAAATTTTCCTCAAAGCGTTGATAGTTCATATCCAAGTTCCTCGACAATAGAACTGAAATAAATAAGAAAGCTATCAAATTGACAATAGATTGGGAAGAATATGGATCCAGATCTAAATAAGAAAGCTATCTAACTGAAAATGGATCCAACTCTATATAACCATCTCTACACGACCATGAAGAAGTATATATTAAATTATCAATATCTAACGCTAATCAAGGATCGAGTGGGTACAAAAGTATACTATCATCTGACCCAATTGAGTAATAAAAAAACAGGTATGCACAATTGGAAAACTTTCTGGTATAGGCTCTGCAACTACACAATTATGAAACTTTCTAGTACCACTACTGAATCAGGAACAAACAGGTATGCACAATGTGTATAACAAAATCATAACGTAAATAGGCATTTTGCTTGGGACCGAACTTACTTTAACGAGAGCTTGTATCTATAAACTACAAAAATTTGGGTAGCAGATGAGCCCATATGCCTGAAGAAAATTGCACAACAAAAGAATTTATTACTAAAGAAAACTTATTCATAAAATAAATAAATCAATCAGAAGATAATTAAGTAGGAGCGTAAGAAGAAGAGTTTCATGCCTCATTATTATGGACCTGCTTCGCTAAATCAAGGATCGTAGCGTCCTTTCACTCTTTCCTGCACCAATTGGAATTCTAGATTATTAGTTTGTTGCACCTAGATCCTAACATTCATGTCATTAATTCTCTAGTAGTGTCTCCAGATGACAAGAGAAGAGGGTAGTGACAACCATAATACACTCTAAATAAAGGTCTTTGCAGCACTCTAGTAGTGTCTCAATATAACAAGAGAAGATGATAGTTGCAGCCCTAATAAAACACTCAAATTGAAGGTTTTTGCAGCACTCTAGTAGTGTCTCCAGATGACAATAGAAGATGGTAATTGTAACCCTAATACAACACTCCAATTAAAGGTCTTTGCAGCACTCTAATAGTGTTTCCAGATGGCAACAGAAGAGGGTAGTTGTAACCCTAATACAACACTTCAATTGAAGGTCTTTGTAATGTCGGATTGTGCCATAATCTACTTGTTTGTTTGACTAGATTTGCAAAATATATATTAATTGAATTTTACAATATTCTTGTCTTGAGATATTGTGCAGATTCATGAGGATAGAGAATACAACACATACATCAAGGATAGATGAACAACTATTATATTTATCAAGGATGCAGTCATGAAGCACTGTGCATTGGACAGTAGAAACATCATCTCAAGATTAGGATTAATAATTGGTAAAATTAGTAAAATAAGCTTCAGATTGACCTAAGTAAGGCCTACCGTTGCAACAAATAAAATATAAACCCTCTACCATTGTCCCACGGAATAACTCACGACAACAGTTCCCGCAACAGATTAAATCGGTTGGCACCCCCAAACTTCCAGTGAGCAACTGTTATGGTAGCGTTGCCACAATTAACCACCCATTAGGGTTAACTGCACCCAAGCCCGCCGTAAGTTGGCTAACCATTATAACGGTCCAGGAACCGTTATAAAGGTTAAGACTAAATTACTTCTTTCTGATAAGCTCACTATAAATATAAGCAAAATCTGGATTTAGATTATCACTCTTGCCACCATTAACTTCAAAACACAAATTTTCAGATATAGAAAAAGCCATTGTTGACAATATTCATATTCAATCTCAAGTTTATTCAACCAATACACCAAACTCTTAGAGTGATCCTGCGTGATCAACTTTCTCACTTATTCATTGAGCCTTTGTTGCTCACCTTGTTATCTTTGAGCCTTTAGTGCTCGTGAGCCATTCCGTGCTTGGGCCGTGTGACTTCCTAGAGGATTGTAAGGGCTTATCGATTCCATCTTGTACTTCTTTCTCATTGGGTAAATAAAGGCGCGCCATCTCGAAGGTCGCGAGCCCCCAAGACGTAGGCATTAGTGCCAAACTCCGTAAATAAATCCCGTGTCAAGTGTCTCTAAACTCTACTCTTTACTTTATTACTTTTTAGTTTAGATTCAAGTTATTTGAGTTTTCGCCAATAATAACATATAGACACGCTAATAACTTTAACTTAGATTAAAATTTGAAAAAGACCCTATTCACCCGCCCTCTAAGTACCTTTGGGCCCAACAAGTGGTATGAGAGCAGGTTAATCAATTTAATACTCACTTAATTTGATTATTGTTTTTAGATCCTATAATGGTACAACATACACCAAGATATATTAGAGAACCAATGTTGACTCACTCCACCAAAAACTTTAGTTATTGGAAAAGACTAATGGCTAACTACTTCAACATAATAGATGTATGGGAAGCTGTAGAACAAGCATTCAATCCAACAAGCGAAGATGATAGGATGAAAATTAATGCTAATAATATTTATAACCCTAATTGTCTACTTTACAATCGATTCACAAGCGCATGAATCTATCGTATAGTATAGATCAGGCAGTTGATTCGCAGGGATAGTGTATTAAGAGGTCTAGGTGCAAGTTAAGTCTAGATTATAGGTTCCTTTAGGTTGGAAGGTTGTGTTTGATTGACTGATTGTCGGTTGTTTGGTTGATTGATTGAAAGTGTTTAGAGCACTTTAGTAATGTCTCAAGATGGCAAGATAATAGGAAATTTACAACCCTCATACAACACTCCAATTGATGGTGTTTGGAGCACTCTAGTAGAGTCCATATATGGCAAGATAATAGGGCATTTAAACCCTAATACAACACTCCAATGCAAGGTGTTTGGAGCACTCTAATAAATTCTCCAGATGACAAGATAATAGGGCATTTACAACCCTAATATAACACTTCAATTGAAAGTGTTTGGAGCACTCCAGAAGTGTCTCCAGATTAAAAGATAATTGAGCATTTACAACCCAAATACAACACTCTAATTGATGGTGTTTGGAGCACTCTAGTAGTGTCTCAATATAGCAACAAAATAGGGCATTTACAACCCTAATACAACACTCCAATTGAAGGTGTTTGGAGCACTCTTGTAGTGTCTCTATATGGCAAGATAATAGGGTATTTACAACCCTAATACAACACTCCAATTGCAGGTGTTTCCTGCACTCTAGTAGTGTCTCCAGGTGGCAAGATAATAGGGCATTTACAACCCCAATACAACACTCCAATTGATGGTGTTTGGAGCTCTCTAATAATGTCTATATATGGAAAGATTATGGGCAATTATAACCCCAATACAACACTCCAATTCAAGGTGTTAGGAGCGCTCTTATAGTGTCTCTATATGGCAAGATAATAGGGTATTTACAACCCTAATACAACACTCCAATAGAAGGTGTTTGGAGCACTCTAATAATGACTCCAGATTGCAATATAATAGGGCATTTACAACCCTGATACAACACCCCATTTGAAGGTGTTTAGAGCACACCAGTAGTGTCTTTAGATTGCAATATAATAGGGCATTTACAACACTAATACAACACTCCAATTGTAGGGCATTTACAACCCTAACACAACAGTCCAATTCAAGGTGTTTGGATCACTCCTGTAGTGTCTCCAGATTGCAAGATAATTGGGTCTTTACAATCCAAATACAACACTCCAATTAAAGGAGTTTGGAGAACTCTAGTAGTGTCTCCAGATGGCAAGATAATAGGGCACTCACCACCATAATACCATACTCCAATTGAAGGTGTTTGGAGCACCCTATTAGTGTCTCCGGATGACAAGATAATTAGGCATTCACAACCCTAATACAACACTCCAATTGATGGTGTTTGGAACACTCTAGTAGTGTCTCTATATGGCAAGACAATAAGGCATTTACAACACTAATACAACACACCAATAGAAGGTGTTTGGAGCACTCTAATAGTGTCTCCAGATTGCAAGATAATAGGGCATTTACAACCGTAATATAACACTCCATTTAAAGGTGTTTGGAGCACTCTAGTAGTGTCTTCAGATTGCAAGATAGTAGGGCATTTACAACACTAATACAACACTCTCATTGAAGGTGTTTGTAGCACTCATGTCGTGTCTCTATATTGCAAGATAATAGGGCATTTACAACCCTAACACAACACTCCAATTGAAGGTGTTTGGATCAATCTAGTAGTGTCTCCAGATGGCAAGATAATAGGGCACCTACAACCCTAATACAACACTCCAATTCAAGATGTTTGGAGCACTCTAGTAGTGTCTCAAGGTTGTAAAATAATTGGACATTTACAATCTTAGTACAACACTCCAATTGAAGGTGTTTGGAGAACTCTAGTAGTGTCTTTAGATGGCAAGATAATAGGGCACTTACAACCCTAATACAACACTCCAATTCATGGTGTTAGCAGCACTCTAGTAGTGTCTCAATATGGCAAGATAATAGGGCATTCACAACCCAAATACAACGCTCCAATCGAAGGTGTTGGGAGCACTCTAGTAGTATCTCTATTTAGAAGGATAATATGATATTTACAAACCAAATACAACACTGCAATTGAATGTATTAGGAGCGCAGTAGTAGTGTCTTCAGATTGCAAGATAATATGGCTTTTACAACACTAATACAACACTACAATTGAAGGTGTTTGGAGCACTCATATCTTGTCTCTATATGGCAAGATAATACGTCATTTACAACTCTAACACAACGCTCTAATTGAAGGTGTTTGGAGCACTCTAGTAGTTTCTCCTGATGGCAAGATAATTGGGCACTTACAACCCTAATACAACACTCCAATTGAATGTGTTAGGAGCATGTAGTGTCTCTATAGGACAAGATAATACGGTATTTACAACCCTCATACAACACTCCAACAAAAGGAGTTTCGAACACTCTAGAAGTGTCTCCAGATTGCAATATAATTGGACATTTACAACCCTAATACAACACTCCAACAGAAGGCGTTTGGAGTACTCTAGTAGTGTCTCCAGATTGTAAGATAATTGGGCATTTACAAATCTAATACAACACTCCAATTGAAGGTGATTGGAGCACTCTAGTAATGTTTTTAGATGGCAAGATAATAAGGCACTTACAACCCTAATGCAACACTCCAATTCATGGTGTTAGGAGCACTCTTGTTGTGTCTATATGTGGCAAGATAATAGAGCATTTACAACCCTACTACAACATTCCAATAGAAGGAGTTTGGAGCATTCTAATTGTGTCTCCAGATTGCAAGATAATAAGGCATTTACAACCCTTATACAACACTTCATTCGAAGATGTTTGCAGCACACTAGTACCGTCTTCATATTGCAAGATAATAGAGCATTTACAACAGTAATACCACACTCCAATTGAAGGTGTTTGAAGCACTAATATCATGTCTCTATATGGCATGGCAATAGGCCATTCACAACCCTAATACAACACTCCAATTGAAGGTGTTTGGAGCACTCTAGTAGTGTCCCCAGATGACAAGATAATACAGCATTGACAACACTAATACAACGCTCCAATTGATAGTGTTTGGAGCACTCATGTAATATCTCTCTACGGCAAGATAACATGGCATTTACAACCTTAATACAACACTCCTATTAAAGGTGTTTGGAGCACTCTAGTAGTGTCTTCAGATGGCAAAATAATAGGGTATTTACAACCCTAATACAACACTCAAAATGAACATGTTTCGTGCACTCTAGTAGTGTCTCCAGGTGGCAAGATAACAGGGCATTTACAACCCCAATACAACACTCAAATTGATGGTGTTTGGAGCTCTCTACTAATGTCTATATATGGCAAAATTATGGGCAATTACAACCCCAATACAACACTCCAATTCAAGGTGTTAGGAGCGCTCTTGTAGTGTCTATATATGGCAAGATAATAGGGTATTTACAACCTTACTACAACACTCCAATAGAAGGTGTTTGGAGCACTATAATAATAACTCCAGATTGCAATATAATAGGGCATTTACAACCCTAATACAACACCCCATTTGAGGTGTTTAGAGCACACTAGTAGTGTCTTCAGATTGCAATATAATAGGGCATTTACAACACTACTACAACACTCCAATTGTAAGGCATTTACAACTCTAACACAACAGTCCAATTAAAGGTGTTTGGAGCACTCCCGTAGTGTCTCCAGATGGAATGATAATAGGGCATTTCCAACCCTAATAAAACACTCCAATTCAAGGTGTTTGGAGCACTCTAGTAGTTTCTCCTGATGGCAAGATAATTGGGCACTTACAACCCTAATACAACACTCCAATTAAATGTGTTAGGAGCATGTAGTGTCTCTATAGGACAAGATAATACGATATTTACAACCATAATATAGCACTCCAACAAAAGGAGTTTCGAAAACTCTAGAAGTGTCTCCAGATTGCAATATAATTGGACATTTACAACACTAATACAACACTCCAATTGTAGGGCATTTACAACTCTAACACAACAGTCCAATTAAAGGTGTTTGGAGCACTCATGTATTGTCTCCAGATGGAATGATAATAGGACATTTCCAACTCTAATAAAACACTCCAATTCAAGGTGTTTGGAGCACTCTAGTAGTTTCTCCTAATGGCAATATAATTGGGCACTTACAACCCTAATACAACAATCCAATTGAATATGTTAGGAGCATGTAGTGTCTCTATAGGACAAGATAATACGGTATTTACAATCCTAATACAACACTCCAATTTATGGTGTTTGGAGCTCTCTAACAATGTCTATATATGGCAAGATTATGGGCAATTACAACCCCAATACAACACTCCAATTCAAGGTGTTAGGAGCGCTCTTGTAGTGTCTCTATATGGCAAGATAATAGGGTATGTACAACCCTAATACAATAGTCCAATAGAAGGTGTTTGGAGCACTCTAATAATGACTCCAGATTGCAATATAATAGGGCATTTACAACCCTGATACAACACCCCATTTGAAGGTGTTTAGAGCACACTAGTAGTGTCTTCATATTGCAATATAATAGGGCATTTACAACACTAATACAACACTCCAATTGTAGGGCATTTACAACTCTAACACAACAGTCCAATTAGAGGTGTTTGGAGCACTCCCGTAGTGTCTCCAGATGGAATGATAATAGGGCATTTCCAACCCTAATAAAACACTCCAATTCAAGGTGTTTGGAGCACTCTAGTAGTTTCTCCTGATAGCAAGATAATTGGGCACTTACAACCCTAATACAACACTCCAATTGAATGTGTTAGAAGCATGTAGTGTCTCTATAGGACAAGATAATACGGTATTTACAAACATAATACAGCACTCCAACAAAAGGAGGTTCGAACACTCTAGAAGTGTCTCCACATTGCAATATAATTCGACATTTACAACACTAATACAACACTCCAATTGTAGGGCATTTACAACTCTAACACAACAGTCCAATTAAAGGTGTTTGGAGCATTCATGTAGTGTCTCCAGATGGAATGATAATAGGACATTTCCAACCCTAATAAAACACTCCAATTCAAGGTGTTTGGAGCACTCTAGTAGTTTCTCCTAATGGCAATATAATTGGGCACTTACAACCCTAATACAACACTCCAATTGAATATGTTAGGAGCATGTAGTGTCTCTATAGGACAAGATAATACGGTATTTACAATCCTAATACAACACTCCAATTGATGGTGTTTGGAGCTCTCTAACAATGTCTATATATGACAAGATTATGGGCAATTACAACCCCAATACAACACTCCAATTCAAGGTGTTAGGAGGGCTCTTGTAGTGTCTCTATATGGCAAGATAATAGGGTATTTACAACCCTACTACAACACTCCAATAGAAGGTGTTTGGAGCACTCTAATAATGACTCTAGATTGCAATATAATAGTGCATTTACAACCCTGATACAACACCCCATTTGAAGGTGTTTAGAGCACACTAGTAGTGTCTTCAGATTGCAATATAATTGGGCATTTACAACACTACTACAACACTCCAATTGTAAGGCATTTACAACTCTAACAATACAGTCCAATTAAAGGTGTTTGGAGCACTCCCGTAGTGTCTCCAGATGGAATGATAATAGGGCATTTCCAACCCTAATAAAACACTCCAATTCAAGGTGTTTGGAGCACTCTAGTAGTTTCTCCTGATGGGAAGATAATTGGGCACTTACAACCCTAATACAACACTCCAATTGAATTTGTTAGGAGCATGTAGTGTCTCTATAGGACAAGATAATACGGTATTTTCAACCATAATACAGCACTCCAACAAAAGGAGTTTCGAACACTCTAGAAGTGTCTCCACATTGCAATATAATTCGACATTTACAACACTAATACAACACTCCAATTGTAGGACATTTACAACTCTAACACAACAGTCCAATTAAAGGTGTTTGGAGCATTCATGTAGTGTCTCCAGATGGAATGATAATAGGACATTTCCAACCCTAATAAAACACTCCAATTCAAGGTGTTTGGAGCACTCTAGTAGTTTCTCCTAATGGCAATATAATTGGGCACTTACAACCCTAATACAACACTCCAATTGAATATGTTAGGAGCATGTAGTGTCTCTATACGACAAGATAATACGGTATTTACAATCCTAATACAACACTCCAATTGATGGTGCTTGGAGCTCTCTAATAATGTCTATATATGGCAAGATTATGGGCAATTACAACCCCAATACAACACTCCAATTCAAGGTGTTAGGAGTGCTCTTGTAGTGTCTCTATATGGCAAGATAATAGGGTATGTACAACCCTAATACAACAGTCCAATAGAAGGTGTTTGGCACTCTAATATTAACTCCAGATTGCAATATAATAGGGCATTTACAACCCTGATACAACACCCCATTTGAAGGTGTTTAGAGCACACTAATAGTGTTTTCAGATTGCGATATAATAGGGCATTTACAACACTAATACAACACTCCCATTGTAGGGCATTTACAACTCTAACACAACAGTCCAATTAAGGGTGTTTGGAGCACTCATGTAGTGTCTCCGGGTGGAATTTTAATAAGGCATTTACAACCCTGATAAAACACTCCAATTCAAGTTGTTTGGAGCACTCTAGTAGTGTCTCCAGATGGCAAGATAATAGGGCACTCACCACCCTAATACCACACTCCAATTGAAGGTGTTTGGAGCACCCTATTAGTTTCTCCGGATGACAAGATAATAAGGCATTCACAACCCTAATACAACACTCCAATTGATGGTGTTTGGAACACTCTAGTAGTGTATATGGCAAGATAATAGGGCATTTACAACACTAATACAACACTCCAATAGAAGGTGTTTGGAACACTCTAATAGTCTCTCCAGATTGCAAGATAATTGGGCATTTACAAACCTAAAACAACACTTCATTTGAAGGTGTTTGGAGCACTCTAGTAGTGTCTTCAGATTGCAAGATAGTAGGGCATTTGCAACACTAATACAACACTCTCATTGAAGGTGTTTGTAGCACTCATGTCGTGTCTCTATATTGCAAGATAAAACGGCATTTACCACCCTAACACAACACTCCAATTGAAGGTGTTTGGAGCACTCTAGTAGTGTCTCCAAATGGCAAGATAATAGGGCACTTACAACCCTAATACAACACTCCCATTGAAGGTGTTTGTAGCACTCATGTCGTGTCTCTATATTGCAAGATAATAGGGCATTTACAACCCTAACACAACACTCCAATTGAAGGTGTTTGGAGCACTCTAGTAGCGTCTCTAGATGGCAAGATAATAGGGCACTTACAACCCTAATACAACACTCGAATTCAAGGTGTTTGGAGCACTCTAGTAGTGTCTCTAGGTTGTAAAATAATTGGACATTTACAACCCTAATACAACACTCCAATTCATGGCGTTAGGAGCACTCTAGTAGTGTCTCAATATAGCAAGATAATAGGGCATTAACAACCCAAATACAACACTCTAGTCGAAGGTGTTGGGAGCACTCTAGTAGTGTCTCTATTTAGAAGGATAATATGACATTTACAAACCAAATGCAACACTGCAATTGAATGTGTTAGGAATGCAGTAGCAGTGTCATTAGATTGCAAGATAATTGGCTTTTACAAAACTAATACAACACTACAATCGAAGGTGTTGGAAGCACCCGAGGAGTGTCTCCTGATGGCAAGATAATAGGGCAGATACAACCCTAATACAACACTCCAATTCAATGTGTTAGGAGCATGTAGTGTCTCTATAGGACAAGATAATACGGCATTTATAACCCTAATACAACACTGCAATTGAAGGGGTTTTGAGCACTCTAATAGTTTCTCCAGATGGCAAGATAATAGGGCCTTTACAACCCTAATACAACTCTCTAATTCAAGGTGTTAGGAGCACTCTTGTAGTGTCTCTATATGGCAATATAATACATCATTTACAACCCAAATACAACACTGCAATTCAAGGTGGCAAGATAACTTGGCATTTACAAGCCCAATACAACACTCGAATTGAAGGTGTTTGCAAAACTCCAGTTGTGAGCACTCGAATATGGCAAGATAATAGGGCACTTACTACCCTACTACAACACTCCAATTCAAGGTGTTAGGAGCACTCTTGTACTGTCTCTATATGGCAAGATAATATGGCATTTACAACCGTAATACAACACTGCAGTTGAAGGGGTTTTGAGCACTCTTGTAGTGTCTCCAGATGGCAAGATAATAGGGCATTTACAACACTAATGCAACACTCTAATTCAAGGTGTTAGGAGTGCTCTTGTAGTGTCTCTATATGACAAGATAATAGGGTATTTACAACCCTAATACAACACTCCGATAGAAGGTGTTTGGAGCACTCTAGTAGTGTCTCCAGATGGCAAGATGGCACTTACAACCCTAATACAACACTCGAATTCAAGGTGTTTGGAGCACTCTAATAGTGTCTCCAGGTTGTAAAATAATTGGAGAAACCCTAAACCCTACAACACTCCAATTGAAGGTGTTTGGAGCACTCTAATAATGTCTCCAGATTGCAATATAATAGGGCATTTACAACCCTGATACAACACTCCAATTGTAGGTGTTTGGAGCACTGATGTCGTGTCTCTGTATGGCAAGATAATAGGGCATTTACAACTCTAACACAACAGTCCAATTAAGGGTGTTTGGAGCACTCTAATAATGTCTCCAGATGGAATTTTAATATAACATTTACAACCCTAATAAAAGACTCCAATTCAAGGTGTCTGTAGCACTCTAGTAGTGTCTCAAGATGGCAAGATAATAGGGCACTCACCACCCTAATACCACACTCCAATTGAAGGTGTTTGGAGCACCCTATTAGTTTCTCCCGATGACAAGATAATAAGGCATTCACAACCCTAATACAACACTCCAATTGATGGTGTTTGGAACACTCTAATAGTGTCTCTATATGGCAAGATAATAGGGCATTTACAACCCTAACACAACACTCCAATTGAAGGTGTTTGGAGCACTCTAATAGTGTCTCCAGATGGCAAGATAATAGGGCACTTACAACCCTAATACAACACTCGAATTCAAGGTGTTTGGAGCACTCTAATAGTGTCTCCAGGTTGTAAAATAATTGGAGATTTACAACCCTAATACAACACTCCAATTGAAGGTGTTTGGAGCACTCTAGTAGTGTCTTCAGAATGGAAGATAATTGGGCATTTAGAACCCTAATACAACACTCCAATTGAAGGTGTTTGGAGCACTCTAGTAGTGTCTCTATGTGCCAACATAATAGAGCATTTACAACCCAAATACAACACTCCAATTGAAGGAGTTTGGAACACTATAGTAGTGTCTCCAGATGGCAATACAATGAGGCATTTACAACCCCAATACAAGACTCCAATTAAAGGTGTTTGGAGCACTCTAGTAGTCTTTCTACATGGCAAGATAATAGGGTATTTACAACCCTAAAACAACACTCCAATTGAAGGTGTTCGGAGCACTCTTTTAGTGTCTCCAGATTGCAAAATAATAGGGTATTTACAATCCTAAAGCAACACTCCTATTGAAAGTGTTTGGAGCATTTTTATTGTGTCTCTATATTGTTTACAACCCTAATACAACACTTCAATTGCAAGTGTTTGAACCACTCTTGTAGTGTCTCTAGATGGCAAGATAATAACGCATTTACAACCCTAATACAACACTCCAATTACAACCCCAATACAAGACTCCAATTAAAGGTGTTTGGAGCACTCTAGTAGTGTTTCTACATGGCAAGATAATAGGGTATTTGCAACCCTAATACAACACTCCAATTGAGGGTGTTCGAAGCACTCTTTTAGTGTCTCCAGATTGCTAGATAATAGGGTATTTACAATCCTAAAGCAACACTCCAATTGAAATTGTTTGGAGCACTTTTATTGTGCCTCTATATTGTATTTTAAAAGGGCATTTACAATCCTAATACAACACTTCAATTGAAAGTGTTTGGACCACTCTTGTAGTGTCTCTAGATGGTAAGATAATAACGCATTTACAACCCTAATACAGCACTCCAATTGATGGTGTTTAGGGCACTCTAGTAGTGTCTCTATATGGCAAGATAAGTTGGCATTTACAACCCTAATACAATACTCTAATTGATGGTGTTTGGGGCACTCTAGTAGTGTCTCTATATAGCAAGATAAGTTGACATTTACAACTCTAATACAACACTCCAATTGTTAGTGTTTGGAGTACTCTTGTTGTGTCTCTATATGAAAAGGTTACAGAGCATTTACAACCCTACTACAACACTCTGATTGAATGTGTTTTGAGTACTCTAGTAGTGTATCAAGATGGCAAGATAATAAAGCATTTACAACCCTAAACAACATCCCAATAGAAGGAATTTGGAGCACTCTAATTGTGTCACCAGATTGCAAGATAATAACTCATTTACAACCCTTATACAACACTCCATTTGAAGGTGTTTGGAGGACACTAGTAGTGTCTTCATATTGCAATATAATAGTGCATTTACAACACCAATACAACACTCCAATTGAAGGTGTTTGGAGCACTCTTGTCATATCTCTATATGGCAAGATAATAGGGCATTACCCTAACAAAACATTCCAATTGAAGGAGTTTGAAGCACTCTTGTAGCATCTCCAGATGGCAAGATAATAGGGCATTTACAATCCTAATACAACAATCGAATTGAACGTGTTTGGAGCACTCTTGTAGTGTCTCTAGATGGCAAGATAATAGGGCACATACAACCCTAATACGACACTCCAATTCATGGTGTTAGGACTTGTAGTGTCTCTATATAGCAAATTAATGAGGCACTTACAACCCTAATACAACACTCCAATTCATGGTGTTAGGAGCACACTAGTAGTGTCTCTATATGACAAGATAATAGGGCATTAACAACCCAAATACAACACTCCAATCGAAGGTGTTAGAAGCATTCTAGTAGTGTCTCTATATAGAAGGATAATAGGACATTTACAAACCAAATACAACACTGGAATTGAATGTGTTGGGAGCGTAGTAGCAGTGTTTTCATATTGCAAGATAAGGACTTTTACAACAATACAACACTAAAATTGAAGGTGTTTGGAGCACTGATGTCTTATCTCTATATGGCTAGATAATAAGGCATTTACAACCCTAACACAACGCTCCAATTGAAGGTGTTTGGACCACTATAGTAGTGTCTCCTGATGGCAGGATAATACAGCACTTACAACCCTAATACAACACTCCAATTGAATGTGTTAGGAGAACCCTAATACAACACTCCAATTGAATGTGTTAGGAGCATTTAGTGTCTCTATATGGCAAGATAATAAGGCATTTACTAATACAACACTCTAATAAAAAGAGTTTCGAGCACTCTAGCATTGTCTCTAGATTGCAATATAATTGGACATTTACAACTCTAATACAACATTCTAGTACAAGGTGTTTGGAGCACTCTAGTAGTGTCTCTAGATTGTAAGATAATTGGGCATTTACTACCCTAATACAACACTCCAATTGATGGTGATTAGAGCACTCTAGTAATGTCTTTAGATGGCAGGATAATAGGGCACTTACAACCCTAATACACGCCAACTCAAGGTGTTAGGAGCACTCTTGTTGTGTCTATATGTGGCAAGATAATAGAGCAATTACAACCCTAATACAACATTCCAATAGAAGGAGTTTGGAGCACTCTAATTGTGTCTCCAGATTGCAAGATAATAGGGTATTTACAACCCTTATACAACTTCATTTGAAGATGTTTGGAGAACACTAGTAGTGTCTCCAGATGGCATGATAACATGGCATTTATAACCCTAATACAACACTGAAATTGAAGGGGTTTTGAGCACTATAGTAGTGTCTTCAGATGGCAAGATAATAGGGCATTTACAACCCTAATACAACACTCAAATTGAAGGTGTTTGGAGCACTCTAGTAGTGTCTCCAGATGGCAAGATAATAGGTCATTTACAACCCTAATACAATACTCTAATTCAAGTTGTTAGGAGCACTCTTGTAGTGTCTCTATATGGCAATATAGTACGGTATTTACAACCCAAATACAACACTACAATTCAAGGTATTTGGAGTACTCTAGTAGTGTCTACAGATGACAAGAAAACATGACATTTACAACCCCAATACAACACTCGCATTGGACATTTACAACTCTTATACAACACTCCTATAGATGGTGTTTGGAGCACTCTAGTGTCTCCAGATTGAAAGATAATTGGGCATTTACAACCCCAATACAACACTGCAGTTGAAAGTGTTTGGAGCACTCTAGTAGTGTCTCCAGATGGCAAGATAATAGAGCACTTACCACCCTAATAAAACACTCTAATTCAAGGTGTTAGGAGCACTCCTGTAGTGACTCTATATGGCAAGATAATAGGGCATTAACAACCCAAATACAAAACTCCAATTGAAGGTGTTGGAGAACTGTAATATTGTCTCTATATAACAAGATAATAGGATATTTACAACCCTAATACAATAATACAATTGAATGGGTTAGGAGCACAGTAGTAGTGTCTTTAGATTGCAAGATAACATGACATTTGCAACACTAATACAACACTCTAATTGAATGTGTTTGTAATACTCTTGTAGTGTCTCTATATAGCAAGATAATAGAGTATTTACAACCCTAATACAACACTCCAATTGTTGGTGTTTGGAGCACTCCAGTAGTGTCTCTATATCACACGATAATAGAGCACTTACATCCCTAATACAAAACTCCAATTCAACATGTTAGGAGCACTCTTGAAGTGTCTCTATATGGCAAGATAATATGGCATTAACAACCGTAAAACCACACTACAATTGAAGGTGTTTGGAGCACTCCAGTAGTGTCTCTATATGGCAAGAGAATAGGGCATTTAGAACCCTAATACAACACCCAATTGAAGGTGTTTGGAGCACTCTAGTAGTGTCTCCAAATGGCAAGATAATAGGGTATTTACAACCCTAATACAACACACCAATTGAAGGTGTTTGGCGCACTCTATATGGCAAGATAATAGGGCATTAACAACCCTAAGACAAAATTCCAATAGAAGGAATTTGGAGCACTCTAATTGTGTCTCCAGATTGCAAGATAATAGAACATTTACAACCCTTATACAACACTCCATTTGAAGGTGTTTAGACCACACTAGTAGTGTCTTCAGATTGCAAGATAATAGAGCATTTACAACACTAATACAATACTCCAATTGAAGGTGTTTGGAGCACTCTTGTCATATCTCTATATGGCAAGATAATAGAGCATTTACAACCCTAACACAACACTCCAATTGAAGAAGTTTGAAGCACTCTTGTAGCGTCTCCAGATGGCAAGATAATAGGGCATTTACAATCCTAATACAACAATCGAATTGAACATGTTTGGAGCACTCTAGTAGTGCGGCTAGATGGAAAGATAATAGGGCACATACAACCCTAATACAACACTCCAATTCATGGTGTTTGGAGCACTCTTGTAGTGTCTCCATGTAGCAAGATAGTAGGGCATTTACAACCCTAATACAACACTCCAATAGAAGGTATATGGAGCACTGTAGTAGTGTCTCCAGATGGCAAAATAATAGGACATTTACAACCCTAATACAACACTCAAAATGAACGTGTTTGAAGCATTCTAGAAGTGTCGACAGATGGTAAGATAATTGGTCATTTACAAACGTAGTACAACACTTCAGTTGAATGTGTTTGGAGGACTCTAGTAGTATCTCCAGATTGCAAGATAATCGGGCATTCAAAGTCCTAATACAACACTCCAATTAAAAGTCTATGGAGTACTTTAGTAGTGTCCCAGATGACATGATAATTGGGCACTTACAACCCTAATACACAACTCTAATTGAAGGTGTTTGTAGCACTCTAGTAGTGTCTCCAGATTGCAACATAATAGGGCATGCACGGTTACGGTCTTCTTTTTGAATGATTGCTAAATGCTGGTTTGATCTTAAATTGGTTGTATCTTTAAAATACCAAAGTGTTGTCCCATTTATAAAAAAAAAAAATGAAAAATTCTTGACTGGAAAAGAGTCAGTTTTGGCAAGAATCCAAATTTACACTATTCAATATTATAAGAAGTCTGTGTGATGCTTGGATTTTGATACTTTTATAGTTTGGTCCTTGAGTGACCAAACTATAAATTATGTGAAGTTAAAAACTCAGTGTGGTATGTGGATTCATTTCTTGAAAAGTATGTATATCATTAGAAGTCTTTATGATTGTTTTATTTGTCAATGCTCTTCTATTTGAATTTTTTAAATATAAGATCAATTTTTTTATGTTTCAATCATATTATGTCTTTAATTTGTTTTTATTAATTATTAATGGGACAACAACAAACCACAGCATTTGGTACGAGAAATTAATTATTGTCTCACATATATTTCTGCATATTGTGATCCGATTTATGTTTAGAATTTTAAAAAAAAAAACAGAGTAAAAAGCTGGCACGAAAATGGTTAAATCTTGAATGATAGCATAAATGCTTCATGAGAAAGTGCTTTGCTCTTGGCTTAAACGCATTTTCAGGAAGCATTTTTCTTGTTGTATATAGTTTTTTATAAGTCTTATATATACATTCTTAATTTGATATTATATTTTTTTTTCATTTTTGTATCAAAAAATTTAGTTTTGTATTGCTGTATTTAGTGTTGTATACATTTTCGTCGAGTAACGTTCCTGTATCTGACGGTTTCTATCATGTCATGTGTTGTTTGAGATTGTAAATCCAATCAGTCATTTTGAATATTTAATTTATTAACTTAGACACAAACATGCCTTAAAAATGTCTGATTACATAAATGCAACAATGATCATAACACAAGGTTGGAAGCCTCTGCTAACCACTAAAAAAACAATGATCATAACACAATTTTAGAAGTGATAATTAAATTAAATCATAGTTTCCAATAAATACCAAACGCACTTACGTTACGTATACCTCACTATTTTTTTAAGTGAAAAATCAATAACCATGTTTTGCTTGATGATGACCTGTGTAATTTAATTGGAGTCAAATATTAGCACATATGTTATATTGCAAGTTATTCCTTCACAGTAAGAAATTTGTTTATATGACATCCTGAGTTGATCAATATTAACTGATTTCTGTTTTTTTTTTGTCAAAAAATTTATACTTGTACCTTATATATAGTTTAAAGTGTAAAATTAATTTCATTCACAGTAAGAAAAAATTTAATTATATGATTTGATTTTAAATCACGTATGATCTTTATAACTTAAAAGTCTCATTGAAAATTTATTGTAAAAATAACCAGTCGATGACAAAATACATTTTGTAAAATTTGTTGGAAAGTAAAATCAAAGATCCTTATTTGGCGACATTTTCTAAGCACATATTTTGAATTTTCACTAAATTAAAACACAAATTTTGGTTCGGATTCTCCAATTTGGCGACATTTTTTTGTATCATTTTTCTTTTTTAAAATATTTGTTTCGTTATTTCGAAGAAAGCTTAGTCGAACATTAATAGATATCTTTCAGAATAATATTTGAAGTTTGTATATTCTATTGTTGGAATTGGAATGGACCCTACAAATTTACAAAAAATATTTAGTGTTTAAGAAATATGATTTAATTAATTATCTTCTTTAAAAGTATATATGCATCTCTTCGTGCTTAAATCATAATTAAGTAAATTTTGTTTCAAAAATGTTCGTTTTGTCAATTCAAGCATATTGAGTTTTAATATTTAATATATTCCAAAATAATTTCAATAATTATGTTTTTTTTTATTGGATGCTAAAAATTCACAAAATTCATTTCTTTTATTAGAAACCTGTAGGCACACGAATTTCATTTGGTTTTGAGATAAATTATAAAATTTACGATTCTATAACACTAGTATGAATTGTTGTTCTTTTTATAAATTAAATTTATGCTTTAAATAAATTTAGTGATGTTCTATTGAAATATTATAAAAAAATTTAATAATAGGTGTATTTGTATTTATAAAAAGAATTCATTCTTAAAAAAAAATTTCATTGAATAAGTCCTTCAATTTACACATATAAAATGATCATTCATTGTATATAAGTAAACATAACCTTATATGACCGATTTTTTTATTTTTATCCAAAATTTAAATTAAATTTTAAAAATTAACCGAACCGGTTGGTAAATTATAAAACTACCCAAACCGCTAAACGGTTAACCGGACCCTAGGTTCGGTTAACGGTTTAGCGGACCAAGGGTTCGGTTAACCGTTTAGCGGACCAAGGGTTCGGTTAACCGTTTAGCGGACCAAGGGTTTGGGTCCGGTTAACGGTTAACCGGATTCGTTGGTTCGCTGAACCGTTAACCGAACCCAATATTTTTTTTTTTTTTTTTTTTTTTTTTTTTTTTTTTTTTAAACAGAAAATTTTAAATTTTTTTTTTTTTCTATTGAAAATATACATGAAAATTCGTATTTAGATTTATTAACCGGAAATATGGTTTTGGTCCGGTTATCCAATAACCGGTTTTTTTTTTTTTGTTTTTTTTTTTAACTCGTTTTTTTATAACCATATTTATATGCATATGTATATGTGTATGTATATTTTTCTATAATTTTAAAGTTCAGATTTGATTTACAAATTTTTTTTTGTGTAAATTTGATAAATCTAAATACGAATTTTATTTTATATGTATATGTAGATTATATAGAATATATAGTGTTTAGGGTTTAGGGTTTAGGGTTAGTGTATATAGATTATATAGAATATTAATAAAATAAATATTCCGACAGAATATATATAGTTTACATTAAAAAAAAAAATTATTCACTATACAAGAAACATTGAAATTATATAGACTAGAAAATTTATACAAGTCGTATATATAATAAACAAGAATCAAGATGGTAACAAGAAAGTTAATCTAGTATAGCGGTTAGTGTACTTGGCTCCCACCCAAGTGACATGGGTTCAAGCCCCGGTGGGAGCAAAAAAAGTTCTCTTTTTTCGCAGTTCATGAGTAAGGTATGGACCAAGTCTATTTAGGTTGAACCGGTTCATAGACCCCTCCATTCCTAAAGTAATGGACATGTCCATTGCCTCCATTTGAACCAGAAATGGATTATGTACAATCCAGAAGTATAAAAATGGTGCACACTGATCATGAACCATCAAATCCGGAAAACACTAATCATGAACCATCAAATTCGAAAAAATGGTTCTTTGAATGGTTGTGATTAATTTGGAGCAAAAAAATGTCCAACCCAGTTGTATAAGATCCGTAAACAACTAAAGATGCATGGTTTTGCTTTGCATCTCCCATTTCCACTATACAAGATTATTGTTTTGCAATGCATCTCCAAAAGATACATTTAAAAAATCTCCAAAACAATGAATCTCAATTAAATACGATTTACAAAAATAAACATCGTATTTATATCTATCAAATTTACGAATAAAATTTGTAAATTAAATCTGAAAATTAACCATGATACAGAATAAATAATTTTATAATTTCAAAAAAAGTAAAAAAAAAGTAAAAAAAATTGGTAACTGTATATTATTTATGTGTATGTGTATGTGTATGTGTATGTGTATTTTTCTATCAAATTATTCACTTAATATTTTTTAAAACAGAAAATTTTCAATTTTTTTTTTCTATTGAAAATATACATGAAAATTCGTATTTAGATTTATCAAATTTACACAAAAAAAATTTGTAAATCAAATCTAAAATTTAAAATTATAGAAAAATATACATACACATATACATATGCATATAAATATGGTTATAAAAAAACGAGTTTAAAAAAAAAAACAAAAAACCGGTTATTGGATAACCGGACCAAAACCATATTTCCGGTTAATAAATCTAAATACGAATTTTCATGTATATTTTCAATAGAAAAATAAAAAAATTTAAAATTTTCTGTTTTAAAAAAAAAAAAAAAAAAAAAAAAAAAAAAAAAAATTGGGTTCGGTTAACGGTTCAGCGAACCAACGAATCCGGTTAACCGTTAACCGGACCCAAACCCTTGGTCCGCTAAACGGTTAACCGAACCCTTGGTCCGCTAAACCGTTAACCGAACCTAGGGTCCGGTTAACCGTTTAGCGGTTTGGGTAGTTTTATAATTTACCAACCGGTTCGGTTAATTTTTAAAATTTAATTTAAATTTTGGATAAAAATAAAAAAATCGGTTATATGATGATAGTAAAATTAAAATATCTATATATTCTTCAACTTTTGGTCTCTCTAGTTCTCGACGGACGCATATGCGCATTTAAATTTTAATATCAAGATATAAACAAGTCTTCATTGAAAGCTAATCTATAGGTAAGTTATGCATTCGTAATGATAGTGAGAGAAGAGAGAAGTTTTGAATGATCTATCATGAAAGTGTTGCTGAATTTCTATCTATAAAAGTTATCATGTAAATGGTATTATTTATCACTTGTTATATAAATATGAAAAGAATTAATTCTACTTTTATTTTCATATATATAGAGGTTGGTTAAGATCAAAGTGGTAGTTCGTGAGCTTTGGTGATACCAATTCGTTTTTTAATTTTCAAAGTTCAAAACGTCGATCCGAACCGTTCAAGTTGTTCTCCATATTAAATTGTGCTTGGAGACCAAATTTTACATTTTTCTGAATTTTTTTACTATTTATTAAGTCACTTTGAAAATCGTTGATCCAACGGTGGCTTAACAAAACAGTAAAATCAGAAGCCACCGTTAAATCAGCTGTTTTCAAAGTGGCTTAATAAATAGTAAAAAAATTCAGAAAAATATAAAATTTGGTATCCAAGCACAATTTAATATGGAGAACAACTTGAACGGTTCGGATCGACGTTTTGAAATTTAAAAATTGAAAAACGAATTGGTAGCACCAAAGCTCACAAACTACCACTTTGATCTTAGCGAACCTCTATATATATATATATATATATATATACGCGTAGCATAGAGGGTCTCCGTGCAACGGCTCAATATTTGACTTTTTTAAATCCTAACGGTCGATCTGAATCGTTCATCTTATTCTCCATATTAATATGCATTTGGAGACCAAATTTTACATTTTTTGGAATTTTTTTACTATTTTTTTAGATTTATTGAAAATCGTTGTTTTCAGCAAATCTGGACCATAGAAAATAGCGATTTTCAATAAATCGCCGATCCGGTGGTCCAAAAAATTTTACTATTTTTTACTGTTCACAGCAAAACAGCAATTTTCAAAATTGCTTAATAAATAGTAAAAAAATTCCAAAAAATGTAAAATTTGGTCTCCAAGCACATTTCAATATGGAGATCACATCTAATAGTTCGGATCGGTCGTTTGGGCTTTCAAAATGAAAATACGGCATGGAGTACAAACGCGTTTTACTCCATGGCTCACCGTAGCTCATCTCTCTCTCTCTCTCTCTCTATATATATATATAGAGAGAGAGAGAGAGAGATGTTGGCTAAGATCAAAGTGGTAGTTCCTAAGCTTTGGTGCTCCAAATTCGTTTTTAAATTTTCAAAGTTCAAAACATCGATCTGAACCATTCAAGTTGATCTCTATATTAAAATGTGCTTGGAGACCAAATTTTACATTTTTCTGAATTTTTTTTACTATTTATTAAGCCACTTTGAAAATCGCTGATCCAACGGTGGGTTCTAATTTTACTGTTTTGTTAAACCACCGTTGGATCAACGATTTTCAAAGTGGCTTAATAAATAGTAAAAAAATTCAGAAAAATGTAAAATTTGGTCTCCAAGCACATTTTAATATAGAGACCAACTTGAACGGTTCAAATCGATGTTTTGAACTTTGAAAATTTAAAAACGAATTGGTAGCACCAAAGCTCAGGAACTACCACTTTGATCTTAGCCAACCTCTATATATAGAGAGAGAGAGTAAGGCTACGCTACTTCGCGAATTAAACGGGTTGTTTTAATTCGCACTCATATCTCTAGTTTTGAAGTCCAAATAGCCGATCCAAACCGTTAGATATTTAATCTATATTAAAATGTGCTTGGAGACCAAATTTTACATTTTTTGAAATTTTTTTACTATTTATTAAGATGGTTTTAAAATTGCTATTTTTTAATGGTGCAGAATTTTAATAAAAACAACGATTTTCAAACCATCTTAATAAATAGTAAAAAAATTTCAAAAAATGTAAAATTTGGTCTCCAAGCACATTTTAATATAGATTAAACATCTAACGGTTTTGATCAGTTATCTGGACTTCAAAAATAGAGATATGAGCGCGAATTAAAACAACTCGTTTAATTCGCGAAGTAGTGTAGCCTTACTATATATATAATAAAAATTTATTATATGTTTACTTTTATTTTCTTATATAAAACTCTAAATTAAACATAGTATAGGAATTATATTTATAAATGTGTACATGTTCTAAAATTTTATGAGGAGAAATTAGAGGAAATCAACAAATATAATTGATATGGTTCAAATATAAAATATTAGCTTTACTTTTGCATACATTAAATTAAAGAGAATGAAAATACTGACAATTATTAACGATATTTTTTTTTTTACTAATGTTTAACTTTTCTAATTACATGAAAAATTAACATTATTTTTAGAGTAAGTCTATGGTACTATGCATATTAAGATTTGGTCCGTAATACGGCTCAATATTTGACTTTTCAAAATCCTAATGGTCGATCCGAACCGTTCATCTTGTTCTCCATATTAATATGTGTTTGGAGACCAAATTTTACATTTTTTAAAAAAATTTTACTATTTTTTTAGATATTTAGAAAATCACTTGATCTGAAAATTCTGGACCATCCAAAAACAGTGATTTTCAATAAATCTAAAAAAATAGTAAAAAAATTTCAAAAAATGTAAAATTTGGTCTCCAAACACATATTAATATGGAGAACAAGATGAACGGTTCGGATCGACCATTAGGATTTTGAAAAGTCGAATATTGAGCCGTATTACGGGCCAAATCGTAATATGCATAGTACCATAGACTTACTCTTATTTTTATATTAAATTTTTATACTTAATTAATTATTATTCTTTTAGTGTAAACTTAAAAGTTATGTTATATAATTACTTTAAGCACTTGATTGTTCATTTATTTGTGTTATATGTAATAAGAGTTCCATTTTAGATTTTGCTTCAAGAATAAACAATATAGTGATTTTTATATTTTTATAGGTTCAATCTAAAAATACATGAAAAGATGAAAAATATGTATAGTCGTGACATATATTCAATATTGAACTAGTTTTATTCATAAAAACAAGAAACATTTTAAAAACATGTTTAACTTAATTCAAACTTTGAAACTAATATATATACACTTATTATAGTATAACAGAATCATGATTATGGACCCTAATATTTATCTTGACTTTTAATTTTTATAGAGACTATTGTGAAAAAATCGAATAAGGATTTTAAATTAAATAGGGATTCGATTGACTTCGAGCACCAAGTCACCAAGTCAAAATCAATCCATATATATTCTCTTAATACCCATTTCTTTCTAAGTAAAATTCGATCACCAAGTCACCAAGTCACCAACTCACAGCTGCTACTTGTATGGTTGTATTTTCTTAGTTATTGCAGAGATATTGCAGTTAAACGAGGGCCTTCGCTTTTATTCAGCGTTTTATTAGAACTTACCTCTTCCCTAATTTAATCTGGACCGTATAACAAATGACAAATCAATCACACGGCTCAGGAAGAAGAAACACGTGACTGCATAATATTATAGTATTTATCAAGATCAAATCTATTTCTTTAATTTATTACAGGACGAAAGGTCTGAAAAGTTATTTATCATTTTTTTTCTTCGCTACACAGAATTTTTTTTTTTTTTCCGAAATGTAGGATTCAAATTAAAGACGTAACATTCTATTGATTGAGGCTTAAACTGAATTGAAATTTCAGTTAAACTGTCAAATAAAAAATAATTAGACCGATTTAACATAAAGTAAGTCCTATTTCAGATTGATGTAATTTGAGTTATTTATTTATTTAGTTCACTTAATTTTATTCGGCGTGTTGGCCCCGCTTTCAGTGAAATTCATATCATTTAAGGTAACATAATATTTATGTTCAGATTTGAACTGTTGGATCAGAATCTGTAAGAATATTAAAAGAATTATGTATATTTTATTACGGACCAGATTGATTCAAATACTAATCGGACGGTTCAGATTTATTCAAACATATATGAAGGTTAATGTATAAAATTTTCTTATTATAAATGAGGATCAATTTTATAGTGTCATGATATTTTATTTTAAATTATATAGAAAATTATAAAAAAAATTCAATAAATGTTAGAAAAAAAAAAAAAAAAAAAGAGGAGTCAAGTGACCCTCATTGCTTCAACGTGAATCTGCCTCTTGTCGGGATGAACCCTACAAATTTTAGTGAATCTGCCTCACGTTTAAAATTAAATTTATATCGTAAGTAAATTTTAGTGATGTTATGGTGGAATATTATAATGTTTAATAATAATATGTGTATTAATATTTATAAAAAGTATTAGTTCTTAAAAATATTTTTCATTGAATACGCTCTTCAATTTACGCATATAAAATGCCTATTTATAATTCAAAAAGTAAGCATAATTTCGTAATATTAGATACAATTAAATTATCTATATATTTTTCAAGTTTTGGCCCCTTTTGTTCTGATTTCTAGCTATGCCTAATATATATTGGAGACTGATAGATTGCTTTCATATGTATATTAAAATTATTTAATATTCTTAAATTTAATTTAATAACTTTATGCCTTATATCCATCATTTTCAAAAAGTTTCATTTTAAAATTCCTTTTTGGTGTTCTTTTATTTTCTACTTATTGATGGAAGCATATGATTTTTGTATGACACGTTTAGTATATGTACATAATTTTAATTTCAAGAGATAAGTTTTCATTGAAAATTAATGTGCACGTAAATTATGCATGAGAAATGATAGAGATGGGGTAGTTTCGAATGATCTATCATGAAAGTTTGATGTTATTCTCAATTCTTATCTAATAATAAGTATTTTCATGTGATCTATCATGTGAATGATGCTGCATATCACTTGTTATATACTTATATATAAGAAAAACAATTAAAAAAGCAATATCATATAAATCTACTTTTATTTCTGATAGAAAAAAAAATGAAAAAAAATTATATTTTTAAATTTGTACATATTTTTGAATTTTATAATAAGAGATCAGAGAAAATCAGCAAATATGATTGACAATTTCAATTTTATATTTAAGCTCTAATGTTGTATAAACTGGAACAAATAAGAAATCCACAATTTAGTTTGATTAACTAGGATGCAGTAGTGTAAAAGTAAGTTTATATTTATTTTTAAATTTGAAAATTGGTGTTTAATAAAGTTAATTATGTTTTACTCATGTTTTAACTTTTCTAAGATATATACGTGAACAATATAAGAGATCGACAAGTTTGAGTTTTAGTTGGATAATATAAACTATTCATTATTATTTTTTATATTAAATGATACGTTATTGGTGAGCTTAACTTCAAAATATATTACACTAGTTTCAAATGACAAATCTAAGTTGTTGAAATCCATCTACTTCACAAGTGATGAATTTACATGTAAATATTTTAAGTTTTCGAATTATTTTAGTATAAACTCAAGCGGTCAAAATTAGAAGGTTTATAAATTCATTTTAGTGCATTCATTTTTCTAACACTTTTTGACCACTTGACTTTATACAAAATTAATTCGAAATTATAAAAATTTTACATTTAAATTCATCACTCATACTCGTGAATTAAATCGGTTTTAACGGTTTTAATTGATTGTTTGTAGCTAATTTAATAGATTTTGGAGTTAAGCTCACCAATTATCTTGGAGAGCTTAAGAACACTCTAGTTCTACTCTTTTTCAATCTTTTTAAAATTAAAATTGTTTTACTCGTAATACAATATAATTAAACCAACTTCAAATAAAACTAAAATAATTTTAGGTCAATCTATCGTAAATTATTTATTTACGACTTAAATTAATTCGCGTGTTGGTCCCGCCGTCAGTGAGATCTACCGATTTTCTCTCTGATGCCCTCTAATCGATTCAGAATCCCTGAAGTAACTTAAAATTTAAGTTTGGATTCGAACCATCCGATCCAAATTACGGGGCCATTTAAAATTTGTGCAGATTCTGTCCAGATTCAAACTCAAAGTTTGAGTTACTTTAGGGATGTGAATTCCCTCCGATCAATCTCCTTTTCCGTCTCTCGCATCCTTTATACGATTTGCATCCATCATCAACCCACCTTTGGTATTGCAATGAGCTTATGGACAACAGATAGGGGTAAAAACGGAGTGGATAGTGGTAAAATCATATTTATATTCCTTTTTAATTTGTTTGAATGTTTCGGATACAGATCGGATCGAATATTTATTAAAATAACATTTAAAACATCAGAAAATACTAAAATTCATTACATTTATCTAATTATAATAGTGAATAACAACATTTTTTCATAATATATATATATTAAACTATATGATATATATCTATTATTCATGTAGGGATAATTAGAACGTAAATCCATATCCACACAGCTATTTGGATAACGGATATCCACATCAAATTTATTGAATACAAATCGAATACGGATCGGATATTATCTATGCCATTTTCACCCCTGACAACAGATTCCTGAATTCTGCTCATGTCTCCAGCCCCGACTCCAACAGCTCCATAACTTTTGAATACACACTAGAATTACTCTATATAATAAACATCTCTCAGTAAAAATATAAGATATCTACTTCAACAAGAAAAATAGAAAACCGTCCTAGCAATTACCTGAGAAAAACTTTCATTTTCTTAAAGAATCGTTACCTCTGGAGATACTGGTTACTGGTGACCACTTAGCAGAGTATAATAATTACTTGCAAGTCATTACAATACAACAAAACACTTACCAGTATCTTCACAATGACCAGAATATAGACAGTCAAATAGCAAAGATCTAAGATAAGCAAGCCATTCCCTCACACCCACAAAAGAAATGCACTAAATTACACCACCACTTGCTATACATAAAGTAAGCTTTCTTAGTCTAAACCTAAAGTCGCCAAACAAAATCTGTCACTCGGCATGTTTTTTTTCTGTTTTTCAGGGAAGAATGAAACAACATGACTAATATACTTATCAATTAAATTAAAAGGAAATAAATATCCTTTAATTATGAACCTAGTAACAAACCTAAAGAGCTAAGCAATACAGCTCAAAAATATACAAGCACCCGCAGCTTTGCAGGAAAAAAGGAGCCTATCATCTCGCAAATTCTGACATAATAAACCTATATTAAAGGCCGACCCATTTGATCCACCGAAAAAGCCTACTGATATTGAAAGGCAACTCATAGTCTTTTACAACAGCTGGTTCTCTTCTAGCGGCCTCCGATTTAGACCACACATATACCCCTCGCTCTTGCCGGCTGCCAGGAACAGTGTTATCCAGGACAAATGCAATGACAAATGCCACTACCATGTTGAACGAAAGTAGCGTGTTTAGCACATAGTTTACCTACATTCCAGAAAATGGCAAAAAACCTTTTCAATCAGACGTTTCACTAAACAGTAAAAAGTATGTATAATACATAGAGAACGACATGGTTGTGGTGTCCTTTTAGTTATTTTCTATATGGTAGGGTTAAAATGCTCCATTGTTTTCATGCCCCAATCATGCCTCACATCCGTATCTCCGAACCACTCAACATATCTCCATATTAAAATGTGTTTGAAACCAAATTTTATATTATTGGAACTTTTTTTACTATTATTTTAGATAGGTATAGTATCACTGTTTCTCAAAAGATTTTGTACCATCCAAAAACAGTAATTTTGTACCTATCTAAAAAAATAGTAAAAAAATTTCCAAAAAATACAAAATTTTATCTTCAACAACATATGGTTGATCTGTTCGGATCGACTGTTGCACTTTGAAAAGGGAGATAAAGGATGTGAGGCACGATGAGGCATGAAAGACACGAGACATTTTAACCCTCCTCTTTTTTAGATGCATACAAAATCACTGTTTTTCAGAGGATTCTATACCATCCAAAAACAGTGATTTTGTACCTATATAAAAAGATAGTAAATTTTTTCCTAAATAACATTCTTTGTGGTTTAAATTAGAAAGGAATTACACAGAAGAAACAAAAAAAGGCCAACAAGTCAGGACATACCCCGGCATATGGCGTGTGAAAAGGACCATGCGAAGCAACAACATATGGTTGGAAGTAGCTAGGAACCGATATATTAGAATTTGGATTCTGACCGTATTGTTGAAAATAAGCAGGTACAGATAAAGAGAAAAATAAGGCCAATCCAACTACAATGCAATTTCTGGAGCTCCCATTTGCACTATAACGAAGATTTGACAAGCCAAGTGCAGCGAGCATGGCCCACATAAAGCAAAGGAGTGCAGCCACCATAACATCTGGGATTGACGCTATAAACCCTCCTACTTTACCTGTGCGCAGAGGGAATGTAGCGGTTAACATTCCATAATACTACAGGAAGAGTGAGGCTGTGTTACTACTCATAACGCGGATTGGTCCGTACTACGGATCAATATCTTGTTTACAATGTTCAAATAATCGATCTGAACCGTTCAACGTGATCTCCACATGAAAATGTACTTGCATACTAAATTGTACAGTTTTCAATTTTTTATAATTTTTATTTACTATCTTTTTTTATAAGTAGAAAATCACTGATCTTGAAATTTTTATTGATTTTCTACCTATCTAAAAAATAGTAAAAAATTCTGAAAAATATAAAATTTAGTCTGCAAGTGCATTTTCATATGGAAATCATGTCGAACAGTTCAGATCAACTATTTGGACTTTGATAGATGAAATATTGATCCATAGTACAGACCAATGCGCCTTATGCATAGTACCATAGGCTCACTCCTACAGGAAAGTGTTGGTTATTATCACGTAATAAGAGATAATATTAAGGATATAATGAAGGAAGCTGAACAGGATTAGGGGTTACCGATTAAAGATATCAAGATGAGAAGAATAGCTCCGAACTCAACTGCTCTGCGACTGCCCATTTTGGTGACAGCAATGGTGTGCACATTTTCAGTCAGAGTACAGGAGCCAACACCTGTACCCCATAGACCTGCTAACAGACTCGCTATGCCTTCCATCCCGATACCTCTGCTCACTACCCCAGCTGTCGGAGGCCTTTCTGCTACCAGCAGTGACGATGCATGATAAGACCCGACCTTTAATATCATAACCAAAGAGTTATTTTTGCTAGAACATACATAATGAATACTAATATTTCATTCATATATTGCCTTATTGATACCAGCACTGATACTTTTCTGGCAGCCTGGATCTAAATAAAAATCTCCATAGTCATTTTCAGATGAAGAAACCTATCATAAAACTGCCAGGGATGAGTAAAGAAATACTTTTATGTTTAAAAATTATGAACTCAAAGGACCATTCAATTTGTGACTGTCCCACAATCATCAAGGGTAGTTATTAGTTTGAACAGTTCTGATTTTTCTTGGTGATGGGTAGCCTTAACAAGAGATAGACAATAAATTTCAGCCATATTACTCCGGAAACACCCAAGAGCTTGTTTTCTTTTTCCCCATCTCAGCCCCAAAGTTGAACCACCTTGCTAATGAAATCAGATCCCCTAAAGTAAAAAAATTTAGTTTGGATCCGGACCGTCCAATCTGCTCTGGCACAAATATTAAAGAGGGTGCATTCCACCTCGGGCCAGATTGGCCCGGATTCTGATTGGGCGGTCCGGATAAAACTCAAAAATTGAGTTACATTAGGGGATCAGGACCCCTCATTCATTTCCTTTTACATCTCACGTCCAAGAGCACCCTTTCGAAACCAACCATTGGCATTCGCTCTATCTTGCCCGATTGAAGATTCCCCATTCCCACTCCCATCACTCTCTATATATCTCTCTCTCGACCCATTAATACATTACGATCTTTAATCTAATAACAAAGGAAATTCTAGGTCGCTAACATTGTTGGCGAGAATGATTTAACACTGCTCCAAGTACAGCGTTGCAGGCCTTTCTAGTTTACTAAAATTCGGAATATTGGTTCCGGAAATAGAAATTTGGTTTTTAGATTACAAAATATGAACAACATCCCTATATTTTGTAAACTTATTCCAAAGAAGAGAGAATTTCAGCAAGGGAGGAACTATAAGCATAACATAGAATTCGATGTAACTTAGTAAAGTAAATAAAGACAACACTTTTGTGTACACTTGAACAAGCATGCAAATGTAAGTCCCTCACACATGCAAGATCAGTAGCACGCAAATAAAGGACAAAATTATCACTCTTACAAATGTACAGCATAACTAGAGCAATGATACAAGAAAAGCAAACAAAAGAGGAACATATTTATACATAGAAATTAAGAAAAAATAAACTTACAGAATCAACAGAGGCAATAATGGAAACAAGACACATGACCAGAGCCATCTTCCAATTGAAAACAGGGGTGCCCCATTGCAGAGGATAAGGGAATCTGAACCAGGGAGCATCTCTCAAAGCATGAGAAGTATTTGCACGGCAATGCTTCATCCTTGTCACATGCTTTCTACAGTATTCAGATACATTGTTTGATGCCGGTATATTTTCATCACAACCCTTATAACTATATACTCCCGTTTCCGTCAGGAGGAATGCAATTGCCCAGGTTATTCCTAGCCCCAGTGGAACCTGTATAATGAAAATGTTTTCTTAACATGGTACTAGATAACAAGGACGTGTCAAATTTTTCCCAATCTCATTTTAATTAGAAAATGAAAAATGCATACCGCATAAATTAGAAATACTCGATATCCAAATAACTTTATCTTCCGAAGATACTGCAGCAAGTATGATGCAAAACTGGATAAAGTCAGGTAAACTAGAAATGAAATAAGAAAGAAATAAAAAGCAAGTCTGGAGGCTGAAGCATGGCGATAATACTTACAAGTGAAAAGATGAAAACCAAAAGTATTTGCAAAATCCCTATTTCCAGGCAAGCACCTACTTGAGTAAAACCATAACTAAAAAAGGAAAGCCCCACTGCCGCAATTGTTGAAGACACCACTATGGGATTAATTAACCTGACAAAACCCGAAGTATACAAATATATTAGTTCAAAAGGAAGCAAGTGCTTAAGGTTAAATTTTTGTTTAATTTGGGATCGGTTTCTTCTGACAGGTCAGGATACTAGCTGCAGTATACATACATTATCGTACGGCAATTTATGGAATAACTCAACCAGGTTATATACAATTCTCTAATATATAAAAGTTTTCCAATCCAACAGCGGGTGTTCCATATTAAATGACGAGATTTGATTCGCCAACAGAACATAAATGGCATTGTTTCCGATTTTTGTAACCAAACAAAGGTATCGACGATCAAGCTTTAATTAATCAACAGGATAATAGCCACATGGGCTTAAAATAAGTTGCAATGAAATTAAGGAACCATGTTTGTTTCTTAAATGAAATTCTAAAATTAGAATGAGAATTGGAGAAATAAAACCAATCCAGTTTATGAGGAAATCACTTATGAAGAGAGACAGAAAATTAAGAAAATGGAACTAATAGAGTGCTCCATACTTCAGGAACAATGCCATAACTCCAGTATACCCTATCACAGCTTGAAATGCAGCAGATATAATTAATGCCCCCTGTAGCTCTTTCATTATATGTTTGAAGTTCTGCATGATAAAATTAAATTTTAACAGTTGCTATAAGGTTGGAACAAAATGCAACTACAGGTATTTAAGAATAAAAATTCAGCAAAAATATTTTATTTTTTGAAAAAAGGAAAAACATACATACATACATTTTGATTTAGACCTTGGAGTTCTGGAGAATTAATTAAAGCAAGTGCAGGAGCTAGATACACAAATGACGGGCCCTGTACCAGCGGCAACCTCGTTCCTAATGAAGTATGCAACAATGTAGTAACACCTGACACAAGAAGAACCGTCGACACCACTGCTGCTCTATCTTCCTGTGTAATATTAAATTATCATCATCATTACCTCTACTCAAATAATAAATAATACAACTTTCTTGATTGCAGTTAATTAATTGGGTTCATTTATGAAGGCACAAAACTTACATAAGAGCCGCCCATTGCTGGAACTATGACAAGTGGAATCAGAATTAAGGAGCCCAAGATTGAGAGGTAGTGCTGCAATCCATAATATATGATGGGGACTGAAACAAACAAAGACAAATTAAAGGGAAATTTATTCAAATTTAAGAAATTTAATACTGTAACGTTAGTTAGTTAGTTGAAAGTTGAAACACTCCAAATTTGAACGGGGGTTAGGTTAGGTTAGGTACTCAGGTTACTGCTTTAGAGAGAGAAAGGGAGAGTGAGTGAGAGTGACTAACAAAGGCCAGGGGTATCTCTAAGCTGATACTTGACAGCATGAGGGTGACGCTGTGGCAACTCGTCGTGCTCCTCCTCGGCTTCACGCTCGCGTAATCTTGGCAAAGGCGCAGATGAGTCCCGCTCTCTTTGTCTGGGCGACGGTTTTCTCTCTTTACTCGTGTTACTCGTGCTCGTGCCATTTGCACCGCCATTAACTCGATTAGCACTCGCATTTTGATTGGCACCAGCACTGGCGACTGGATTTGCCGGAGGAGGGGGTAATGCGGCATTGGCGGCATTGGCAGAAGCAGTGGTGGGGCCGGATTCCAGATCTGGCGTCGATGGGGTTGCATTAGGAGTGGAAATCTGACCTGAGTTGGAAATGGGGGCGTTTTTGAAAGCGGTGCGCTTGGCCCAAGAGAGGGGTTGGGATTGGGATGGAGCAGGCGGCCAGGGACCAGGACGGGCTGGCCTCGCCATGCGGCCGCTAGATGATTTTGCGTTCAAGGGGAAGAAAGAGGAAAGAGGAAAAAGGAGCCTCGATCGATGTCTGGGGTTTTGAGCTGCGCTGTGGAGGGGAGAGACGACTGACGAGTGAGGTGTCAGTGGCAGTGGGCGGGAGCCAGCCAATCAGTTCACTTGTAGACTTTGAGAAAAGGGAGTTCAATTTCCGAATATATATTGACAAACAAATGTTTACTTCATGCAGCGCTGTTTCATATCTATTGTTCGAGCGCTTCACGAAGTATGCATTGATCTGTCAATATCTTCACCCCAATTTTCGTTGGACTCGGAATTGATACGATTGCATTTATCAGCCGTCAGATCAAAATCTAACGGTAAAAGAACTAGATTATTAGTTTCGAGTCCAATCGGCGTTGGACTCGTGTAAACCAAACTTTAAGTTGATGAAGGGGGGGACCACGGAGGCACGCCTAATCGCCTGACGCCTATGAACTAAAAAAGGAAAGTCAGATCTGCTTAAGAATGTATTAGTATCATACCCGTATATTTCAACGGGGACCGATTTTTTTAAAAATATCCAAAAAAAATATTATTTTATTAAAAATAATTAGGGTCCAACTGAAATTTTAAAAATCTGCGCCCCGAATTTTTTTTTTTTTTTTTTTTTTTTAGATTTTGGAGAAATAAAATATCCATGGTTTGGTTTTTTTTAATATATGTATAATATATGTATATGTATATGTATATATATAATATATGTATAATATATGTATAATATATGTATATGTATATATAATATAATATATGTATATGTATATATGACTTGGCTAATATGTTATGGGTTGCATAGAGGCCTCCCGTGCTACGGCTCAATATTCGACTTTTCAAAATCTAAACGGTCGATCCGAACCGTTCATCTTGTTCTCTATATTAATATGTGTTTGGAGATCAAATTTTACATTTTTTTGGAAAGTTTTTACTATTTTTTTAGATTTATTGAATATCCCTGTTTTTTATGGTCTAGATTTGACTGAAAAACAGCAATTTTCAATAAATCTAAAAAAATAGTAAAAAATTTCCAAAAAATGTAAAATTTGATCTCCAAACACATATTAATATGGAGAACAATATGAACGGTTCGGATCGACCGTTTGGATTTTGAAAAGTCGAATATTGAGTCGTAGCACGGGAGGCCTCTATGCAACCCATAGCACTGTAGCCAAGTCATATGTATATATGTATATATGTATATATGTGTATATGTGTATATGTGTATATGTGTATATGTATATATGTAGAGTTAGGCTGGGGTGCTATGGATAGCATAGTGGCCTCTATGCTACGGCTCAATATTCGAGTTTCCAAAATCCAAACGGTCAATCCGAACCGTTCATCTTATTCTCCATATTAATATCTGCTTGGAGACCAAATTTTATAATTTTCTGAATTTTTTTACTATTTATAAAGCCACTTTGAAAATCGCTAATCCAACGGTTTTACTGTTTTGTGCAGCCACCGTTGGATCAACAATTTTGTAAAATACTTAATAAATAGTAAAAAAATTCAGAAAAATGTAAAATTTGGTCTCCAAGCAGATATTAATATGGAGAATAAGATGAACGGTTCAGATCGACCGTTTGGATTTTCAAAACTCGAATATTGAGCCGTAGCATAGAGGCCACTATGCTATCCATAGCACCCCAGCCTAACTCTATATATGTATATATGTATAATATATGTATATGTATATGTATATGTATATGTATATGTGTATATATGTGTATAAGAGTTGGGCTACGGTGCATTGCAATATATAGCCTCTTTTGTACATTGAACTATAAATCACCGGATTCAAAGTTCAAATGACTGATCCAATCTGTTCATCTTGTTCTCCATATTAATATGTATTTGGAGACCAAATTTTACATTCTTTGGAAATTTTTTACTATTTTTTTAGATTTATTGAAAATCACTGCTTTTTATGGTCCAGATTTGTCTGAAAACAGTGGTTTTCAATAAATCTAAAAAAATAGTAAAAAAAATTCCAAAAAATATAAAATTTGGTCTCCAAACACATATTAATATGGAGAACAAGATGAATGGTTTGGATCGGTTATTTGGACTTTAAATCCGATGATTTATAGTCCAATGTACAAAAGAGGCTATACATTGCAATACACCATAGCCCAACTCATGTGTATAATATATGTATATGTATATATGTATATGTGTATATGTATAATATATGTATATGGGTTGTGGCTAATTTGCTATCGGCGGTGCTGCTGCCCCTTTTTTTATTTTCTGATGTCCAAACAACAAATCCAAACCGTTAGATGTTTAATCTAGATTAGGAGACCAAATTTTACATTTTTTGGAATTTTTTTACTATTTATTAAGCTGGTTTGAAAACCGCCAATTTCAATACTGCAGAAATTTACTGAAAACAGCGGTTTTCAAACTAGCTTAATAAATAGTAAAAAAATTCCAAAAAATGTAAAATTTGGTCTCCTAATCTAGATTAAACATCTAACGGTTTGGATTTGTTGTTTGAACATCAGAAAATAAAAAAAGGGGCGGCAGCACCTCCAGCTAAAATGTTGCCGGCAGCAAATTAGCCGGACCCATGTATATGTATATGTATAATATATGTATATGTATATATGTATATATGTGTATATGTATATATGTATATATATGTGTATATGTATAATATATGTGTATATGTATAATATATGTATATGTATAATATATGTATATGTATATGTATAATATATGTATATGTAGAGTACGGCTAACGCGCTTCCTCTAGTATATTAACAATATACTTCCGGTCTCTAAAATCTATCGAATCGGCTTCAAATGACAAATCTAAACCGTTCAAACCAATGTCCTTAACGAGAGCTTCGTTTTCATATAAAAAAATTTAAGTTTCGAATTTATTTACTATCAAGTCAAGCGGTCAAAAAAATGACCAAAATAGTGCATTAAAATGCGCATAAAATCATTCATCTTTTGACCGCTTGACTTGATAGTAAATAAATTCGAAACTTAAATTTTTTTATATGGAAACGAAGCTCTCGTTAAGGACATTGGTTTGAACAGTTTCGATTTGTCATTTGAAGCCGATTCGATAGATTTTAGAGACCGGAAGCATATTGTTGATATACTAGAGGAAGCGCGTTAGCCATACTTTGTATATGTATATGTATATTTATATAGAGTACGGCTAACGCGCTTCCTCTAGCATATGGGCCGAAATGCTTCCGGTGGAAAGTTGAAATTTCAAAATCCAAAAAGTCGATCTGAACCGTTCATCTTCTTCTCCATATTAATATCTGCTTGGAGACCAAATTTTACATTTTTATGAAATTTTTTACTATTTATTAAGCCACTTTGAAAATTGCTGATCCAACGGTGGCTTACCAAACAGTAAAAATCAGAAGCTACCGTTAGATCAGCGATTTTCAAAATAGCTTAATAAATAGTAAAAAAATTCAGAAAAATGTAAAATTTGGTCTCCAAGCAGATATTAATATGGAGAAGAAGATGAACGGTTCAGATCGACTTTTTGGATTTTGAAATTTCAACTTTCCACCGGAAGCATTTCGGCCCATATGCTAGAGGAAGCGCGTTAGCCGTACTCTATTTATATATATATATATATGTATGTATATATAATATAATATATGTATATGTATATTTATATATATATATATATATATATATATATATATATATATAGGGTCGGTCTAAATTGCTGCTGGCAGCAGTTCTGCCTAGGTGCTGCCGGGGCTATTTTTAGCCGTGTGATGTCCAAACAATAAATCCAAACCGTTAGATTTTTAATCTATATTATAATCTACTTGGAGACCAAATTTTACATTTTTTGGAATTTTTTTACTATTTATTAAGCTGGTTTGAAAACCGCTGATTTCAATGCTGCAGAAAATTACTGAAATCAGCGGTTTTCAAACCAGCTTAATAAATAGTAAAAAAATTCCAAAAAATGTAAAATTTGGTCTCTAAGTAGATTATAATATAGATTAAACATCTAACGGTTTGGATTTATTGTTTGGACATCACACGGCTAAAAATAGCCCCGGCAGCACCTGGGCAGAACTGCTGCCAGCAGCAATTTAGCCACAGCCTATATATACATATATATATATATATATAATATAATATATGTATATGTATATATATGTGTGTATATAATATAATATATGTATATGTATATATATGTGTGTGTATATAATATACATATATTATACATATATTAAAAAAAAACCAAACCATGGATATTTTCTTTCTCCAAACTCTAAAAAAAAAAAAAAAATACGGGCCGCGGAAAAAATCTGCGCTCCGGAATAAAAAATCTAAAAAAAAAAAATCCGCTGTTTGGGTATTTTTAAAATTTCAGTTGGATCTTAGTTATTTTTAATAAAATAATTTTTTTGGGTATTTAAAAAAAAAATCGGCAATGGGAACATACTTAAAGAAAAAAATATATCAATGAAAATAATAATAAGAGGAGGGTTCAAATGCCTCCATTTTTTGTGCCTCCATCATGCCTCCATTTTTTAAAACTTTAATAACTCAATATTTAAAACTTAAAAGTCAAAATAAAACCGTTAGATGTGATCTATGTTATTTTCTCTATGTGCTCATAAAAAATTATCACATTTCAATTTTGTTTTTATGTGAATCAACAAGTCCAAAAATCAACGTCTAGAAATCAACGTCTAGGAATCATCCAAATTAGTGCATTTTTTACAAGCTCTTGATGACAATCAAAATAAAATTGAAATGTCATAATTTTTTACATGTGCATAGATAAAATAATGTAGATCATATCCAACGGTTTTATTTTGACTTTTAAGTTTTGAATTTTGAATTATTAAAGTTTTAAAAAATGGAGGCATGGTGGAGGCACAAAAAATGGAGGCATTTGAACCCTCCTCTAATAATAATTATCCATTCAAGAAATGAGAGAGAGATTTAATAATGAACTAAACCTTAAATTCGAAGTTGAATATGAACTAATAATTGTTTTATTTCTCTATTCAATACATATGGTGGTGGAAAAAAATATCTTATGTATTCAATTGATGATACCATAGGAATGCAATTTTCCTTATTATTTACATTATTTACACCAAAAATACTAAGAGAAAATTATTTGATCTACAACAAACAAAATCAAATATAACCTGAAAAAAGCTCTTAAAGTATATATCATTGCTAGTGTTATCCTCTTCGATGTAGTCCAATATTTTTAAAAATAAACAAACAAAATATGAAAAGTAGAGCTCTCTCATTCATAAAATGTGACAATTACATTTATACCAGCTTGTCCAAAAGATCAATTTTTAAGTATATCAATTACTTTTAGGGAAAGTAGGCACGATATGGGAAATTTAAGACAAACATTTAGATTATATTCTTGATTTTCAACACAAGTCGAAAAGATCAGATATGGTCCGGCTCTCTTAATGGCCGTGGGATGATCTTTTCAATGATGGCACAGATACAAAATTGAGAAATTTAACACAAAACATTATACGATTTATATTACATTCTTGATTTTCTCCACAAATTTGGAAAGATCATATAATATCCATAATTATTGTCGAAAATATAGCAAGAATTGTTTATAAAGATTGGCTAATTTCATTGTAGGGATCTGAAGAAGATAAATAAGGAAACGAATAGCAAAATTGCTTCAAATTTAATTCTAACCAGATATCATATGCATTATGTGTGGCCGTTCGTGTGACGAGTACATTTCTAATTAAATTTAGACTTCTACATATAAAAAAATGCATTTAATCAAAAGAAGACATATTACTTGATTAGAGGGCTGAGATTAAATTCGAAATTTTATTTTTCAATTATAGTCATTGGCGGATCGGACACCGAACATGCTTAATAATGGAATGGAGATACGTACTGTTATGAGGTATTTTAACTATGCAATAATATAAAGATTAGACAACTATGAATTTTTAATTCGATTGCTTAAGAATTTAGTTTGCACCTTTAATTAAAATATTTAAGAAATTATGTCTAATATATAGAGAGTACTTTTTTTGAGTACCTTTTTGTAAGATAAAATTTATAAAAAAATTTATATTTTTTTATTAAAAAGAATATAGCTAAATAAAAAATATTGCACATATTTATAATTTAAGTCATCTATCAATATGAAGCATCTAATCCCCCCCTCCCCCCCCCCCCCCCCCCCCCACACACACACACACACCGACCAAAAGACTCGAATCACGGACAGAGGATGTGAGAACAAAATGGAAAAAATGTATTGTGTTGTAAGTAACACGTCGTGATTTTGGTCATGTGTTGTGTCATAATCAAGTCAAATTTTCACATGTCATGACGTGTCATAATCAAAATGTTGAGGGTGGTCACGCATGCCTAAACGTGTCGTGTCTAAACTTGACTGGTCACGTTTAATAATTTTTTTATAATTTAAGTTAGTTTAATTAAGATTTAGCATTTAATCAAGATCTAAAGGTCCTAAATACATGTGACCACGTGCTGTACCATTACCAGATTATGACGTAACATGTCGTGCTAAATTTTCAAAAGATAATCATGCAACATGAATAATTACAATATATATAACACACACATCAACATGCGTATCATACCATACGTGATAACACCGGCCCTGCGGTACCACGGGAGATAGAACACTCCCAAGTTAAAAACTTAAAATCAATTCGGAACCTATTTGCATTACAGAGGTCGGCTTTAAGTGCCGCGCCAATTAGAACGAACGACTGAGTTCTCATATATTCTACACGCTCAGGTATTGCATGGGCCCTCATGGCTCTGAATTCCAATGTCAGAGCCTACTATTTCAATTATTCACGGGCTAACTAAAAGCTAAACAGAATCCATGAAACCGAAACACATTTTGTGCTGAAAGTATACGATATAATTAGGTCCGATCCGGCCCGTAATCAACTCGTTGTTCCATGAAAGAAAGTAGTTCACTTCTTCGTTTGGTTGCATGTTATTACTGTATTTAAGTAGAAAAATGTAGAAAAACGAAATAAAAGGTTCTAACGTGAAGCAGGTCATTAACCTAATATAAGAATGAGTCTGGATTCTAATATAAGAAGTCATTTATAATGAATTGTTTAATTTGTACAACAAATATTTTTTTCTATAATACAATAATTCATATTAATTAAAATATGGTTTCTAATTTGTTTAGGGATAAAATTTTCTAATAATATAACTCTTTTAAATCTTTCTTTTTCCGTCTCATGGAAATAAGACATGATTATATCTTCTTCCCTTTATTCTTAAATTTTTTTTGTGCAGAGAGAGGCACGGTTTGATTTGAACGGATAAAGGAGCAAAGAGTGGCATGGATTGCACAGGATTACGCATTGCCTTCCCCACACGACTCCCTCATCTCTCATTGGTAGGCCTGCAAACCAACCGAACCAAATCGAATCTGCCCAGGTTCGAATTCAAATTCAAAATTAATTCAAATTGAACCCAGTTCGAAATTGAAATGATTTCAAACCTAACAGACAGGTTCGAATTCGGTTCGATATAATTCAAACTAATTCGATTCGATTCGAAATGAGTTCGAAATTGAGACAGAGAACCAATTTTCAGTAATTTTATGTAGTTCGAAATTGAGACAGTACTTCGAAATTCAGTACTTCGAATTCAGTACTTCGAAATTCAGTAGTTCGAAATCCAAGGAATGAGAGATCCTTGCTTTATCTGAACAATTATTTACAAAGAATGATGAATGTGATCCCAAAAACCAAAAGCTAAAAAACAATTATTCATAAAGAAGAAACTCATCGGCGTAACAGAAGGAGAGAGCTCCGCGAGTCAGAGGGCTTGGTTAGGTTAGATTTAAGCGCCAGTCAAAGGAGAAGAGAGAGGCATAATAGGACTTCGTAACAGAGAGGCGTAACAGGAAGAAGTATTATCCAGATCTGTGGTAATAAATATCGAAGGAGAGAGCGCGAGAGGAGAGAGGAGCGAAAGTCGGCTAGGTTAGATTTAAGCGCTACGAGAGTGAGAGCGAGAGCGAGAGGGAACGTTCATCGTAAATTAAATGGACGGTTCAGATTAATATCGGAGATTCGAACCATACCAGATTCGCGATTCTATCGAATCGAGTCCGGTTTGAATTCGAATTGAATTAATTTCGAATCGAACCAGTTTGAATTAATTTCGAACAGAATTACTTTCGAATTGAATTTTTTTCGAACTTTTGCGAATCGAACTCGAATTGAAGTACGAATCTCGATTTTTTTTTGCACCCCTACTCATTGGATTGCTAGCGTGATTATACATTTGTCTCTTTTGCTTTCTCATGTGAGTACTACTTTTGTAGTTCGGTAAATACTCTCCGACTTACCTTAAGTTACCAATGAGATCAATTAATCTCAGCTAAAAAATGGTTGCTCGGCAAGATTAATGTTTAAGGAGCGTTAAAGTGCCTTTAGAGTTAATTATATTGAGGATACTATATTGTATAATACTTCTAAATTGGTTTCCTCCAATATCTATTTTTCTTATATTTTTCAATTATAAAAGTTTGAATTACTAGTTATTCCGTTTGATCCACCAAATGAAATTGAATAAGAAGTTATAAAGGTAGAATTATTTCAAAATATTTAAATTCATATAAATAATGTGATATGTCATAATTATTTTATTTAAATTTCATTACAAGAGTGTGATTTTACTTTCCTTTTTTTCATATTCCATTTTTTTTTCTTTAGAAAGTACAAAGGCCAAGAGTGAATTATATACATTAGAAAGTACAAAGGTGAAGAGTGAATTAAATAAGTAAAATACTAAACATACTAGGAGATTGTGAAGTGCTACTCTCTTTTTTTCCTAAAATTTAATTAAACTCAGTAGTACTACAACTTATATCATATCAGTAATAATTGACAAAATAATTTTGCAAAGGAAAATAACGAGAACTATATTAATACTTTCCATATATTTAGATAGGTTGTGTTATTCTGTTTAGTTTGGAAAATTCTTGTTCAATGGGAATAGGTAAAGCAAACATAAGGTTGCTTCTTTCTTTACTAACTACTTGAATTAAAAGTGATGGTCTCATCGTAATAAATCCGTCTGAAGCCCAAATTTGAGCCTTTAAAGCCCAAATATATTACTGAGCCCATGCCACTCTAAGCCCAAATCATTAAGTCAACTTTCTTCTTCTAAAATGAAATTCCAAATTAATACTTACAAAACACGAGACAGTTGAGATGTTCGGTGAAAAATCCTATTAAAGCCAATGTATATAACGGTCTGCTCGTTGGACGAATATAATATTACCAAGTAATTAATAAAAAAAATAGAAATAATCGGTTATAATTATGTAAAACAATATTATTTTTGTTGTTTCATTTATAATATTTTATCTAATATCTAATTAATTATTTGAATCCGATTAATATTTTATGAGAGATGGGCAAACCTCCTTATACATTGGATTCGTGGGCGACATACATAATTGTTGCATAGATCTGGAACTGCACTTCTTTTAATTGGCCTTAAATAATGCGTGTAAGATAATGTAAAATTGTGATTCATTCTCCCGATTATCGTTCAAATGCCGCAACGACTAATCATTGATGAGCAAGTCATGCGCTGCTGTTTAAGGATTCAAATAAGCTAAAGGACTCCAATTAGGGGTGTCAATGGTACCTTTTTAGTCGTTTACACGATCTGTATCGTATTCGATAAAGCGGGTATGAGTAAAGTTTTTATTTCGTTAGCTTATTGGGTATGAGTATGAATAATATTTTTTTTTCGTTAATCAAATAGATAAGAGTATGGGTAATAACTATTTTGTATCCATTACCTTATAGGGTAATTATAAAATCTAAATATAGTTTCAATTTAGTTTCCTATCCACATAAATATATATTCGTGGTTTTTAATTTTCTTCTTTTATAAAATACAATTTAATTAGAATTAATTGTACATTTACTTTTATTTTATTTTATAAGAAATACAATTACATATGTGTGAAATAAATGAGTTTTTGATGTTTAATTTGTAAAATATAATAAAACTAATTATTATAATAGTATTATTCGTTATTCACCCGCTACCGTTTCGTTACCCGATAATATTAACGGGTAAAGGTGGGATAGGGTAAAGTCAATTTTTAATGAGTATGAGTAGGATATGGATAAAACCAATTTTAATGGGTATGGCCGTATGGGTATGAAAATGTCTCCACCCGACCCATACCGTACCCATTGACACCCCTAACTCCAATAGATGGTACCTTTAAAATTTAATACCCAGCTTGTAAGTCCCATAAATAACTTTAAATATCTTTAAAATCTAATACCGAGCCTATTGGTCGATAATTAAAATAAGTAAAAGAACGCTGATAATGTAATACCTTTCAATATCTACAATCAAATCTTCTTTACTTTAAATTATACTCTCATAAGTACCATATAAGGCAATCATATGAAATTTTATCAATATATATCGCTTCAGCAGCTGCATATTTGATTAAACATGAATTTTGCCTTTCATGAACAAATTAATTAATATTTCACGATTGATAAATTTATCCAGCCAGCTAACTTCTCAGTCAGCCACTGGAATTAGTTATACCGTGTAAAGATATTGACAGAGCAGTTTTTTGCTTCATGCAGCACACATCATATGCGCTGCATGAAGCAAAAACTGCTCAGTCAATATCTTTACCCCTACCAGCATGACATTTACTTGAACAGGAGACATGATACAAACCGAATACAAATGTTCTCATCCCTTTACCATTTAACTTGAACAACAGTTGGTTTGAAATTAAATCATACAGGGATGTTTATGTACACAAGTGCACCTCTATGAAACCTCATAAACCTAAATTAGCACATCTTAATTTCAAAAGGTAAGCATCATATATATATATACAACCTAACAAAACAGCAACAAACAAAGACGAATAGTTCCAAAGTCAAAAGTAACACAAAAGTACTAAATATAAGATGGTTTTGGCACCTCGACCAATTAGGTCATTACCACAACCACCAATGTTCATTTTGCCCTTACTCATCGAGACATACTGTACTTCGAAAACTAAGAGAGAGAACAGATTGGTCGGATACATTTGCAAGGCCTTGCATTACCCGAAAGATGTCGGCTGTATCATCCACATAGTACTTTGCTTTGCTAGGCTTGCGGCCAACAGTGCAAGCAAATACCTCTGCCTCAGGAGCGAACGTGGGACCCCCCACCGCAGAACTGATCACTTCAAACATGTCCTCGTCAGAACGGTCGTCTCCGATGCACAAAACAAAGTCTGGTAGAAGATTCCTTTCTCTCATTGTTGCAAGAAAACACTCCGCCACTAGCCTCTTGCTCACCCCCTACATACATCAAATAAATGGATGCACAACAAGGCAATTAATTAATAGCATAAACAGAATAGAAAAAATAATTGCACTCAACATGGTAATTAATAGAGAGTGAGGCTATGGTAATTATGAATATTACAAGACGGCCCGTGCTATGGGCTCGTATCTTTAAAAGTTCAAAACGTCGATTTGAATAGTTCAACATGATCTTCATATAGAAATGTACTTGCAGACCAAATTTTACATTTTTTAGAATTTTTTTACTATTTGTTTTAGATAGGTAGAAAATCACTTGATTTAAAAATTCTAGACCATACACTGATTTTCTACCTATTTATAGTAAAAACAAATAAAAAATTAAAAAATACAAATTTTGGTCTACAAGTACATTCTGATACGAAGATTACTTTTACTGGTTTTGATCAACTGTTTGAACTTTAAAAATAGAAATATGGATCCATAGCATGGGTCAATCCGTAATATGCATATTACCATAACCGCACTCATTAATAGATACCATATATAGAATGGAACACAACAAAAGAGAAAATACAGTACCTGAGGTTTGACCTCAACACTGTTGAGGCCAGCCTTAACTGATACGGGTTCATTAGCTAAAACACTGTCCAAATGGCTTAAGAGTTCCTTCGCCTGACACGATCCGAAGTCGTGATCTGCATCCTCATAGCACCACACAAGAGCAGTCTCCTTGTCATCTATGGTTGAACCATCTGTCGTCTCTGTGTATAATTTCATCACCGGTTCTGCTATTTGTTTCCAGCTACAATCAGCTGCCGGCACACATGTTTGCCACTCTGCATTCCTGCAAGGCCTGAAAAAGAAAGTAATCATAAAAAAATAGAAAAAAATTAAAAGAAAAATGAAAAAGAGGGTATATATGGAAAGAAAAAAGTTTACCTAAAAAAGTAACCGTGCTCTGCAGCTATACCCAAATTCTCGCATGAAGAGAACCACTCGCTCAAAGTTCTACGGCTCTTTGCACTCACAAGAAACACAACATTGTTCTTGTCACGGCATAGGCTATTCAATATCTCTTTTGTTTTTGAATTCGGACTTTTATCAATCGATGCCTGGGGCATCAAAGTCCCATCATAATCCAATAAAATTGCCCTGGTCTTCGCACGTCGGTACGCTGAAACAGTTATCTCTGCTGAGAGCTTCCGGAAATTCGGGTCAAGTGCTACAACCCGAAACTTCAACCCAAATCCAATACCCCAACACCGTCTCCTATTGTGCTCTCTGCATGTCCTTTCCAAATCTTGCAAGAAACTGTTTGCCCAATAACCCACATCATGAGTGCTCACATATCGGTAATGCTTCTCATGCCTCAATTGTTTTTCCGACTCTGCCATCTCAAGTGCCAAATCCATTGCATCTGCAACTGCATCGATGTTCCAAGGATTGACCCGTATAGCACCACTAAGAGATGGAGAGCACCCGATAAACTCAGACACTACCAACATACTCTTTTTGGATGCACACTTTTTCAGACCCAAAACCCGGTCTAACCTGTCGTTTCCTTCTCGAGCAATGATGTATTCATACGGGATAAGATTCATTCCATCTCGAACAGCTGTCACCAAACAGCACTCAGCCACTACGTAGTACGCCATTCGCTCATAGAATTGCATTGGGCTGTCAATAAGAATTACTGGGTCGTACCCAGGTTGACCAAAGGCCTCGTTTATTCGTTTGACCATAGCATAGCTCTCGTTTTGCACTTCAGTCACGTCCCTCCCTTTTCCTCTTGCGGGGTTTGCAATCTGGACCAACACAACCCGACTCCGCCACTCGTGATGCTGAGTCAACAGCTGCTCAAATGCCAGTAATTTCAAGCTAATACCTTTAAAGATGTCCATATCATCTACTCCCAGTAACAAAATCCGGCCTTGGTCACGAAATTGTTTGATTAACTCCGCTACCTTAATTTCGGTTTCATGCAAATCTAATACCGACCTGAGCTGACCCAAGTGAATCCCAACTGGTAAAATCTTTATACTCACAGTACGGCCATAGTATTCTAACCCTATGTAACCCCTTTTCGATTCATATGTAAGACCAAGCATACGGCTACAACACGACAAGAAATGCCGTGCATAGTCAAAAGTATGAAATCCAATAAGATCTGAATTCAATAGGGAGCGCAATATCTCTTCTCTGACAGGTAAGGTTTTATAGATCTCAGAGGAAGGAAATGGGCTGTGGAGGAAGAACCCTAGCTTGACCCGGTTGAACCGTTTTCTTAAAAATGTAGGCAAAACCATTAAATGATAATCATGGACCCAAACAAAATCATCATCTGGGTTAATTACCTCCAGAATTTTATCAGCAAATATTTTGTTGACTGAGACATATGCTTGCCATAAACCCCGATCAAATCGGCCACCCAAATCGGGAGATAGAGGAAGCATGTAATGGAACAACGGCCAGAGCTGCTGTTTACAGAAGCCGAGGTAGAATCTCGCTCGAAGGTCGGGTGAGAGGAATGTCGGTACACACTTGAAGCTGTCAAAAAGAACTTGGGACACCTCCTCCTGCTCTGAGATGGGGATTTCTTCGCGGAGGCCACCGACAAAGATAAAATCCATATCAGCATGGTTTTGGTACTTGTTGGTATCCTTCAATTGCAAAAGAAGAGAGTCTTCATCCCAGGAGAAGTTAAATTTCTGTGAATTGGCGTCCCATGATGAGCAAATTGGGAGCTGGTTAGCTACAATAATGGTCCGGTCCCGAGAAGAGGAAGAGGAGAGTGATGCATCATCATCTGATGACGATTCGTCGAGGCCGGGAACGATTCCTTGTGTGGTGACAACCCGGGGAATGCGGTGGGGGATGCGATTGAAAGATGGAGATGGTGACTCACCAGAGGCAAGCTCTAGAAGGTTTGAATATGACTTCGATACCATTCCTTGCCTTTTCTTTCAAAAATTAATATTTGTGATCAGTTGTTTAGCAGTGATCTAGATCTGGTACAGAGAAGAGGGAAGGAAAGGAGAAAGAGGAAAGGTTAGGATTGATCAATGAAGAAAGAAATTGAGATTCAAAACCAATGGAGAAAGTAGGTTTAAACCTGTCACAATGAATGTTGAAGAAGCGGGAAATGGTGGCAACTTCTCAAAAAACATTGCTCAACTAACCATATAATTAGCTATAGCCATTACTCCACTGATTAACTATACACGCTGTAAACCGCATCGCACTTCGTTCCAGTTCCAACTTATGTAGGTTTGTAGAGAAGGGGACCGGGGGAGGAAGAAAGGAAAGAGAGAGATCTACAATCACCCTTGCTATGAGCAGCAAGCAACTTGCGCTTTTTTATTTATTCCATGTCTCAGACCTCAGGAGTTGCTATTACTTAATTATATGTTTTCTTAATTAATTATTGCACCGAATTAAAATTCTCCTAATGGGCGTTTTTGCTCTTATCCAATCTTTAGCGATATATTAGATCTTATGTGTACATGTTCCCGGATAGAAATCTTATGAGTGTACAATCTAACCGTTATAATATGATCAAACGGTCAATATTTAGTACAGCATAAATGCATAATAAGTTAGATGCGCATAGAGAAAGATATGCGGCAAACATAAAGAGCAGCCTTAGAAATATCCCAAGGACAAAGAGGAGAGACCGGATGAGATCGGACGCGGGTAGGTCCCTCATCTCTCTGCCCGTCTGCCGTGTCCAATATCTAGTACCTCTCCATTTGTTATCCTGCCGTCAGAAATTTTAAGAGCAAATTAAACATCAGGATATATCCGTTTATTGAATAAATTGAGAGGTAAAGAAGTTCTACTTACCTACACGTGTCAGAGTCCATAATGTCCTGTTCTACGTGTCGACTCGAGGAAGCTCCCTGGCACGTGCCAGTTACAGCTGTCATTTCACAAGGACCTCCAAACTCTGACAGATCACTCGGTGGCCTTGGTCTTACGCCTGCTATATAAGCCGAAAAGAGTGTCTTATCCACGAGCGTTGCTGTCTTGGAGCGTTGTTGTCTTGTTTTTATTTTTATTTTTATTTTGAGGAGTCGTTGTTGTCTTGTTATTACTGAATAACGAGAAGAGGGTGGATTAAATGTCTTTACTTTTTATGTTTTTATTTTTAAAATTGATATTTTAAAATTCAAAATAAAACTGTTAGATATGAATTACATAATTTTATTTATGTATGTGTAAAAATTTATGACATTTCAACTTTGTTTTAATTATCATCTTGAGTTTGTAAAAATGTATACTAATACGGATAATTTATAGACGTTGATTTTTTTAACTTATTAATTCATATAAAAACAAAATTAAAATATGATAATTTTTTATGACCACATAGAGAAAATAACATAAATTACATCTAACGGTTTAAATTTTAAACTTTCAGTTATTTAAGTTTTTAAAAATGAAGACATGACGGGAACACAAAAAATAGAGACATTTGAACCCTCCTCTAATGAAAATATAATCCGACTAATACGGATCCACACGGTATGTATTTCATTTATAAGAAAAAAAAAAATTCTCAAATAGCAAACAGTACGTTTATTGTGAATATAATTTTATTTTTAATAAATACTAATTTTCTACAGATTAAGATGGCATATATTTTAAATAGTATACTATCAACATCAAATCATATTATAGTCATCTTATATTTAAATTGAACATAAAATAACATAAAATAATAAAGTACTTGAGCGTCGTTGTCACTTGTTGTATGGTTCAGGGGCCTCCAAGTTGAACCTGTCACGAATTAAAAGAGTGAACCCTCCTCTAGTAACAATTTGTTTGATAACTGATCAAATCATTATGAAAAACAAAAATTAAAAATACAAATGATTTTTGTATAATTTCAAATATATATGGTGTGTTGCGTTTTATATAATTAGAATTAAATGATCATCGTGAATGATTTAAACAATTAATAATTCGAATTATCGATCCTTGAGCGGTAACAAAATATTTATTCAAACGAAAAGGGTTAGAAAGTCCATGCTTTTCATGTCTTATTATATCTCAGATACTGACATTCTTTATTTTCATTTTTTTAAATCGACAGTCGATCGGTATAAACACAATAATTCTACGTATAATACATGTATATTATCCGACATATGATTGATTTTGAAATTCATGTAGAATTTATTTTTAAAAATACAGATTTCATTTTTATATGCTTGGCCGAAAATATAAAAAGCTGCAGAAAAATAATAAATTATTACATTTTCTAGCAAAAAATATTAGTTCTCTAATCAATCTTTTATGTAGATACTGGTAGAGGCCGACATTTTTATTTTTACCTCATTAAAAAATTATTTTAATAATAATAACCAAAGTTTATTAATAATTTTAAAAATACCCCACCCGTGGAATTTTTTCACAGGTTAGAATTTTAATTCTATTTTTTTTTTATAAAACAGAAATTTATTTTTATTTTTTATTTTTTGTATTGAAATATTAGAAATGTTGGATATATTTCTTTGAAAATAGATGGAATACAATATAATTTGATTTATTATAAAGACTGTAACAAATAACCCGGATCAATATTTTTCAGGCCGGATTTTTCGCGGCTGTAAGAAAAATTAATATATTTCTTTATGTGTTATTGGAAAAAAAAATGCTTAGATTCTGAGTTATTGATCCCGGTTCAAAAGTCACTTCTAAGTAATCTAGAAAATATTGTGATTCTTCTAGGACATTTAATTTATAAAAAGTTGTATCTATTTTGATAATTCTTTTTGAATAATAATTATTAAATAACTTCAAGTTTTTATTTTTTTTCAAAAATAGATACAACTTTTCATAAATTAAATGTCCTAGAAGGATCACAATATTATCTAGATTACATAGAAGTGATTTTTGAACCGGGATCAATAACTCATAATCTAAGCATTTTTTTTTCCAATAACACATAAAGAAATATATTAATTTTTCTTACAGCCGTGAAAAATCCGGCCTGAAAAATATTGATCCAGGTTATTTGTTACAGTCTTTCTAATAAATCAAATTATATTGTATTTCATCTATTTTCAAAGAAATATATCCAACATTTCTAATATTTCAATAAACAAAATAAAAAATAAAAACAAATTTCTGTTTTATAAAAAAAAAGTTGAAATTAAAATTCCAACCCGTGAAAAAATTCCACGGGTGAGGTATTTTTAAAAATATTACTAAACTTTGGTTATTATTATTAAAATATTTTTTTAATCGGGTAAAAATAAAAATGTCGGTGGTAGAGGCATCGAGATATGTGTTTGAGGTCAATAATTGGAACTTGAAAGTCTTCCTTTTGATTACGATATCAAGATAGGTATATTTTTTTCTACCCTAGACTTTAGATTTCATTTAGAATCAATCAAGTAGATCCTTTGATATTTAGACTAAATTTAAAAACTACCCTACCTAATTACCATAAAATACTTCAAATATTATACCATAATTTACAAATGTCCATCGTTTCCTATTTAAGACCCCCATATCTAACATATTCTTTTGATCAAATTGCCACCAACTAACTATTTAATACTCAACACACCAAATGTTGTTCTAAATAACATTAATCCACCACTCTTCAAACTACCAGTATTTTACGAGATACTTTCTACTACTATTAAAACCAGTGTTCTAAATAGCTAGTTATAGCGGCGCTATAATTTTTCCGAACCATAAACACTAAGTTATGAGATAAAAGTGCGCTAATTCAGCTACGACTGCTATTACCGCTTTATGCGACCCGCTATAGCTACCGCTATGCTACATGGGCTCTTTTTTTGCAATTTATATGGATTTTTGTACTTCTATTCTTATTTTTAATGCTAGATGGTCTTCTACGATAAGTATGCTAAATCAAACTATGTGCTTCTGTTTATTTGTGATTTATTCTCTCATTCTATATCGAGAAATATTCAAATATTAATTCTTCATTTTGATTGGTCTTCACATAGTATTCATTTGTAAAATTATTATCGTTCGTTTCAATTGAAAGCTGATTTTGATTATTATTATAATATATAAAATGTTTAAATATGTATATTGACTTCATTTACCTTATAAAATTAATTGCTCTTTGTCTATTATAATATGTAATACTATGAAGTATGAATTATTAAATAATGTTGCTTTTGAAATCTTTTTTGTCCTTCTTATTTGCATAATTGATAAAAAGTATAGATTTAGATTAGTTGTCATTTAGTTGTTACATCAATTCTCTAATATTAATTATGTTGATAATTAGTACAAATATAGAATATAAAATTTGAAAAGAGAAAATCGCTATGTATGATAGCTTCCGCTATAGTTACGCTATTCGCAATAGTTTTTTTTTTTTGTCTCCGTGCTATGCTGCTATAATCGCTATTTAGAACCTTGATTTAAAACACTAGTTTTTCATTTACAATGCCCTTTTAATTTTTCAAAAGTAATTTATAAATGCTTTTAGCTTAACAATTTCAAGACAAATTTAGTGCTGCTGGTTTGCTAGAAATTAATGTCGATGTAGATTTTTTTTTTTTTTTTTTTGAGGAAATATAGATTGTTTTATTAACAATACACGATAGCTATGGCTTGATAATGTTTTGGAACAGACGACTAATGCTATTGCTCTGTGTGCGATATGTTTGTAAGGATTGGTCAAATGATATGTAAAAATATGAAGAAGTGATCTTAATTATAAAATTTATCGAATTGACTTTAAATAAAAAATAAATAATTAAAACTAATTTATTTCACGAGTGATTTATTTGTATTTTTAAATCACTCAACTATTATCACTTTCTAAAATTTTAAATTAATTTAATGCTAATTCAACTGGTAAAAAAGAAGATCTATATGTAATTTTCATCAATTTATTTTTTTTATCAATTTTTAATTGTTTAACTTTACACGTAATCAATTTGAACATTTTTAAATTTTATATATAAACGTATCGTTTGTGAAGTAGATTAGTTTAAATGATTTATATTTGTTATCTATTCAAAATGTTTTGAAATTAAGCTAAGCAAAAAAATTAAATGAGCTTAAAAAAAAATACTCTCCAATTCTACCCTCTGTATAGAGTTTATATAGGATCAAAATATTTTCATATTTAATTATGGAACTATATTATACCTATTTCGATTAGGAACATCAAAGATTTGATCGTTGGAGGTCTGTAGTCTAAGGTAACTCGAATCTTGAGTTTGAATCCGGACTGTTTAATTTGATTCAAATTCAAGTCTATGCAAATAAAAAAATAATTGGGGGTTGGTTATAACAGGTGTTCTAATTTAAACATGATTCTAACTAAACGTTTGACATAGTAATTAATTTCAAGAGAGGTTCAAATCCCTTCATTTTTTGTGATTCTATTATGTCTTTATTTTTAAAATTTTAAATAACTTAAAATTTAAAACTTAAAAGTAAAAATAAAACCGTTGGATGTGATATATGTTATTTTCTCTATGTGCTCATAAAAAATTATCACATTTTAATCTGGTTTTTATGTGAATCAACACGGTAAAAAATCAACGTCTAGAAATTATCCACATTAGTACTTTTTTTACAATTTCTAGATGACAACCAAAACAAAATTGAAATATCATAATTTTTTACATGTGCATAGATAAAATGATGTAGATCATATCCAACGGTTTTATTTTAACTTTTAAGTTTTAAATTTTGAGTTATTAAAGTTTTTAAAAATGGAGGCATAGTGAAGACAACAAATGGAGGCATTTAAACCCTCCTCTAATTTCAAAATTATCAATAACTTATATTTTTAAATTCCAGTTTTGACACTTAGAGCGTGCTTCATAAGAAAGTAGAGAATAAAAACCGATTTTTTTATTAATATCCAAAAAATAAATAAAATTTTAAAAAATATCAAAATTCCGAACGAATTTCGAAAACTACCCAAACCGGTTATCCAATAACTGGATTTGGGACAAATTTCCAGTTAATGGTTTCCTGGACTCAAAACAGTATATCCGGTTAACCATTAACCGGAAAGTTATATATTTTTTTTTAAATAACATATCCAGTTAATGGTTAACCGGACTTGTATTTTTTTTTTTAAGTTGTGTTTTTTTTTAAACAGAAATTTTTTAATTTTTTTGTATTGAAATATTAGAAATGTTGAATATATTTCTTTAAAAATATATGAAATACAATATAATTTGATTTATTAGAAAGACTGCAACAAATAACCCGGATCAATCTTTTTCAGGCTGGATTTTTCGCAGCTATAAGAAAAATTAATATATTTCTTTATGTGTTATTGGAATAAAATAAAAATGCTTAGATTCTGAGTTATTGATCCCGGTTCAAAAGTCACTTCTATGTAATCCAGGAAATATTGTGATCTTTATAGGACATTTAATTTATGAAAAGTTGTATCTATTTTTGAAAAAAAAACTTTAAGTTATTTAATTATTGTTATTAAAAAATAATTATTAAAATAGATACAACTTTTTATAAATTAAATGTCCTAGAAGGATCACAATATTTTATGGATTACATAGAAGTGACTTTTGAACCGGGATCAATAACTCAGAATCTAAGCATTTTTATTTTTTTCCAATAACACATAAAGAAATATATTAATTTTTCTTACAGCCGCGAAAAATCCGGCCTGAAAAACATTGATCCGGGTTATTTGTTGCAGTCTTTCTAATAAATCAAATTATATTGTATTTCATCTATTTTTAAAGAAATATATTCAACATTTCTAATATTTCAATACAAAAAAAAATTAAAAAATTTATGTTTAAAAAAAACACAACTTAAAAAAAAATACAAGTCCGGTTAACTATTAACCGGATATGTTATTTTAAAAAATATATATATATATATAACTTTCCGGTTAATGGTTAACTGGATATACTGTTTTGAGTCCGGGAAACCATTAACCGGAAATTTATCCCAAATCTGGTTATTGGATAACCGGTTTGGGTAGTTTTCGAAATTCGTTCAGAATTTGGATATTTTTTAAAATTTTATTTATTTTTTGGATATTAATAAACAAATCGGGAATAAAAAAGGAGGGAAAAAGAGAAGTGATCGCATCTGTGACTAGGTCATGTTTACTTGCTTTGGAGTATTAAATTTCAAAGAGAAGAGGAGGGAAGAAAAAAGAAATTGAAATTTATATACAAATTATTCAAATTAAAATGTAAAATAGGTTACCTCTTTACACTATTTTTTTTTTCAGAACTCGTATACTTTGTAGAATGAGAAATTTGCACCCATCTGTTTTTTATATGCACGAACTTTAATGAACTTGGTACGAATCTTAAAGACTCCCGCGTTAAACCTCTGATTCCAAAAAAAAAATTGCATAGCTGAGATTGCATACAATAATAAAGTACTACAAACGATATAGACGAATTGACATCCTCTCTAATACCTGATAAGGAAATCTTTTAAAATTACTAGATTTGGACCATTCCTTTAGGCCCTTGTTTGGCGTGTTACTGTTTACGTAAAAAAAAAGAATTACTCAGATTAATTTTTGTTTTTTCCACGTAAACAATAATTTTCAGTTCCTATTTCTATTCCTATTTCCAATAGAGACGCCGAACATACTCTTAAACTTAACATGGATCTCAAAGTCTAATAATACTGCCCCCTATAGTGACCTGAATTTCAAATCGGTTGAGATTTAATCTCAAACTGTAAAATAAGAGTAATTATCTGCAATACCTGAGAGGATACAAACTCATACAGACCCCCTGCTCCCTCCCTCCCCTCCCCCCCTCACAAACAATAGTACAAATAAAACGACATGACAGAAAAGCGAAATTAAATTGCATTGTTAGATCAGTGAATAAGCTTTAAAGTTTTGGAACCATTTTTCCACCTAAAAGGGTCCATTGTGTGGGGAATTGGAAAACAATATAAGGCACTAGAGACAATTGAAGGAAATAGGCTGTACTTGTTCTTGACATTCTGTGATCAGTATAACTGCTATATTGAAACAATTGATCATATATTTGCACCAATCCGTTGTTATTTTTCTAGTCTTGTTTGTTAATTAACCATATACTAGTCTTAAAATATGACGAGTTCGAGAAAATAAACTCAATTAAAAGGTAAAAGTTTAAATTGAAATCAGATTAAGAGTTGTATCCTGTCCTTATAACTTGATCTTAAATATAATTTTGACTGTCTTTACTTTTCAAGCACAAATTAAATATTCTTAGTACATTTACGAACCAACAACAAACATAACTCGAATTTGAAATTTAGATCCAGACATTGAATTCGAACTGTTCTAAGATAATATGGCAGCTGTTGCTACACGACTTGTGACGTGAAGCAAACGGCGTTATTTTTGTTACCATCAGTTCATAAGTTTGGTACGAGGTGTACGCATTAAATGATACACCGAAACTCCATGTACAATGCACTTAGCACTTCTCTACGGCGGGACCGGTTGCCTCGTTGGGGGGAGTGAATCAGCGGGGTGCATGGAGCCACGTGGACCACTTCTCTCGTTTTCATCCCCTACTCTTCTCCGAACAGCAAACAAATATTCATCCAATCGGCATTGCTAGATGAGGCCGTTCCCTTGTTTTATTCACAGAGCGGATCTGTGTATACCGTAAAGAGAAATAGGGTTTCTCGGTAAAAGAGAAAGTGGGCTGGTTGTCAACTGGATAAGGATCATAGTTTACAAATGCTATAAACATTTTTTATTCAAGCAGTGATGCATGAGATGCAGAAAACGGTAATAATTGCTTCGTAAATCGTGCTATTGTTTGTTTTTCTTTTAATTAATTAATTCAATCTTGGACTATTGGATAGGGTGCTTGCTTAATCAGGAAATAGCGGGACCCACTCGTCTACTAAGACTACTTGCATTAATTTTTTCTTAATCAATTTGCCTATACATCAACTGCATTGCTAATCATTGTTTTGGAACTGTTTGGATAAGTCTAACCACAATATTAAATAGAGGGAAATTTCAATTTTACCCCTAAAAAATCATCAAATAACTTATTTTTCACTCTAAAATTTATAAATTTAAAATGAGTTTTTCAGTAAATTGAATAAATTTGTGAGTTTTTTAAATTTAGGTAAGTATGATATTGTGAATTTTAGAAGGAATGTGTAATTTGAAGATTCTTCTGGGGTCAATATGAAATACCCCCTAAAATAAATAGGTAGAACGAGATTTTGTACTAATGCAATATTTTAACTTAATTTTGGAAAAGACCGGTGGTCGGTGGACGAGAGAAAAGTAGCCTCAATTTCTAAATGATTTTTCTCTCTCTACTCTAATATATAATAAATTTTATGTGAACATCACCACCTACATGTATATTTATTGCAATAATAATTCTATAAATTAAAATTGAATATTCAATTTTTTTTTTTATTCTTCCTTCATTGAGAGTTTGGTTCATATATCTATTTGGCGTCATATTTGTCATAGCAAATTAGCAGTAAAATCATCTTCAACTAATCATTGTGTTTGTTAATCAAAATTTCAAAAGCATATTATAGAAAAAGGTCAATTTTCATTATATGAGGTCTTTTCTAAAACATCTTAGATAAAATTTGGTCTTTACAATAACATTTTAAGATAATTGAAGGTGTCAATGTCAGGCTTTCTAATCTTAAATATTAATTAGAAATTTTCTCAATGGATTTTAAAATTACCTCCTCTCTTGCAATAGTTATTAAAATGATAACGAAATTTTCCTAATGAGAGTTAGCAATACTTATGTTCAAATTTATTGCAGTAAAGTAAAGCGAACAAAATAAAATATAATACTAAATACCTTTTTGTCGCCGGTTGAAATTGTAAAAAAATAATATAAAAACTTGCAATAGATAATGCAATTTAGTTGCACGTTACAATAATATAATTTTGAATATGTTCTTTTATCTTAAAAATATAAAGGTGCTACCTCTGTTTCGTTTTTGCCAAAAAAAAAAAAGAAAAAGGAAATTAAGAATATCAACCGTGGAATATTTGTGCAGCTTTGTAGGAGATCCGTTTAGACAATCTTAAGAAATTTTGTATAAAAGAAACATAAAAAGAAAAAGCATATGAAGGAACTTTTTATTTGACTCCAATTCTTATTATTGTGTCAATCAATTACACTACGAATTATTAAATGGGTTGAAAAAAGATGTGGGAATTACAGAAGAAGCCTTCATAGAATAACTATCAAGAAAATTAACAAAAGTGATTCTTTAAAAAAAAAAAAAAAATAGATAGCGGGTGCCAAATTTTATATTAATAGTTTGAAAAACCAACCAAATATCCATCAGGGAGAGTAGATTTAATTAACACTAGTCAGAAATATAGGATGATTTTTTGTATTATTATTAATACGAGGGCCTTTATGCAAGTTTGGTCGGAGATATATAATAATATAGTAACTAGCTTCTAAGTTATTCAGTTGTGCAGAGCTTTCTTGTCCAAAGTTTGGATAAGATCAGGTGGGTGCACCCTTTTCTTTGAAAGGTGCTACATCAATTAGGTCAAATGGATTTATTTATTTTTAATAAAAAAAAAATCCTTTACATTCCTCTTAACATTACCCCCACTGAACTCGTCAATTATTTTTTAATTTAGATATAAAAAAATCAAATTTTTGGAAAGAGAATGATTGTTTTTTTTTTCTAACCGTGGCGCGCTTCCAGTGTTACTAAAACCTTAGTATGTTATCTATTATTTTAAGAAAAAAATAATCATTCTCTTTTTCAAAAAATAAATTATTAATTTCTAAATAAAAGAATTATATACCAAGTAATAATTATAAATTGAATATAAAAATTGGAGAAGTTCTTCGGCCTAATAAATAAATGGTTGATTTCTTAATATGTAAATGTCAAAACAAATTCAATTATATAAAGGAGTAGCTCAAATTAAATGCCAAACTAGATATATTAAGTATACCGAGTAAAAGTATAGTAGAGTGGAAGCCAACAATTAAACTATCAAATTAACACAATGTAAGTATAATTATAAGTGTCATTATCCATATAAATTATTATCAAATTTTATTAACTAAACCGATGATTCCGTTGTTCAAATAATTTTAATACAGAAAATGAACAGATTGTCTCCTATTGACTACGAAATTGAGCAACCAAAGTCATTTTTTAAAGAGAAGTAATGCATCAAAACTTTATGATAATATAGAAAATGAATAGATTGTCTCCTATTGACTACGAAATTGAGCAACCCAAGTTATTTTTTAAAGAGAAGTGATGCATCAAAACTTTACGTTAATACAGAAAATGAACAGATTGTCACCTATTGACTACGAAATTGAGCAACCCAAGTTATTTTTTAAAGAGAAGTAATGCATCAAAACTTTATGATTTATAAAATAGAAAAATCTGCTTTTCTCCTTGCAAAAAATTAAGGACACTGTTTCAGATCACCGAAATTTTGGTATCTAAATATTTTTTCCATTCAAACATTGAATTTAGAGATTTACCCATTAATACTTTGTTGTCTTGGATATTTTTCCACAATTTTATTCAGATTGAAATAATCATATGTTAATCTTATATTAAAAATAAAACAAATTTATTCTTTGTTAAAATTGTGTTGTCAATTCTTAGAAGTAATGGTCGTGACATCAACACTTTTCTCTTCCATTATCTGAATCAACCGTTTTCTTTCTCACACTCTCTTTCATGAGCATGGTTGAAAATTGAGAGAGGAGCTAAATAGTATATTTTTCTGTACAAATTAAAAGTTTTAAAAGACAAAACTAACCAAATTCAATTAATAGAAGATGCTAAGCAACTTTTTGGTTCCACATTTTTCCGACTCTGCTCATGAGTCTGTATCATGTGTAGTAAAGTAAAATTTTACTTTGTTTAAAATCGGATCATTTTTAGTTTATTTAGACCAATTTTAAAATTCACATGATTAATAGAAATCAGATGGTGTAACACTGTGAACTTTTAAAATTCAGATTTAATTAAAATAATAAGTGGTTAAATCGAATTATATATATATATATACGTATATACGAAATTAGTGACGTGGATGGTGAACAATAATTATACGATTAATTGTGTTAAGAAAGAGGAACAATAGGTGTTATATAAATCATTTAAACAATATCGAACAAGTGGAGGGTTTATTTTGCAAAAATACCACTTACAAGTGGGGGCCCCTTGTCATTCCCTCCTCTTCCCCTCCTTCCTTTCCTTTCCTGCCCCCATCTCTTTTCTTCTTTTCCTTTGTTTCCGCCAAGAGAGAAAGAACGAGAGAGAGAGAGAGAGTGAGAGAGAGACACCCCGGTGACCATTTTGCCCGAAAACCGAGATCTAGGAAGAGGAGCTCAAATCTCGTACATCCATCCGTTCCATCGGTAATTCCCCTTTCTATTTCTCTCTCATTTCGTGATTCCTTGTTTTTAGGGTTTCGGTGAAAACCCGTAGAATCGTACCAAATTGATTATTCCGTGCCTTTGTTGTTTCTATAGTGTAAATTGACTGATTTCGTGTTCCAAAGTGCAACCAAATTTCCAAATTACGGATTTTCCCAAAAATTGATTAGGGTTTAAATTGTAAAAGTGCCGGAATTTAATAAATTGACCTATGGATAGATCCTAACGAGCACGACTAGCGGGATTGACGAGCTTACCGAGTCACGAGATCACGGACCCTCTACGTGCCCTACATAACCAAGTGCGGGGGTTCACGGGATCTGTTTTGGGGTTTATTCATAGAACTAAATAACGGTGCATATTAATATATTTATGTTGATTGCTTGATTTAAATAAACTGTGCATAGCATGTTGAATCTCTGATTGAAAGCATTTGTTGCCGCATTGCATTAATTGTGATATTAGTGTAATTGAATTGTATAACTGTTATGATTCTCATGTTGGTACGGTTTATCGATTTTTGATCTGTCGTTTTGAATAAGTGAGTGGAACCACAGTATGACTTGGATTGATTGTGTGAAGTGAACAGTGTATCATAGTGGAAAGTCTAGCTAGCTACTAGACTTTCATCCAGGACCCTTATGCGCATCTGGAGAATGGCCCTAGTGAACCCAGTACCGGTTGGGTAAGGGAAGTGCAGTGTAATTTTAGGTAGAACTGTGGTTCAGTGACTCAGTGACAGTGTCAGTGATTTCTTTTGAGAAAAGTGATATTCTGTTGCATATTCGCGGAATATGCCGTGTATATTTTAAGTGATGAATTGATGAGATTGTATGACTTGAAACCAGAAAATAGAACTGTTAAGCCGGAGGTGATCGATAGTTGATATCTGTACCTCATAACCAGACTTATATATATTATATATGTGAAACCAAATCTTTCTGGAAATTCGTTGATTGATGTTGATTTTTGTGAATTGAAACCCGTTTGAATCTATTCCCGATACATGTGCATTTATTATTATTGGTGAATAAGTAAATAGATGCCCTATTGCTAGTGTATTTAGTTCTGGTGATGGATTTCTCACAAATCCAGTAGCCCTTTAAATTCCGCACTGAGAAAACGGATGACAGGTTTTCTCACCCCCTCCCTTCGGGGAATTTTTCCCTTTGAACTGATATGTGCAGGTAAACGTGAGTGAAGTGGGACTCGGGCTCGACACGTGAGTATAGGCCGAGCTAATAGGTTATGCCAAACCCTTTTTATGCCATTTTGAATGTGTAGTTGAACCCGTAGTCGGTTATTTTGATGTATAGGTTACTATCGAACCGTATTATGTTATAAAACCCTAACGGTATGTTTTAAATGGTTGTTATGATCTAAATGTTGAAATTGCATGTTAAACGTCATTAAAATTGCTAGTGAATGGGGAATAATTGTTTAATTATACGGGGATTTGATCGGGTTTGAAAACGGGGTGAAATTTCACGAAAATGGGCAAAGGAATGAAAAACAGTACCCTTATTGCGGGCCGCAATAACCCTATTGCGGGCCGCAATGAGAGTAGACAGAGAAAAATTCGCAGCTTAAAAAGCCAACCAGGTCATTGCGGGCCGCAATAAATTCATTGCGGGCCGCAATGAATGGAGGCAGAAGTGCTGTGCAGAGGCTGGGAATTTTGGAATTTGTTGCGGGCCGCAACAGCCCTATTGCGGGCCGCAATGGGGATTCTGAAAAATGTTGTTTTGGGTATAACTTAGCCAAATTAAATCAGATTTGAACCAAACTTGTTTTAAATCAAATCATATGATAATTTGACTAATCTGGGCCGTCGGTTAAAGGATTTTCATACTATTTGCCTTCTCCAAAATAAAATTTTCCGTGCTCTATTGAGCGGTGCTTCGTAACCTCAGACAACGCTCGCAGGGGGCTGCCGCCCCCCTGGCACCCCCCTGCCACCCCCCGCATACTAATAGAATCAGGCCCACCCACATAAAAATATAATAATATAAATATAAATCCGCATGCATGAACAAAACCGCATTTTAAAACAAAACTGCGCGACCCCCTGTTCTGGGGTGTGACAGATGGATATATACTCCGTATCAATTTAAAACAGCCAATTCAAATTTTTCAAGAGTAAACTCAAAATTTAAATTATTACGAACATATGAATCCCTCTTACTTTGTAGGAGTTGGATCTAACAAGAATCTAACAATACTCGCTTTTCATGGATTTATAAAAGCAAGATCCAAAATCTAGAAGTTTTCTTTATCATTGACATAGATAACTTATTTTTTATAATAAAATTAGTATATAGTATAGTCATTTTTTTATCATCGATCTTTCATATATTATATTAGAAGAAAAGCAAAGGTAAGTAATGCCCATCGAGCATCTTTAAAATAATTCACGAAGGTCGAAGGATTGGTATATCATCTGATATACCATCTGACAAGTTAAAATCTGTTAGCAATTTTAGATTGGTATGTTAAATTCAAGTTTTATTGTCACATAATTAATTAGGGGTAGAAAAGGAAAATGAACTAAACTAGTTATAATCAAGTTTTACATTGACAATGTGAAAGTGTAAATTAAGGGCAAATTTATGATGTCTGTTTAAATAATTTGTAATCTGAATTTAACTAAGAATTCATTTGTTAAGGGGAAATAAAAAAAAAGTATCAATGGGTATATATATCTCTGATTAAAAATAAGACAAATTTATCCTTTTGTCAAAATTGTGTTGTCAATTCTTAAAAGCAGTGTTGTAAATAAATGGTATGTGGTTGTTGAACGGACAGGGTACCGCCAAGCGATTAATCGGAAATAATCGGCCGATTAGTCGGAAAAATTTATGACGGTTTGGTCACCGCCAACGACTAATCGGCCTAAACGGACGTTTTTTACAACACTGCTTGAAAGTAATGGTCATGACATCAACACTTTTCTTTACCATTATCCGAATCATCTTATTTAACTACACAAACTTTTTCCTTGGAACCGTTCTCTTTCTCATACTCCTGCTCATCAACATGAATGGAACTAGATAATCGAGAGAGGGCTAAATAAATAAGTGTTATGTAATTTTACGAGCGAGGATTAATAGTATATCTTTATGTACAAATTAATTCTTTTAAAAGGCCAAACTAACAAAATTCAATTAGTAGAGAGTGCTAAGCAACCTTTTGGCTCCACATTTTTTTGCCCCTGTTTACAAGTTTGTATCATCTGTGGTAATTTAAATTTGAGGAGGGTTCCAATGCCTCATTTTTTTCATACCTCATCATACCTCATATTTTATATTTTTGTTTTCAAAGTTCAAATTGTCGATCCGAACCGTTCAACAAAATATTTGTACTAAAATATGCATGGAGATGAAATTTTATATTTTTTGGAATTTTTTTTTGCTATTTTTCAAGATAGGTACAAAATCACTGTTTTTGAACCGTTCAAAAAACAGTGATTTTGTACCCATCTTAAAAAATAGTAAAAAATTTCCAAAAATTATAAAATTTCATCTCTAACCATATTTTAGTATGGATATCATGTTGAACGGTTCGGATCAACAATTTAGACTTTGAATATGAAGAAAATGAAGATATAAAACATGAGGTATAAAAAAATGAGGCATTGGAACCCTTCTCTTTAAATTTTTACTTTGTTTAAAATTGGGTTATTTTTAGTTTATTCAGACCAATTTGAAAATTCACATAATTAATAGAAATCAGGTTTAAAACTTTGTGTCAATTTAAAACAGTTGATTCAAATTCTTCAAGGATAAACTCAAAATTTAAATTATTACAAACATATGAATTCCTCTCTCGCCATAGGAGTTGGATCTTACCAGAATCACACTTTTGCTCATGAACATGGATGGAACTGGAAAATTGAGAGAGGGGCTGAATAAATAAGTGTTATGTAATTTAATTTTATGAGAGACTAATAGTATAATTGTTTGTACAAATTAAAAATTTTAAAAGACAAAATTAATAAAACTTAATTAATAGGTGGTGCTAAGCAACCTTTTGGTTCTACATTCTTCTGTCTTTGTTCATGAGTTTGTATCATGTGTAATAATATAAATTTCCACTTTATTGAAAATCAGGTCATTTTTAGTTTATTCGGACCGATTTAAAATTTCACATGATTAATAGAATTCAGATGAATTTAAAATTTCGTGTCAATTTAAAACAACCGATTCAAATTCTTCAAGGATAAACTCAAAATTTAAATTATTACAAACATTTGAATTCCTCCTCACCATAGGAGTTGGATCTAAAAATCTAACAATACTTGCTTTTCATGGATTTATAAAAGTTTTCTTTATCCTAAACATAGATAACTTAATTTTGTAATAAAACGAGTAAATATTATAGCCATTTAGAAGAAAAGGCAAAGGTAAATAATGCCCATCAAGCATCTTGAAAATAATTCACCAAGGAAAAAAAATATAGTCTTGTTTTATTTTGTCACATTGATATATCATCTGACAAGTTAAAATCTGTTAGCAATCTGAGACTGGTATATTAAATTCAAATTTGATTGTAGTCACATAATTAGGAATAGAAAATGAAAATGGACTTAACTGGTAATAGCACCGCTTGCTCTCTTTTTCTTGCTCACATTGACATTGTGAAAGTGCAAATTAAAGACAAATCTATCAGATACAATCGGAATTTAACCTAGAATTCATTAGTCAAGGAGAAATAACGAAGACAAAAGGTATTAATGGGCATATAATACTTTCTAAATAAAGAAGCTTTGATGGGGATGTAATGTACCTGTTTTTATCTTAGACAAAAAAGGAAAGATATGATCGAATATATACCTGCCGAAGGGTTTTTTTCTCGGAGAAAACGATTGATAAGCTTCCTAAAAAAGCAAAACCTAGATTAAACATTCTACGGGAAAACATAATTCGTCGAATTCTGTGAGGCAAAATTTTTGGAATCCACATCCTTGTAACATAATTTTCTGTCTAGATCCGGGCCGTTCAGTTAGAATCCTGACCAGTTCGGCTACGGATGAAGTGCAAGGGATCTTTTAATATTCGTGCGAATTCTGATGAACGGTCCGGATCTAAACACAAATATTCGTGCGAATGTGGGCCATATGCTAGGCTATATTCTCGGACCAGCAAAATTAAATGGGCTTTAATAATTTGAGAGAATTGAGTTCAATTTTCTGATGGAATTGGCCTTTTAAGATCAGTTTCAGTTTAATTGATTCCCACGGGCTATTTGGCAAAAAAGAAGAAGAAGATGATGATTTGTAAACACAAATCTTATATTCTAATAGGCTTGGCCTTTTAAGCGAACTGGTTTTAGCTCTAGTCTGATTTAATTTTAAATTGAGTCGAGTAGAATTTGAGTCAAAAATCAATCAAGCTATCAAGCTCGGAATTTTTTTTTAAAAGTATCATTAAATTTTAAAATTTTACAAAATCAACATGATTATAACTTTTCTTATAAAAATCATCTCCACCGGAAATAATACTCGGTATGAAAATTTAAAAACTGAATATCATACTTAGGGGTGCAAACGGGTTGGATATTATCCGACCGTATCCGACTCCGTATCCGAAAATTTAATACGGATATCCGATATCCGAATATCCGTGCGGATACGGATATGGATATGGTTTTGAATTTTAATAATCCGTATCCGAATAGTAGATATATATTATATAATTTAATATGAATTATGAAAAAAATTATGTTATTTACTATTATAAAAAACGGATATCCGTATCTATATCCGGTTAATATCCGATCTGTATCCGTATCCGTCTAATATCCGATCCGTATCCGTATTCAAAAAATAAAAACGAATACGGATATGGTTTTACCACTATCCGATCCGTATCCGATCCGTTTGCACCATTCATACTCAGTATTACATGCTATGATTGTTTTTCATTTTGGAAAACCGAATATCATTGCCGGTTTTCATTTTAGAAAACCAAATATCATTGCCGTTTTTCATTTTTTTTTCTTTTTGTTTTTTGCCTTGTCTGACATGAGGGCCGGTTTTCCCTTTCTTTCTTTCTTTGTTTATTTTTTTTTATTATTTTTTTTTTGCTTTTTTCCAATTTGTCAAATGAGGCCAGGGTGTGATTTTTTTTTTTATATTATATCTAATCCATTATATGAATGGAAGCGTCTAATTGTCCACAGCCTTTTGTCCACCATTTGTCCACAGCTTTGACTTGCGCGAATACTGTAAAATTACTTCTACATACTGTATGATTATACAATATATCACATAAAATATATCAGTTAATCACAAAACATCCAGCAACTATTTGAAGTGGTCCCATGATAGTTAGAAAAAGATTGCAACTTGCACAACAGGACAAAATAAATGTACTTTCGGAAATTAGAGTTATAGGAAGTTATTGGCAGTTAGAGTTAGTTATTAGCAGTTATTAGTGGCTATTGGCAGTTAGAGTTAATTATTAGCTTCTGCACTGGGTTGAATCTTGTATACTGTAAAATTGAATCTTGTATACAGTAAAATTTTCAATTGAAAATTACATACTGTAAAATTGAATCTTGTATACTGTAAAATTGAATCATCTACACAGTAAAATTTACAATTGAATCTTGTATACTGTAAAATTGAATCAGCAGAACTGTAAAAATGAATATTGTATACAGTAGAATTTTCAATTGAATCTTGTATACTGTAAAATTGAATCTTGTATACAGTAGAATTTTCAATTGAATCTTGTATATTGTAAAATTACAAGATGGATACTGTAAAATTACAAGATGAAAACTGTAAAATTAACAGATCAATACTCCATATCACCTCTCTATCATCTCTTTCCTCCAGATTTCTACAAGATGAATACTGTAAAATTACAAGATGAATAGTATAAAATTAACAGGGGAAAAACTGTAAAATTAACAGATCAATACTCCATATCGCCTCTCTATCATCTCTTTCCTCCAGATTTTCACAAGATGAATATTGTAAAATGACAAGATGAATACTGTAAAATTAACGGGGCAATATTATAACATTAATAGATCAATACTCCATATCGCCTATCTATCATCTCTTTCTTTCAGATTTCCACAAGATGAATACTGTAAAATTAATGGGACAATACTGTAAAATTAACAGATCAATACTCCATATCGCCTATCTATCATCTCTTTCTTCCAGATTTTCACAAGATGAATACTGTAAATTGACAAGATGAATACTGTAAAATTAACAGGGCAATACTATAACATTAACAGATCAATACTCCATATTGCCTCTCTATCATCTCTTTCCTCCAAATTTCATTTAAAATGCTAGATCTGTTACTGCATACAACGAAAAACAACAAATTCAACAGAAATAACTTACTTGATTCAATATTATAAAAATGGATTAGATCTTGTGATTGAGCAAAAAAAAGTTCTAGATCTGAGTAAATCTTCGAAGAAATGAAAACATTAAAAAAGAACAAGGGTCGAATGAGGAGAGGATATCGATCTGATGAAGAGAGAAATTGGAGTAGAAAACACTGACCTTTAAAACCTCCTCGGTTCCTGCAACTGAGACATACGAACGAAAATCTAAAAAAAGCAATTCGATTGAACCGGATTTGAGGTGTTGGCTAGAAGTCTATTTGGTGAGCTGGATCCTAATGAGAAACAAAAAGAAAGAAAAGTATCCGAATAGGCAAAGTATCCTAATGAGAAACAAAAAGAAAAGTATCCTATTTGGCGATTTCTTCTATTAGTGAATATCTCCTCGGTTTTGCGACTGAGACACGCGAACGAAACAAAAATGAGATTCGCGATCGGGAATTTTATTTGGATTTGAATAGGCGATTCGCGAACGAAACAAAAAGCTCCTCGACTTAACTTTTTTGAATTTCATTTGGGTTATCAACTAGCTCCGTAGAAATCGCGATCGGGAAGGTTTAAATAGGCAAAGGATTTGAATATCCGTTGAAGGTGGGGACCATCGCTGTTAAAGGCAAGTGGATAAAACTTGTGGACAGATAGTGGACAAAACCCAGTGGACAGAAACTTTTTCTCTATATGAATAGATGGGACCTCAAAACAATAAAATAATTAAAGTGGAGAGGATCTCAAAACCACGACTGAAAATGATTTCCGGTTTTTAATTCCACAAACCGAGCATCAAATCTGGTTTTTATTTATTGGATTTTATGTGGCAATGACAAGAAGGAAATAGATTCAAATGAGTTCAAATTCGATACCGAATATCGTATCCGGTTATCAAATTTTCATACCAAGTACTATTTCCGGTTGAGATGATTTTGTAAAAAAAATTGTAATCATGTTGGTTTTGTAAATTTTCAAAATTTAGTGATGTTTTTAAAATTTTTTTCTCAAGCTCGACCTCTCCACGAGATCAATTATGAAGACTTTTTATATTTATTTTCATGTTTTAACTAATTAATATGTACAATATATTGCTGACCTTATAATAAAGTTTGAAACAATTTTACAATGTCTAATAAAACTAAGCACATTACGTTGTATTTATTGAAGTACCCAAAAATTAATAATGTAATTATATATTGAGTTCAAACCAGATAACAAAAATAATTTCGAGTTCGAACTCAAGCTGGTCAAAAGATCTAATCGAGTGAGTCGAACTCGAGATATATTTGAGTCGATCTCAAACGAGTCATGAGGTATGAATTTTTCCTGCATTATACAATATAAAAGAGGAGCTCAAATCTCACAGAGGGATTGCTCATAGAAATGATTCTACACCATTAATTAACCAAACTAACTTGATCTTAATTAATAAGATAGCAAAATATATAATTTGGCTAATCCTTCATGCCCATAATACAACAAACACTTATCATCAGATTCCACAACCAAAACTTTTAATAAGAACACATCTCCAAATTAATACCTACACAACCCAAATCAAGTCTGTACAAGTTTAGCTATTGCATAAGCAGCAGCTGAAGCGACGGCGCCTATAACGGTGGTTTGAATAGCACTTATGAGCGGCCGGTTGCCGGTTAACTGACCCTTGACAAAGCCAAAGAAGGACAGTGCGAGAAGCGTGACACCAACAGAGGTAAACATCGCCTTTTGCGCCTCTTTGATGAACATGTATGGAAAAAGTGGCACCATGCCACCTATAACGTAAGACAATGCTATTGTCAGCGCACTATATAGTGCCCTCTTCGGATCAGGCTTCTCTAACCCTAGCTCAAACCTGTTGTCATCCCGGTTAGAAACAACTGATTAGTTGGTAGCACAAAAAAATTACATGCGAGTAATAATCTGATCAGGTTCATAATAGCTCTTATAAATATTTACTTATTTACAATATTAAATTATACATATTTCTGCTAACATTGAACCAAAATTGTTCATTGCTCCAAAATAATAATTGTTATTTTTTTTTGTCAAGGAATAGTGATAATAATGTGTCTTTAAGAGCAATTTTATTGGATTAATTGCCCGGTTATAAGTATCAATAAGATACACTTAATAGTTTGGAAAATTAACTCACTTCATCATAAATTCCAGCCAGGCTTCTGGGTTCATTCTAAGCGCACTAACCACGGGGCCATATTCAGTGGGCCCGAGTCCATACTCAGACAGTATCTCGGCACACTCTGCTGCCTCTGATATAAAAGGAGCAACAAAGATTCTTTATTAGGGGGTAAAATTATGTAAAATTGAAAAATGTAGATCATTTCACTACAAGTGCACATACCTGTGTCAGGAACATTGATAATTTCTTCCTGCTCCCGCTTCATCTCACGCATGTAGAGATCCGATTCACTCTTGGCTGCCAAGTACCTGCCGCAAGATCACTCTAGATGAATCAGACATGTTGGGTTACTTACTATGGTATCTAAATCAGTAAAGAGAAAAATAATCTCAATACATTTTATATTCATTTGGTACAATTTTTTTTTTAAGGTTGGCGATTTATAATAATTAGCTGATTTGGTCAGTCCGACGCATCCGGCTTAGTCAGCTTGACTTGGTCCGGATTTGTCGTGATTAATTTGACTCAACTTAACCTAATTTAATTTGAAGATAAATTGCATTATTAATATGCTATGTATAAAACTTTATATGTTAGATTAAAAGACTTCATATGCTAGATTTATAGACTTCATATGCTATGTATAAATAATGCACTTTGAACCTTTTAAAGACTTGCACCCACTCTTTTATTTTTCCTTTGGTCAATCTCCTTTAATTTTCTAACAATTTGTGAGGAATAGAAATACCGCCAACAGTTGTATTAATAAGAAAAGAGTTATTTACAAAGGCTCAGCAAGGCCCACATTTGGTACAATTAATACCATCCAAACTGATATGTCTGGCCCAGATCAAACAAGGATTGTTCAAAGGTTCTTAATTAGTCCATTAGATTTCCCTCAGAAGAAGAAACAATGCAAATAAATTACAAAATTAAAAGGAATTTTCACTGATGTAAATTTATTGTGATATGTGAAACACATTTCCTTGGTGTCACCTCAGTTCTAATCTGAGAAGAAACACATTGTTCTATGAAAGAGTGTAGGAAAAAAAAAAATGCATGATGGTACGGATAACATTGTTGCTACATTTATTGATAGAACAATTCACATTTACAAGTTTTGGGTTATTTATTGATACAAAATTCATAAGTGATGAGTCTGATGACCAATAATTTCTTGGAAAGAATTATGGGCTAAGCTTTCTCTAATTGGGCCTATCTGCTGTAGATCTAATATTTGCTAGTATTTTTCTTCAAAACAGGCTCCATCGGTAAAAAAAAAAATTAAAAATGAAAAGTAACAAAGAAAGTAATGGTTAGTGGTTAATAATGATATCTCAAGTGCAATTGCATGCAAGAAAAAACCCACATTTTACAAAAATAGAGAAAAAAAAAAAAAAAATCAGTACCCTCCGAGACCCATGGATATGGCTCCAGCAGCGACTTCAGCAAGGCCAGCAGTGAGAACAAGGGAAGACGGCGCATGAGCGCCAGAGAGACCAGCGGCAAGTGCAAAGGGGACGGTGAGGCCATCAGAGACCCCCATTATGACATCGCGCACCACCTCTCCGGCCTTGAAATGTCTCTCTCTGTGATGAGTTAGAAGCGGCTGCTGTCTCTTCCCATCCTCCACCGACTTACCTGCCTCCAAAACCATTTTGTTTTATTGTTAATTGTTAATGAGAAAGATGAAAGGAATAGGAAGGGGTTTAAGGGCTATGGTGATCGCAGCGGTGCTTCAGGGATCTGTTACTTTATAGAAGTCGGCAAGAATTATTCGACACGAATTTGAATGAATTTTCTAAAATGCCATCGGGCTGTCGTGTGACGACTTGTGTCCATGGATTGGAAGCTTGGGGAATAGTTCTGTTCCTAAAGTAACTCAAATTTTATGTTTCTATTCAAACCGTCCGATTAGAATCCAGGCCAATCCGGCCCGAGATGGAATGAACAGGACTGCTTTGTTATTCGTGCCACAACAGATCTGATGGTTCGTATGCAAAATCAAAATTTGAGTTACTTTAGTAGAATGTATTCTGCAAGCTTGAGGACTACGAGACTGATCCCTGAAGTAACTCAAGTTTTGATTTTAGATGAGGGACCGTCCGATCAGATTTCGGTCGGAGAAAAATTGTACGGACTACTTCAATATTCGTGTCGATGCATATCCACGGTCTGGATTTAAAATGAAAATCTGAGGTACCTTGGGAGCTATTAGCTGGATTAGCTAGATTTAAAATGAAAAATTGTACGGACTACTTCAATATTCGTGTCGACTAGTGTAAAGCTATTAGGGAAATTTTTTATTGATAGAAATTAATAAAAAAGTTGAGAGAGAAATAGAAAGAGTACAATAGTTATAATATTGATAGAAAGATCGGTATAAATTTTACTGATCCTAAAAATCAAAAGAGTTTAGATCGGTAAGAATTCCACCGATAAAAAATTGCTCTTTTGTTATATTAAAATATGTGTTTGATTTGACTATGCTATTGTCAGAGTTTGAATTGTATACCAAACTGTCACAAGTCATTCATTTAAACAATATTTATATATGTTGTATCGGTAAACAAATTACCGATCAAAACCTTCAACCAATCATTTCATTTTGAGAAATTCAAGATGCGTATACATGGACCAATGCATGGCATGTATTGACAGAATTTGAATGTTTAGATCGGTGGAATTTTTATCGATCTAAACTCTTTTAATTTTTAGGATTGGTAAAATTTATACTGATCTTTCTATCAATATGACAAACACTGTACTCTTTCTGTTTCTCTCTCTACCTTTTTCTTAATTTCTATGAATAAAAAACTTCCAGCTATTAGCTGGATTGTTTTTCCGCTTTAATTTATGCCAAGAATAGTAGGATCTTATAGTCCGTCCGATTTTAATCAGACAGTCTTAAGTAATTTATGAGCCGAACGACCAAATTTTAAATTATAAATGTTTCTTTCAATCTCATTCGTCCATTTGGTATTCACGGGTCAAAATCCTGCATATTCTAGACGTTAATAGGAGCATATATATATGTACCTACATAGGTTACTATCATATGTTTATAGAATAAGCTTTTATGTACACTTTATGCAATGATTAATAATGCATTTCGCCTTTTGAAGCTAATTGGTATGCTGGTTATGGAAATGGGTCGCTTTTTGAAGCTGGGAGATGTCAATTTAAAGACCAAACTACAATTCAATACATCTAACTATTTGAAGGTGAGAAAATTTATTGTGTATTACGATAAATTCATTAATTATCTTAATATATAATACTTGTTTAAAAAATTATATAATTTAATCGTAGTTTAGTTATTTATTGAATAATTCGAAAGTTTGTCCATACTTTTCAACTATTTAATAATAACATATATTCATATTATATGTTTTATTTGAATTACATCGTAAAAAATATTATTGTAATACCGTAAAAAGACAAAATAATATTTAAAAAATATTTAAAGACCTTATAAAAAATTGGGTGACATTTAGAGCATCTACATCCCAGCAACTATGATAAGTTTCTAAATAACTGTTAATTACTTTTTAGAAATTAAAGTTTCTAAAATTTCTAACTGTTACATCTTTAAAATTAATTGTAGAGTTTCTATTAAGCTACGTCAATAACAAATTAAAAAAATAATAATTTGAGTCAATAATTCGGTCAGCATGAAATTTATAAATAATTTTTTTAATAAAAAACTTTACTGCATAGTTTTTAAATAAAAAAAATTTCCTATATTTTTAAAACTGAACTAGAAATTGTCTTCTCAAATTATAAATTTTAATGATACAAGGAATGCAGATGCTGTTAGCTGACCGTTATTTATGACTGAACTGCCACGAGCGTTTTATCGTTTTGTACCTCGGCTTTGACTAATCCTGATTTCCCGGAGTGTATACATGCATTTAAATACAAAAGTAACGAAAGCACAGAATAGTGGAATTTAATTGATCCACGAAAAGACATGAGACACGGGACACGGACACGGACACGGACACGGGACACCACAATCAGGAAATACAAAAATCAGCTCACAGTTTTAGACCAACAAATGCAAAAGCAAAACGCCACCCTTTTCAACGTGTTGTCTATTTAATTAATTTCCCTTTTTTATTTAAAAAAAATTAAACATGAATTGGTAGAATATACGTTATTATTATCCACATCTAACAAAAAAGAATATGTTCAGCCATGATTATTTTAATCAGTTAATATTTCTAAAAAAAACTGTATCTTAAAACATTGATGTTAATTATTTTTATCAAATAAATTTTGCTTACAGTCAACTGCAGATAATTTAGGTTACATTATGGAATCTTTTGGAAATATACACACACCTTATTATTAATTAGCTACACACGTTGATAATTGATTTATCAATTGTCTTTCTCAATGTAAGAGATAGGGAAGATTACACATGGCATGCGAGAAGATTGAATAAATGAAAAAAAAAAACAAATTGCGAGAAGATTGCACATGTCGTAGGTGCACACTCCTTGTTTCATTTGAAGTCATTTTGTGTTTTGAAGAAAATGGAAGGAATGTTGGGATCTGAGAGGAATTTTTTTTAAAATCATAATTAGAAAAAAGATTTTTATGAAACAAACATAATTATTTATTTATTCTTTTTTACAAAAACTATAAGAATTGAAATGTCATTTTGGTACCGTTTTTTTTTTTTGACCGAAATGACAATTCGGTCCCATGTATTTTTTATAATTATAATTTTTCGACGTATTTTTCTCTCGAAATTTGTGAAAATGGTTGGGACTGAAATGCCACTTCAGTCTAAACAAAAGGGACCGAAATGACATTTCGGTTCTTATGGTTTTTGTAAAAAAAAAAGTAATTATGTTGGTTTCATAATTTTTTTTCTTTCTAATTATTGATGAGTATTTTGGAGATGGTGAATTGTGATTATTTTTATACTCTTTAGACTTTTAAATTTATAAACCTAAATAATCAAAGAAAGTTTAGTTGCAAGCGCACAACCTATCCTTGTAGTACTTTGGGTGTCAAATCACAGAGAGTATGGTAAATACTTAGCTTAAACATTAATAATTAATTTCAGAAAATAAAAGAAAGTAAAGCAAATAAAGTAAATTGGGGGGTTTTGTTCTATCAATCCTAAGGTTGGGTTCAATATCCGAAAAATGAGTTTTAAACAATAATTAAAAATGAAAGAAAATAAAAAAGAAGGTTGGTTGCTTTCAAGTTTAAGAGATCTAGGGGTTTTCGGTCTACAATCTCTTGCTAATTCTATCCGTTCGGTATTTGTTTGAATTCATGTATGATTTGATGATATTTCTAACCTAATATGTCATTAAGGGTCACTTTCGTGAATTAATAACGTGTCTAAGTAAGTCGGACTTCACGACTAATTCCATCCCCCTAACTACCTAGACCATAAGCTCTTGTTAGTCTCTCCTCTCCTCGAATATTGGTACTTCACGATTAAGTCCATCATACCAACATCCGACTCAAATTGAGATGTTCTAATTAGGGTTTGACTTCACGGTTAGGTCCTTCATCAAGTCCCTAACCTTAATTTTTGTAGTTCCGGCTTAGATATCAAAGTACGATCGCTTCTAATCTAAACCTAAGGTATTTGCATTCACAATTTGGTACTATCCTATTGATCCTAGTCAATTTTGATTCTTTCGAATTCGAAATGGGATAACTACAATTCAAGTACTAATTATGTAATTAATACAAATGATAAATCAGAGAAATTAACATCAAATCCGAATAAACAATCATAATAAAAATAAATAACCGAATAAAAAAGAATTAAATAAGTTCATGCATTGACCTAAACCCCTAGAGAGAGAACTACTCTCTCTTGGAGAGACCCATTACAAAGATTGACAAAAATAAAAAGAAATGAAATAAAAAAATGATTACACCCTTTCTTGGATCAAAACCCTTAATCTTGCCGACTTCTTGCTCGAAACCGTGTAATTTTTGCTGTCTGCGGGTCCAGTGCATCTGCACTGACTCCAAATTTCCTATTTTAGTTCCTTATGTTGTAGATCTTCTTGCTAGCTTTCGGAAAAGTGGTCATAAGCCCAAAACGGAGTTACGAGTCAAAAGTTATGACTATTTTAAGTTCAAGCTCCAGTTCTGCGTTCTGCTACAGTGCGGCCAGATTTCGACCAGCACTGGGCTCGGATTTTTCCTGTGCGACCAGATTTCGACCGCATCAAAATCTATGCATCCGCACGAATTTTGATGCAAAGCTTATTATATCTTTTTAAAATTGGCACACGTGCAGAAATCCATCTAAGTACTTAGTGCGGCTGTATCGCAAACTGTGCGTCCGCACTGACCATTTTTCTTCGTTTTTTTTTCATTTTCTGCAAATTAAAACCAAACAAATGCAGTAACTTGATTCTAGGTGTATTATATTCACTTTATATTCAAAATACAAGATATTTGATATTATTTTATGATAAAAACTAGATCGAATGTATATATAATTTATGCTTATTAATTATGGTTTATAAAAAAAATTCTTGTGAGAGTGATAAATGAAAAAGAGAAATAAATAAAAAGAACAAATTGAAGTGGGGTTTGGTTTGGCTTTAGCTTGTTTCTCGCTGTCAGTGTAAAGTAAAATTAATTAATCACTGCTTTGGTTGAATTAAAATAGCCAACCGATCGACTGTTTCCTGGAGAAGGGCTAACGTGGCTTTTAAATTTTGTAATCAACAAAACGACAGGAATCAGAGACAAAGCTACGGTGGTTCAAAGGAGGAGAATCAGAGAACTTGGAAGTTGAAGCCAAGAGTATGTTTGTCAATAAGAAATTTAAATTAATTAAATAATAAATAAAATATTAAATTAACAGAAAAGATATTGAATTAATTGTTAAGTTTTAGTGGAGATATTTAATATTATGGTGTTTTTATGAACAACAAATTATCTATCTTAAAAGTTTGCATGTGCATCCTAGAAATTCTCTCAATTAACAAATGCCTATCTCATCAATAACAAAAAATATGGCTTTCATTATTTGAGAAAACTGTCCCTTTTCTATAAAGTCCAACTTCCGATAACTCAAGTGAAATTTATTAACTTTGTTTTAGTTTCACAAGTACAACTTTTTTTATTTGTAATGTTTAAAATAGAATATATATATATATAGAGATGGGCTATGGTGCATTGCAATGCATAGGCCATGGTGTGCATTGGACCATAAATCACCGATTCAAAGTCCAAATGACCAATCCAAACCGTTCATCTTGTTCTCCATATTAATATGTGCTTGGAGACCAAATTTTATATTTTTTGGAATTTTTTTACTATTTATTAAGCCACTTTGAAAATTACTGATCCAACGGTGACTGTTTGGAACAGTAAAATCAGAAGCCACCGTTGGATCAGCGATTTTCAAAGTGGTTTAATAAATAGTAAAAAAATTCCAAAAAATATAAAATTTGGTCTCCAAGCACATATTAATATGGAGAACAAGATGAACGGTTTGGATTGGTCATTTGGACTTTGAATCGGTGATTTATGGTCTAATGCACACTATGGCCTATGCATTGCAATGCACCATAGCCCATCTCTCTCTCTCTCTCTCTCTATATATATATATATATATATATATTTTATCGAAATATTATTGTGCCGTATTTTCTATCAAAAAACTAATGTAATAGTCGCATTACCAATTTACCATTCAAATCAGCAACAGATTAATCTCCTGAATTTTTTTTATTTGTAACATTTAAAAAAATAAAAAAAAAAATCCAAAAGTAGCTTGCATTTCTCAAAATCCTGAAAATTTTATTATCACGTTTATATTAGGTTTCGAGATTTTGGGAAAAAAAATGTAACAAAATAAAAAATTCGGATCTCTGTTGATAGATGAAGATAGAGCGATATGACATAAAGAAATTGAAACATTATTGATACATGAAGATATCAAAATTTAATGATCAATTTGCAGTATTTTAAAATTTAAAACTTATCTTTTTAAAACTGTAGATAATGGAATCCAGATGTGACTAGCACATGGCCCGCTAGAACCTAAAAGCTTAATTGAAATGAAAAATAATAAATACCTAGTAAGTGCCTATTTTCTATAGGTTGCGTTTGAATTATATCGTTCCTTTAACATCAATGTCAACATAAAAGAAATGAGGTTTAAATATATTTTTAAAAAAATACAATAATTTTGCATGAACACATATTCGGAAGTAGATTAGTTTTAACAGTTTAAATTTGTCTTTGAAGCTAATTTGATAAACTTTTAGAGTTATATTCATTAAACTCTTTTGATGAATCCAGCAAACGCTACCCTCACTCAATAAATTTTATATAAATTTTCAACAAGTGCAAAATATGTACAAACTTAAATTATACATAATTTGTATTTATGAACGAAAATGTATGATGTGATGTCTAGACATAATATCCAATGCGACAGTCAGCAGATGTATAAAAAAATAGAACTATTTTTCTAACTTTATTTCAAAAATAAAATATGTATTAGAGAAAGAATTTAACTTTTAAATTGAGACAAATTATTTCAATTAAAACACAACATAAAAAATTAAAAAGAATTCACTAGTTGATCACATAATAAAGTAAACAATTTCGACATTGAATTTAGTATCCTTCGTATATTAATAAAAAATGTATCCTTCATACATGGATCGACATTTGCTATTAAAAAGATAATTAATTTTCGTTTATACGATTAATTTCTATCATTAATTAACAATTAATCCATTTTTCCATATTTCCGCCCCTGGTTTAGATTGTATTGTTAAATTATGTTTGTAGAATTTAGACTTCTATACTTCCACACGTTGTTTATTTGAAAAATAAAAGCAGTACTTTTTATTTATCTGAATGTGATTTTATTCAAAAAAAAATATTGAATACATATGTTTTGAAATTAGACATAATCTTGTTAAATTATTTAAAACCAAAATAACGATGCTATTTTTATTCAAAAGAAAAGAGATCACAGGAATCAATTAATTTGACATTCTTAATAATATTGAAAAATAAAATTAATTTAAAAATTAACACGATATATTTTTATTTATTTGTTTGTTTTATTAAAGGACATTTAATATCTTTTAGATACTATTTTTGAGAATTGAACTTGTATCATTTTAAAGAAAGACAAGAGCTCGCGCCAACTGCACTGGACCTGTTGTTCAAATTAACATGATTTATATAGTTCACATATTATATCTGTAAAGAATGTAACATAAAATTTCAATGATTCAAATTTAATAATTTTTAATGCATCATCAAATTTTAAATTATAGACAATTTATATATCAAACAACATGATTGGAATTTAATTTAGTTTTTAATCTTCTATAAATTAATTTGAAAAAATAATTTTATCACGTAATACACGTATACAAGATAGAAAAAAAAAAAAAAAAAAAAAAACAAGTCTATCCGAATAATAAACCGGAGTGGCATCTCGTGGTAACCACGAGCCCCTAGAAGGTAAAACAAAGCCCACCTCAGCACTCAATTTCCTTGCCACGCGCTCTTCCTCATCATCTCATCATCTCACACTTTAATTATTCTTTTCTTGAAATATTTCCCACTTTAATAATATGTGACAAGACTCAACGGACAAACACTATTTTTTTTTTTTTTTTTGCTGATAATCCGTGAGCAGACAGTGAGGAAGAAAATCTCATGTGATGTCACTGTAATTAGTGATTTGATTACGTTACGTTATAGTATGTAATTAAAATATATCTTTTTTATATAATTTGATGTAATTGTAATAATAGAAGAGAATTTCCTCACTCAAACAGTCACATCACGTATGTTACGGCCAAACATAATTAATTTTCTTAAATTTTAAATTAATTAACATGAATATATATAAAATTCCAAAAAATGTAAAATTTGGTCTCCAAGCACATATTAATATGGAGAACAAGATGAATGGTTTGGATTGGTCATTTGAACTTTGAATCGGTGATTTATGGTCCAATGCACAAGGGTGTTCATGCATTGCAATGCACCATAGCCCATCTCTCTCTCTCTCTCTCTCTCTCTATATATATATATGAATATGCTAGCATGCTATGCATAGCATAGAGCCCCTCCATGCAACGCCTTGGATTTCGACTTTTCAAAATCCTAACGGTCGATCCGAACCGTTCATCTTGTTCTCCATATTAATATGTATTTGGAGACCAAATTTTACATTTTTTTGAATTTTTTTACTATTTCTTCAGATTTATTGAAAATCATTGTTTTCAGCAAATCTGGACCATAAAAAAACAGCGATTTTCAATAAATCTAAATAAATAGTAAAAAAATTCCAAAAAATATAAAATTTGGTCTCCAAACAAATATTAATATGGAGAACAAGATGAATGGTTCGGATCGACCGTTAGGATTTTGAAAAGCCAAAATCCAAGGCGTTGCATGGAGGGGCTCTATGCTATGCATATCATGCTAGCATATTCCTATTTATATATATATATATATATATATATATATATATATATATATAGAGAGAGAGAGAGAGAGAGAGAGATGGGCTATGGTGCATTGCAATGCATGGAGGGGTTTGTGCATTGGACCATAAATCTAAAATTCAAAATCCAAATGACCGATCCAAACCGTTCATCTTGTTCTCCATATTAATATGTGCTTGGAGACCAAATTTTACATTTTTCTGAATTTTTTTACTATTTCTTCAGATTTATTGAAAATCGCTATTTTCAGCAAATCTGGACCATAAAAAAACAACGATTTTCAATAAATCTAAATAAATAGTAAAAAAATTTCAAAAAATATAAAATTTGGTCTCCAAACAAATATTAATATGGAGAACAAGATGAACGGTTCGGATCGACCGTTAGGATTTTGAAAAACCAAAATCCAAAGCGTTGCATGGAGGGGCTCTATGCTATGCATATCATGCTAGCATATTCCTATATATATATATATATATATAGAGAGAGAGAGAGAGAGAGAGAGATAGGCTAATGTGCTTCCATAAGCACTTGGCCCGAAGTGCTGCCACCCCATTTTTGATTTTTCAAAATCCAAACAGTCGATCCGAACCGTTCATCTTGTTCTCCATATTAATATCTGCTTGGAGACCAAATTTTACATTTTTTGGAATTTTTTTGCTATTTATTAAGCCACTTTGAAAATCCCTGATCCAACGGTGAACCCCTGATTTTACTGTTTGGCAAGCCACTGTTGGATCAGCGATTTTTAAAGTGGCTTAATAAATACCAAAAAAATTCCAAAAAATGTAAAATTTGGTCTCCAAGCAGATATTAATATGGAGAACAAGATGAACGGTTCGGATCGACTGTTTGGATTTTGAAAAATTGAAAATGGGGTGGCAGCACTTCGGGCCAAGTGCTTATGGAAGCACATTAGCCTATCTCTCTCTCTCTCTCTCTATATATATATATATAGAGAGAGAGAGAGAGATGGGCTATGGTGCATTGCAATGCATAGAGGGGTTTGTGCATTGGACCATAAATCTAAAATTCAAAATCCAAATGACCGATCCAAACCGTTCATCTTGTTCTCCATATTAATATGTGCTTGGAGTCCAAATTTTACATTTTTCTGAATTTTTTTACTATTTATTAAGTATTTTACAAAATTGTTGATCCAACGGTGGCTTAACAAAACAGTAAAATCAGCAACCGCCGTTGGATCAACAATTTTGTAAAATACTTAATAAATAGTAAAAAAAATTCAGAAAAATGTAAAATTTGGTCTCCAAGCACATATTAATATGGAGAACAAGATGAACGGTTTGGATCGGCCATTTGGATTTTGAATTTTAGATTTATGGTCCAATGCACAAACCTCTCCATGCATTGCAATGCACCATATATATATATATATATACATATACAGAGAGAGAGAGAGAGAGAGAGAGTAAAGCTAGGGTGTGATGTGCCCACCAAGAGGGGGTTTGGTGAGCACAACTCCAAAAGTATATTGGATCAACTTTAAACTCCGAATCCAAACCGTTGAAATCCGTGTATTTCATGAGTGATGTATGTATATATAAAATGATGTATGTATATATAAAATTTTGAAAGTTTTGAGTTTATTTGCTACACGGTCAAGCGGTCAAAGAAATAATAAAAAATAAATATATAAAACAACTTATAAATTAAGTTATAAAAAGTTTATTTCTTTGACCGCTTGACCTTGTAACAATAAACTCAAAAATTTCAAAAATTTGCATGTACATGCATCACTCATGAAGTATAAGGATTTCAACGGTTTTGATTTGGCGTTTGAAGTGGATCCGATATATTTTTGAAGTTGTGCTCACCAAACCCTCTTGGTGACCCCATCACACCCTAGCTTTGCTCATATATATATATATATATTAAAAAATAAGAAAATATTGCAAAATAAATTAAAATAAAGAAACAAAAAACTTGGTCATATGATGATCTTGTAATGTGACGTGACCGAATCGATATGCATGACATACCTTAAAGTGTCATTTTTGAATCGCAAAATAATTTTTTATATTTTGCGACAACTCAAGTTACATAATGTGACCGATATGCGTGACATGATGTTTCTTGATGTGTTGTGGTCTAAACGGTAATGAGTAAAATTTTGTGCTAATATTCACAAGTAAAATTTTTATAATTAAGAACTGCTTATCTTTTAGTGTTATTATCAACTTCTATTTACAAATTTGAAAATAAAATAAGGAAAATTATATATTTACATGCTCGTCTTATTCAATCTCTTCGATTAAGAGGAGTTGGTAGTGCAGGATAAGTATTCCAACTGAAAGTGAATCGGATTGAAAGAATATCTTCTAGAAATTTACACTACCATATATAAAATTATTTTTATCAAGCAATAATATATTTGATAAAGTAATATACAATTTAAAATCAAAATAGAGAACTTACACAATTACATGTTTCTTTTTGTTAAAAATATGTGAATTTTTTTTTGTTAAAAACAATTAAATTGTATGCATTATACTTTTAAAATATGTGAATTTTTTTTTGTTAAAAATTATTAAATTGGATCGATGCATTCTAGTTTTAAAAAGAGAATCCGTGCAAAAATTATATTCATTCTAATCACTATCTTTCCTTATATGTAATTTTATATTATAAAGAGGCTCCAAGATATAAATATTATGAAAAATACATAATATAAAGAACAAAATTGTAAAATTTCAATTTACAGGGGTGGTTTCAGCCACCATAACCAATGCTTAAATCTGCCTCTAATATTGACTCCTTGTTATAGATAGAGCTAGAAAAGTTTTAATTAAAGATTTATTATCACATCAATAATTATCAAATGTTGAGGTCAAATACGATTTTTCTTTAAACACACACACACACACACTCTACAAGAAAATATTTTACATGCAAGCGTGTGATTGATAGAAGACTAATTAAATTCGTCTATAATAATGACCACCTCATGCAGATAAATGTCACGGGTTAAACACGTGTAGCATTATTTTTGACTTGACTAAATTTCCACCTTAATTTTTTGTTTTCAGAATATAAAAGGCTGAAAAATATTGTTGAAAATAGAAAGATTGGATATACAAGAAATTGCGACCATCTGATAGAACTTTAAAAATGACCCTTTTTTTCCATTCTTTTTTATCGGTTTGTGGATAAATTAAGATAAGTCTCAATTTTCAAGCTGTTCAAAGAAGAAGTTACGTCGTCGTGTGGCTGCCACGAGTCTGAGACAAAGACAAGTCTCAATTTTCAAGCTGTTCAAAGAAGAAGTTATGTCGTCGTGTGGCTGCCATGAGTCTAAAACAAAGATATATACAACCGCTTTTGTTCCTTCCTATTCATTGCACAACATGCGGCTTCTTAATTAAATTCCACCCTCATAAGTCACAACTCACAAGGACTTCTTATGGATCGGTTTGTGTGATATGTCATGACATGCTATCAATGACGTGTCGTAATAAAACTGGTAACAACAAGACTACTTTTCTTTCCTGGTGGCATGCAGCTACTTTTCTTTCTTAAATGATTTTATTTTGTACTTGGTTTTTTCAATTTGAATAATTGATATTAGACGATTAAGAAATCATTACGATTTGATTCCTTTTCCATTCCTGTTTTTTTATTAAAAAAAAGGTACTTGCAGGGGCAGAAGCATGTGGAAGGGGTGAACAGGTGCTGTGCACCGAGATTTTTTTATTCATTTTTGTTCTTTGAAATTTTTATTTGTAAAAAAACATACTATTTCATTTTCTAATTTCATCTAGCCTCTCCTATTTCATTTTCTAATTTCGTCCCCGAAAGTATGAACAATGACAACTCTCAAAGAGGCTGCTTTTTATAAACTCATTTATGTGTCTTTCACTCTCCATAAAATGAAATAAGTCTACAACTTTTAAAATAGTGACAATGACCTTGTATAGGGAATGAAATACATTAAAATTTGAATATGAGAGGAGCTAAACATTATCTTTACAAGTTATTTCATGCTATATTATTTTCCTCTTTTTGAATTTAATTTTTTATTGATCAAATTAAATTAAGAAAGTAATATTAACACACAAGAATATTGAATTCTATTCTCTATAGACTACAAATAGTGAAATAAGGGACTAATATATGCCAAAAAAAATGAAAGATCAGTTAAACTCTTAATACTTATGATCAAGATTTCAAATGTAACCCTACCCATGCCAGTACTAAATTTGACCTTAAAAATGACATGCAATATCAGACTTCATTACGAAACAACACAACTCGTGATGAGGAGCATGTTACGACACGCGTGCCTATTTATTGATGTGATTCGTCTCCTGCGTGACATATCAATTCACCTGATGTGCTTCTTTTCAACAAAAATTGGCACGATACAACATATCAACATATCAAGTGAAACGGTCTTGACACAACACATAAGAGTACGTGATATGGCACATTGCGGTACATGACACATCACACGGTCACAGCGACACCATCACAACTCACAAGTGATAGAATGAACATCACATAATGCCACGGATAGAAAACTATCAGTTAAAAAAAATACAAAAATATTCAACTGAATATTTTGGTTCACCAAAAGTTCTGTAAATTTTTTAAGAAGTAAAATATGACAAAGAAGTCCATATATTTTCTTCACTTATAAAAAAATAATTAAAGTATTTGTTTTAAAAAAAAAATGAGTCTTGAATACTTTTCTTCATTTACAATATTTCTGCAACTGTTCTCAAAATTTGGCATTTTTTCACAGAAAAATTTAAAAATTTGGCTAAAGATATTTAACAGGTAATGACGGTCTAGCATGTCACATGCAACAAGTCATGGCATGACTAAATATGACATGTCATACACCTGATGTATTTTTAACACATTATGTCAAATCATGTAAAAAATAATAATATTTTTATCACGTTAAATCAAGTGTCTGAATTACTATTAGTCACGTCACGTATATAAAATGCTAACTTTATAGAAGAGAAGAATGTTATAATAAGTATTGTATTACAATGAGTTCTGAAATATATTTTCAATGTATATGATATTTTATCAACAGTGAGGCTATGGTACACTATGCACAATGTGTTCAAAGTCTGTACTAAGGATTGTTATTTTCGTTTTCAAAGTTCAAAGAATAGATTTAAACTGTTCAATATATATAATATCTATATGAAAATGTACTTATAAATTAAATTTTACATTCTTTAGAATCTTTTTAAATAGATAGAAAATAACTTAATCTATAGTACAAATTAATCCACGCTATGCATAATCCTCTGATAATTAATGATTCCCTTTAAGTCATCTTGATCAATTTTGAAAATTTTGATCAGGATTTAAAAGGAGGAAGAAATTAAACCCTTTACTTTATTTTTCTTGGGAAAATAGGCTCGGCCAAAAAATTCAAAAGGAGAACTAATTTCCAACTCAGTTGAGTTATATATATCTTCAAATTAAGATTGTGTTCTGTACGTTTCTTTGTATGTGAAATTGACAAATCATTAATTTCACATGCCAATGACAACTCTCAAATTCATTAACATGCCAGTAACATCAGTACTGCAGCTAGCTAGCACGTCTTCAGAACTCCAATAACTCGTAATATCTTAAGATAGGGGCGCAAACGGGTCGGATATTATCCGACCGTATCTGAAAATTAGATACGGATATTTGATATTCGAATATCCGTGCCGATACGGATACGGATATGATTTTAAATTTTAATTATCTATATATATCTGAATAATAGATATGTACCATATAATATATATATATATTATGGAAACAATTATGTTATTCACCATTATAAAAAGTGGATACCTGTATATGTATGTATATGTATCCGTTTAATATCCGATTTGTAACCATATCTGTATCCATATCCGTATCCTAAAAATAAAAATAGATATGGATATTACCACTGTCCAGTCCGTTTGCACCTCTATCTTAAGAGTTCACAATACTTCCTTTCATGATCTAATTTGGACGGAATACAAAAATTAAAATTTAAGTGGCTAAATGAACAAGTGTCAGGTAATTTTATTTTATAAAAAAAGTAACAATATATATTTTTTTTTTGTAAAAATGAAAAAAATTAAAAAACAATTCATTAAATTGATTACTTCCGCCCCCTGCATCCAACACCTGCCAGAAAAATGCATCAAATTGTTAGTAATAACATTCAAATCTTCAGTATAATAATCACTCGGAAAAGTAACTTTTTAGTATGCTACCCATAAAATATTCAAGAACTCTATCTAGCGAAACATGCATTTTCTTCACATGTTCTAAATTCATATATATATAGTTCTTTAATTCGTTGGCGTATTATTTTACCACTACCTATTGTTTTCAGACCTTCAGTTCACTTTTAATTATTTTCCTGTCACAAGAACCGTGCTGAAATGATCAATGTCTATATCAAAATACATCAACTTCTTCCTTTTGAAATAATTTTGACAAAACTTGAATGTTTTTTACAAGTCACCGTGCAAATTAATATATAATAGGTCTAGAAGCTTCTGAAATTGAGTATTACGATTCAACACAAAACCAACCAATAATAATATTCATAATATCAGATCAAGATCTCAGTACACCTAATGCATATAAATAATGGGTGCGGTTATAGTAGGTTTGTCAGATGTCTATATATCGGTCGCGTAAAGCGGCTGCTAATTAGAATTTGCGTGTGGCCAGCACACAAGCTCTAGCAGAATAGTGAGAAAGGACGAATCTGTCACGATCGTTAAAGCCTGTACACATAGACTAATGTAAACAAATTAAAAGGTCGAATATACCCTAAAAAATCTCGAAATTAATGACTCTATATTCATAATATCATAATTACCCTTCTAAATTAAAAAAAAAAATTAAAAATTTACTCAATTTATTTTAAATTTATGAAGTACTTATTTACCTTTTATGAAAAATAAAAATATATAGATAGTGTAAAAAAAGGTTCAAATAATTTATTTTTTTACTAGTGACGCAACATAATGACATTTAGCTATATTTTTGTGTGTCCATCACAAGGAATTACATCATTTTGAGTACTTTAAACCTGATCAATTAGAAGATTAAATATTTATCTTAAATAAGTTATATATTTATATTCTTCTAATAAATAATAAATTAGTACTTTGTAAATTTAAATGAATTTTAATAAAAAAAATCAATAAATTGAGTAAATTTGTCAGTTTTTGAAATTTAAAATTATAAATATTATATTTATGAATTTTAGAGAAAAAAGTATATAATTTCAAGCTTTTTTGTTGGGACAAAAGCGAGATTAGGTGAACAACAGAAACTACGCGCTGTGAATTTAGCTTTGTCATATTATATTTGTAAGAAGGCAGGTGATGCCGTGATGGTGGTCTATGAGGTTTAGTTGCAACTTTTTTAAATCAACCTCTCTCTCATTCTTGGTCCCAAACAGCAGGTAAAAAGGTTCATACAAGATGCTCCACATGTAATCAAATCTGACACTCTATTTTGTCTTTTTGTTTATGTTATTTACATGGGTTTCAGATCCTTACCACGTAGGACGTAGCCAGCTGATTTGATTTTTCTTACTTGATGCTAATCTGGAAGCAAACTTGGATATGATTGAATTTTGCCAAATGTAATGTATTATAATAAAAAGTTATTTAGAGCATATCCATGAGGTTTCAGATTTAAATGTTAAATATACGCTTAACTTCTTATTTTCCTTCTCAGCCACGCAGAATGCTCTCAAATTTCTAAAGATTTCATCTATTGAAAGCGCTTTCAAAGTTCGCGCTGGTATTCATTAATTCTTCATTTCTGAAAAATTACTATATTTCCTAATGATTGCGTAATGATTGCGGAGTAGGTATGATGTACATTAGACTACTTTAGGTTTGGTGGATTCTAGAACCATTTGATCTGCTTTAAGATTCATATGTTTCACTTTAATATCTATGCGCTCTGCTTTAATAGTTGCAAGTGCTCACGTCAATTTTTGTATGCACGAATCTTAGGCCCAAAAGTAGGTTTGAAACTCATCAGATCTACTCCGATCTCTTTCCTAATTCTCTGCTAGACATTCTCTTCTAATCAATGTTGTAAATAACGGTATACAACCATTGGACATGCATGATACTGTCAAGAGATTAATTGAGAATAATTGACCAATCAATCAAAAAAATCTATAACAGTTTGATCACTGCCAATGATTAATGGCCGATTAATCACGTTTTTTATAACACTGCTTCTAAATATGCAATATGCAGTGAAAAATAAAACTAGACCCAATACTTTCAGATTTAGAAGGCTGGCTTTCAACCAAAGTTGGAGCTCACAGCCCAGAAACAAATCTTGGCCCAAATATAGGATTTGTATAATGTCTGGGAAACATAAATTTGGGCTTGCTGCGCGGATCAATTAACCAACATATTAGGATTTCGATAGGCGAATCGAAATTCAGGATCAAATAAGGTGGTTATGGATCAATGGCAATGGGTATATTCGGCTAATTCTTACTACTGTTGGAGTATTTGCTTTTATGCTTTTACAGGGAAGACTTTTAACACATAATGTTATGATCCATCGAGGATTGTAATGTGTACCAAGATGCGAGGTCTGTCAGCAATGCCCCATGGAAACAACGCTACACATTTTTTTTTCCAGTGCAGCTATTCGAGTGGAGCTTGGACAAGGCTGAATAGACTGTTGAGATTCAGATTTTTTCACCAGGAGGATACGGTCAACGATGGACAAATCATGGAGAGCATATCAATGCACAAAAATGCTTATGCATTGCAATGTACCATAGCCCATCTCTCTCTCTCTCTCTATATATATATATATGAGATAGGATACGGTGAGCCATGGAGTAAAATGAGTTGGTGCTCCATGGCACTATATTTTTATTTTGAAAATTCAAACGACCGATCCGAACTGCTCAACATGATCTCCATATTGAAATGTGATTGGAAACCAAATTTTACATTTTTTGGAATTTTTTTACTATTTATTAAGCAATTTTGAAAATCACTGATCCGATGGTCTAGAAATTTTTACTGTTCACACCAAAACAGCAATTTTCAAAATTGCTTAATAAATAGTAAAAAAATTCCAAAAAATGTAAAATTTGGTCTCCAAGCACATTTCAATATGGAGATCACATCTAACGGTTCGGATCGGTCGTTTGGACTTTCAAAATGAAAATACGGCGTGGAGTACAAATGCATTTTACTCCATGGCTCACCGTAGCTCATTTCTCTCTCTCTCTCTCTCTCTCTCTCTCTCTCTCTATATATATATATATATATATATATATATATATATATATATAGATATAGAGGTAGGCTAATAAACAATCGATTGTTCCTAGCCTCCCGTGCAACCAAGTCATTTTCTGATTTTTAAAGTCTAAATGATTGATCCAAACCGTTAGATGTGATCTCCATATTAAAATGTGCTACGAGACCAAATTTTACATTTTTTGGAATTTTTTTACTATTTAATTATTTATTAAGCCACTTTGAAAATCGTTGATCCAACGGTGGCTTAATCAAACAGTAAAATCAGAAGCTACCGTTGGATCAGCGATTTTCAAAGTGACTTAATAAATAGTAAAAAAATTCCAAAAAAATGTAAAATTTGGTCTCCTAGCACATTTTAATATGGAGATCACATATAACGGTTTGGATCGATCATTTGGACTTTAAAAATTGAAAAACGAGTTGGTTGCACGGGAGGCTAGGAACAATCAATTGTTTATTAGCCTACCTCTATATATATATATATGTATGTATATATATATATATAGAGTACGGCTAACGCGCTTCCTCTAGCATATGGGCCGAAATGCTTCCGGTGGAAAGTTAAAATTTCAAAATCCAAAAAGTCGATCTGAACCGTTCATCTTCTTCTCCATATTAATATCTGTTTGGAGACCAAATTTTATATTTTTCTGAAATTTTTTACTATTTATTAAGCCATTTTGAAAATCACTGATCCAACGGTGGCTTACCAAACAGTAAAAATCAGAAGCTACCGTTGGATCAGCGATTTTCAAAATGGCTTAATAAATAGTAAAAAATTTCAGAAAAATGTAAAATTTGGTCTCCAAGCAGATATTAATATGGAGAAGAAGATGAACGGTTCAGATCGACTTTTTGGATTTTGAAATTTCAACTTTTCACCGGAAGCATTTCGGCCCATATGCTAGAGGAAGCGCGTTAGCCGTACTCTATATATATATATATATATATATATATATATATGGAGTTAGGCTGGGGTGCTATGGATAGCATAGTGGCCTCTATGCTACGGCTCAATATTCGAGTTTTCAAAATCCAAACGGTCGATCCGAATCGTTCTTCTTATTCTCCATATTAATATTTGCTTGGAGACCAAATTTTACATTTTTCTGAATTTTTTTACTATTTATTAAGTATTTTACAAAATTGTTGATCCAACGGTGGCTGCACAAAACAGTAAAACCGTTGGATTAGCGATTTTCAAAGTGGCTTAATAAATAGTAAAAAAATTTAGAAAATTATAAAATTTGGTCTCCAAGCAGATATTAATATGGAGAATAAAATGAACGGTTCGGATCGACCGTTTGGATTTTGAAAACTCAAATATTGAGCCGTAGCATAGAGGCCACTATGCTATCCATAGCACCCCAGCCTAACTCTTCTAAGACTATAACTTGCATGTTTTTGTTGTTTTATAGGTAAATTATTACTTGTATAGTATGTAAATTATTACTTGCATAACACGTACCGCATTTGTAAATCATTGACGAAGAAAAAAGCGAGCCTGCCTTCTAGTTTTTATTAAATTGGAACTGCATTTGGTAACTTTATTTTTTGGTTAGTTTGGTAATGTTCTAAAACTGTGGTGATCAACAAAATTGCGATCCGGTGCAATTTCTTTTTTTTTTTTTCTTAAAGAAAAGCTACCATATAATTTATTTAACAACAAGAATGAGATACTTTTTGCGAAGATAAAAAAGTGATTTTTCACAACGGAGTACCGTTATTATTCTGTTTTTCTATTCACAATGATACTTTTCGTGACGAAATACTGTCATAAATGTGTTTTTTTCCTCGCGAAAAGTGTCTACTCTGTTGTTGTTAATTTATTTATTTTGTTCTCGCCGACATACAAAAATTCTTTTCCAAAATGAAGGCAAACAAAACAAAAGTTCATTGATTAAACTATAGTAGCCAACTCAACAAGATTACAAATATTTATCTAGAAGGAAGGAATCAATAAAAAAAAGATGAAATTTAAGACCATAAAATCTCTTAAATTTATATATATGATGATTATCTGACAATAACATTTCATACTAAAACTCTTCATATAAAATGATTTGTCCCCAATCTGCATATTATATCTCATTTTCCTGCCAGGTTCTTTAGCTCAGCCATAAGTGAGGGGTAATTTTGCATTAGCTTAATATATCCTTCACTGAACAGTAATGAAACCCAATTATTTTTATCAACAATGAATAAGAGACAATGTTGCTTGAGCTCAGTACAGTTGTGCTTCTCGGCTAATTCAAGTGTAGAAAGAACCGTCTCCAAAGAAATACTCTCAACTAATTCATACTCGCATGTAGCTTTTAGCTTCTCCATCGCATAACGGTCAGATGCCGCTAGCAAATGTTGAAGAAAGGCAGTGGATGACATCGACCCTTCACAATCAACGAGTTCCTCATTAATTGTTAATGAACCATTGTACATAAAATCAATCATTACCTTAAAAACCGAAGGCAACATTTCACTTATCGTTATGCAATCCCGATTAGATTCTGCCATTGAACCAAAAAGTTCTGCTTCAAATACTGGTGAATGAGCCGCCATGATTAATTTATGAGCAACAAAAATCTTGCCATTGACATCAAAGGAGACATCGGTATGTTTTTTCTCCTCTCTAAGCTTTTGAAGGTGCTCACGCGGAAAATCAATGGAACTAACATTACAACGAGCTCTTGTAAGTGATTTATCTTTCACAGTAATTTTAACATGAATTACAAAATAACAATCTTGAACATACGTTTCCTCCAATTTGGTCCTTTCAAAAAAGTTCGAAAAACCCCAATCAACTTCACGCGGTGTAAATGTGTGTGATGTCGCTTTCATAGCAATTGATGGAAGAGTTCCATCCTTGTCCAGCAGAGCAAATTCAAATGTTGCTCTAACATTGCCAGATGTTCTTTGCAGCTCTAGAAAGATCGACACATATTTGCCATTGTCATCTTTCTTATTGCCTTGAGGGAAGTAATTAATAGCCCATTCATGCTGATCAACTCGGAATTTTGGTGAGGTGATCCACTTACCAATGCCCATGTCTTTGGTTTTGGAATGGTTGATTTTGAACTGGTAGCATCCTGTAGCTGCCACCATGTTGAAAGAATCCATGGCTTGAGAACAAAAATAATTAACGTTCTTTTCAAGAGCATAAAAAGATGACAAAATGTTACACATGTATCACAAATATTCTGCGCTGCTTATATAAGCTAATTCTTCTTACTTTTAGTCTTCCGTAATCGCACTAATTTATTTTTAATTAACTTCAAATACAATGCAACTTATTTATTCTCTCGATATTCCCAATGTGAATTTAATAAAGACATTGCATATATCCTGCATCGCTTACCAAGGTAACATTTATTAAGGATATATCAAAAATATTCAAAGCAATTAGTTAGTGGATTGTAACTTTTAATCTTCCTATATCCTTTGGCAACATTTAAGATGACATGCATGAACCGATTAAAGTTCTTTGCTTTCAGATTCCAAAATTAATGAACCTAAAACTTTTAAACGGTTATTTAGTTTTTATATTTATTTGGGAAAATATAAGGTTTATCCGGATAAGATTTAATTCAACAGAAAACAAAAGTGTTGATTTCATATGTTAAAAAATGCAATTTCATATAGGAGAGAAAATTTGGTTTCAGATAGCATCTTTCTGATCACAATTTAAGATTTCACACTTGTTCACCGTGATAGATAGAAAATGCATGTTCATTTATGTTTCTTGCAGACAGCAGATCTATTCTAATTGATAAATTAATATGGTAATGCTGGTATGGATACCTCTAGATGCTCTTCTTTTAATTTTGGTCTGGTATTTTAGTTGATGTAGATCTGTATAACTTAGTATTAATAGGATTATAGGCAATGGCTTTGATATTTCATTCTGGTTAGATAGATCATAGATGGCATGGAGATTGCTCTTTATGCTGTGTATACCCAAATTAATTCAAAGTAGTTTCTGATCCTACAATTTTAGTCTCTAATACCTTCCATTACTCTACTCTTACCTTACAATTTAATAGGCAATTGACTGGAATTCTTCTCACTGAATGTCACCATACGCAAACTTTCCTTGTGTATACTAAAAGGTGAATTTGGTCATGAAGCGTGCCATCTCGCCTGCAGGGTCCGGATCATCTAAAGTAATAATAATTTTGAGTTCAGATCCGGACGGTCCAATCAGCATTTGGGCCAATCCGGTGTACGGGACCTCCTTTAATATTCGTGCTAGAGCAGATTGAACGGTCCGGATCCAAACACAAAATTAAAGTTACTTTAGAGGATCAGAATTCCTCAGGGGCATGGGTCGAATCGAGTTGTTAGAGAGAGAGAGGTGTGTCAGCGATACGTAGACACGTACAACGTATCTGGTGTAGTTAAGCATGAGTCAGACAACTACACCTCAACCTGTCTGTTTACCTGTAGCCTCGTCGAATCGGATGATTCGAGTTTAGTGTATAGCTGCTATTCATCAGGGAGCCCAATTTTTTTGAAATTTACCAGTGAGAGCTGCTCTAAGCGCAGTAACCACTAGGTCTTCTGATTAAAAACTGTAAAATGGGACTGCATATATAGATCCTCCAATTGAATTAAAGAACGAAAAACTGTAAAATTGAAAAATTACTATGTGCTAATTCTCTACTAGACTTCTCTTCCAAATCTGCCGCGAAAAATAAAACTAGACCCAATACTTTCAGATTTGGTAGGCACATGCTTTCAACCGAAGTTGGAGCTCACACCCAAAAACAAAACTTGGCCCAAATATAAATTTGGGCTTGCTTCACGGATCAATTAAATTACGTATTGGGCTTTTTTGATTGGCGAATTGACAAACAATCCTAACGTCCCCATATTTAAAAGTTAAAACATAAAAGAGAGTAAGGCTACGGTACTATGCAAATCACACGTTGATCTGTATTATGAATTCGTATATCTATTTTCAGAGTTTGAACAATCGACTTAAATCATTCAACATAATTTTTGTATGAAATATACGAAGAGCCAAATTTAACAATTTTTAAAATGTTTTATTATTTTTTAAATAGGTAGCAAATTTACTTGATTTAAAAATAGTAAATGTTTTTTAGAAAATGTAAACTTTGGTCACTGAATATATTTTCTTATAGAGACTACGTTGAACAGTTCGAATAGACTACATGAACTTTGAAAATTAATATACATAATCATTTGTACAGATCGATGTGTGCTGTACACAGTACCGTAGCGGCGTAGCCTCACTCCATGAGGCCCTGTTCGGATGTCCGGGATTTGATTGGAATCAAAGGGAATTTTAGCTGATTGGGATTTTCTTTCAAACACCTGTTCGGATGTCCGGGATTTATCCCATGCGTTCCCAACATTTTCCCAAAACAATTGCTAAGATAGTGTAATTTGGTGGGAAAAAGTACGCGGACTCCGACTGAATTAATTATTTCCTACCATGGTTGGATTGCTCTCTCTCCTCTCTTTATTGATCAAAATATAGGTTCAACCGACTCTCTCTCCTGCGAGAGTAATATCAATCAAAGAAGTACAAGCCGCTCCCCTCAAGGTCATATATAAAGATAACTTATATCTTTTATTTTTCATAGTGGGACTATACAACTTGGGTCCGGTCCGGGACATCCACCGTATTATTTGATTGATTGAAAATATTATTTGTCACTAACATTTGTTTGAGAATTTTATAAACATTATTATTTTAAATAAAATTTCAATTTGTGGTAAAAAATACATTATTGTTTTCAATTTTGTTAAAGAAATTTAAATAAAAATACACATTTTAGTAGTAAAAAAAGTAGTAATGTTTTTAGAAATGTTTCATCTATTTTGTGTTATTATTTATTTTATTTTATTTAAATTACATTATTATAACTTTATTAATAAAAAGTTTGTACAATATCAAACATATTATAAAGAAAAATAGAATTTCCCATATCTAATCCTACAGTACAACCGAACACCAATTTCAGCACATTCCCATAATTAATCCCGTACGTATCCGTACCCATGGGTTCTCACTTTTTGAAAAATGGATTCCCATCCCCGTCAAATCCCATCCCGCACATTCCCCGGACATCCGAACAGGGCCTGAAAGAACACTCCAGGGCTATTTCTTGTTGACTACTTTTAACAGCTGTTGAGTATCCTTTCACCAATCAATTAATAGTCAGCTCTTTGTCTCAGAACCCATTTAACATCTCCAAGATGCATAAAACCGTCGCCTGCATTTAAGATTCAAGCAAAGACACATAAAATAGTGCAAAGAAAATTACCACAAAATGCCATTTTCTTTCACAAGAAAAACAAGATAAATAAAGGGTAGTGATTCAAGTCCTTCAATTGGTTGATTAGGTTCATCCAACAGGTGACCAAATTACAAGTTGCATCTCCCTGATTTTAATGATTCTATTTGATTAATTTTTTTTTTTCAGGGTCTATTTGACATTTGATGCAGAGAAAAATTGGACAATTAATTAATACTCGGTTATTTGCTTACCCTTTGATTTTTGAATCAAGATGATTTATTGTGGTGATACTTTTGAAGAGGGATAAGAAATTACTAAATGAGTTTGGAAAATCAATGCTCTTATTGTTGGTACATTGAATCAAAATTAAATTCATGTCTTTCAGTCTTTGCCTGATGACAACATATGGTAAGCTCAATATTTATAATTTACTTAAAAATGTGATATTTTAGATATATAGAACAAAATGGGTAAAGATTTTAACAGAGCAGCTTTGGCTTCTTGTACAGATGTAGAGCTGGTTTGAATCTATAGGTCGTGCACTGCATAAAGTAAAAAAATATTATGTTGAAAATCTTTAGCTATTTCTAATATCCTAACTATCTGAATAGTGCAGTGGCACAAGCCCACAAGTTTAATTTTCAAAAATAACATCTAAAAGATGCTGAAATATACCAGAACCTTTAATAAAAAAAAATCCTAATAATCTTTAGTAATGGGAACCAATTAGCCCGTGTTTCAGGTTTAAATTATGGAGTTAGACGCATATAAAATTTGGGTGTTGAGCATAATATTAATTAACATACAGTCATTGCCAACTTAATAGCAAAGAAAGTTTGAAGACCAATACAATACAACCCCATAATTCTAAATTTGGGACTATGAAATTGGAGTATTACTAAAGAAAAACATTTACCGGAATAATTTCGCTTATACAGCTCGTTACACACAGAAGTACAGAACTCACCAATACAATATGTTTTATTTTATAGGTTTTATATCTAAAATATTGTTTGAAGAACAAAAGCGCATCTGGTGTAGTGGTATCATAGTACCCTCCCACGGTACTGACCAGGGTTCGATTCCCTGGATGCGCACTTTTATTTAATGTTATTCATTTTTTGTATTGGAAACGAAGCAGCCGGTGCCCGGTGGTGTTTCAGGTCACATCCGCTGTCCGTTTGCTGTCTCTATTGATTGCATGGTGAGAGAACTCCAAGCATAGAATTAAATATACTTTTCATTTATATATTTGCATCTTCGACTTCCTTATCTTGCCTTCTTCTAACCGTGGAAAAAGAAGGTACTTGTTTGTGACATAAATATAATCAAGTAAAAGGGGGGATGCCAGCTAAACGCTTGATATATGATATATCTCATTAATTTTAGTAAAAAAAAAAGAATAAGTTGACTCGTTCCTTGGAACGACATTTTAGAGTTGACTAATATTGGATATTAAATTCCACTGGGAATTATGAATATCAACTTGCCTAAATTGGAAACAAACCTGAACAGGAATCTGATATTCCGATCCTCAAATTAGTCTTTGCTGAGATTCGTGCATATAAAAGTTTCTCCATTGAGATTCGACAATAGAAAAAATTGAATAGTTGAGATCGGAATAACAGGTTTATGTTATTTCATTGGAATAACAGCAGATTTATTTCCCTCTCAATTCACTCTGTATTTATTGCGTAAATTATGGAAATCCATGTGCAGATCCAAGTACCTATTGCCAACGTCCAATCATATATGTTTTTTTTTAATCATTTGTAACATATTTAATAAATTTCTTAAATAATCTATAAAATGATATAGAGTAAAGCTAATATAAACTTAAGTGTACCAAGTAGGGGTGCAAACGGATCGGATACGGATCGGATAGTGCTCAACCCATATCCGTATTCGTATTTTTTTTTCGGATACGGATCGGATAGTAATCAGATACAGATACGGATCGGATATTAAACGGATACAGATACGGATCGGATATTTTCGAATACGAATACAGATACGGATATAATTCGGATTTCTAATTCAAAATATATATCTAATTAACTTGTTACACCATTACAAAATATATATCTGATTAACTAAAATTCAACAACATAACTATACCTTTAATTAAAAACACCAACACAAAAGATACTCTCTAAAGATATTCTAATACAAAAGATAAATAGACACAAAAAATATTCTCTCAAGTCTTAACACATTAATCACTGCCAGCATCTTCAAAACAAGATTAATCAAATTTCTGAAATAAAAAAATTAAAAAATGTCAAAGCTAGGCTTGAGTTGTTCAAAGAAACTAAGGTTAGTCTAGATTTTGAATGATCCAAACTTTTAAATAATTTATTCTAATAATAAATTCAGTTGTCAGAATTATTCATAATGCCAAACATTTTGTTTTTAAGTAAAATTGGTTTATATTATATGTGAGATGACTCAGATTCAATGTATCAAAAGTTAGTCTTGAGTTGTTCAAAGAAACTAAGGTTAGTCTAGATTTTGAAATAAAAAAATTAAAAAATGTCAAAGCTAGGCTTGAGTTGTTCAAAGAAACTAAGGTTAGTCTAGATTTTGAATGATCCAAACTTTTAAATAATTTATTCTAATAATAAATTCAGTTGCCAGAATTATTCATAATGCCAAACATTTTGTTTTTAAGTAAAATTGGTTTGTCTATAGTGCAGCAAAATTATTTTGACTGCAGTACAGTAATTATTTTAATTAAATCCTAACCTTTAATCGGATATCTCCATCTTTAAATTGTTTAGGGATAAAATAGTCTTTTATGCCTGTTCCGTTATCTCTTTTAAGCTTTGGGTTCCCAGAAGTACCCCGCATGGAGATGCCTCTTCAACTTCTGGTTCTTCCTCTTCACTGAACCTTGCCTAGATGATCAAATGACCATCGTATAACTAAAAGAAATGAATTGAACCTGAGACTCAATCGAATTTCAGCAAAGAAAGGAAAACGATACCGATATCCCAGTACTTGCCTTGATAGAACATAAAGAAAATGAATGAAAGATGTTAAGCTGATAATATAAACATGATTTAATCGATAGTACAATGCTCTAGACAGAGAGAATTGACCAAAAACAGAATTACTATAACTCAATTTGGGGAAAAGATATCTCAGTTTCGAGTTTTCCCAAACTGAGAAACCTAAAGGTGAATCAACATCTCCGGCGATCACTGGCGACCGAGACCAGGTGCAATCGACTCCTCGTGATGAGACGATGCCAATGGTGGTGGGCGTTCGGCCTGCCGTAGCTGGAGATGGGTCCGATTGTTCAACACGGTAACACAACATAGGAGTATATTATGCGGATATCCGAAAAAGTAATTTATGCGGATACGGATAATTATCCGTATCCGTATCCGTATCCGATTCCGAAACTCAAACCGTATCCGTATCCGAATCCGCATAAAAAATATCCGTATCCGTATCCGAATCCGCAACTATCCGTATCCGCATATCCGAATCCGCAAAAATCCGGATACGGATCCGGATTCGGACGGGTAATATCCGACCCGTTTGCACCCCTAGTACCAAGTGTACTGTACACTTAACCTTAGGGCCATCAGATTCCTTTAAAAGTCGTGCTATCACAACTTTTAAAGAATCTACACGACTTTTAAAGAAATCTAACGGTTATAAAATTAAATGTACGGTACACTTAAGTGCATATTAACTTTACTCAATGATATATATGTTTTTTTTTTATCATTTGTGACATATTTAATAATTTTTTAAATAATATATTAAATGATATATATTTTAATATTTTTAACATATTTTCATATTTTTTTATTAATTGAGAAATAACATTCTATAAATGATATATAAATAAAAGAAATGAGACATGACTAATCAATTATCAATTAATTAAATAATTTCTCAAATACATTTAAAACTATAAAAAAATCATAATAAATCAGAAAGATGATACAATTTTTATGTGACAAGTATGTGTCTAAATAAATTTAGACTTCTACACGTAGAAAGACATAAAAATGATGCATTAAATTGAAAAAAAGGCAACCTGTTTAATTAAAGAGTTGATATTCAATCCAAAATTCATTTTTGAATCACAATCATTGACATATCAAAACATCTACATACTTATTATAAGAATTAAAATATGTCATCACGGTTTTTCTATTCATATTATTAAGAAGAAAAATTTCCGGTGTACCCATAGTTTGCTGAGTTGTACTATATAAATTAATTTTTATGATTTGAATGATTGGCCCGAGTCACTCTATATTATATACATAATAAACTTTTATTAAAAATTAAAATTTATAATTTAGTTAATTTATTATTATTTCAAATGGGAGAAAAAAAAATTATTTTTAACAATTTGAACAATCCAATTAGAATTTTTTTTTTACCTACCCAAAACAATTAATTGTGAATAAAACATAAGTATAAAAATTGTAAATGTAATATTATAACAATCAAGACAATGTCAACGGTAATAAAAAAAAATGGAAATCCGGATATCTACATGATTTACAGGGACTGAAGGAGATGTATAGCTAAATATCTCGTTGGAATAAATGAAATATCAAAGAAACTAGAAAAATGTACAAATCAGGATACACTTGTTGGGGGCAACAATAAATGAATGGGAGCCAAAGTGCTGAGCCCAACAGAATTTTTATTTATAGAAAAATTGATAAAGGAATATAGGGTATTAGAAAGAATAGCTCAGGAATTACATGTGGTAGACATAACCGTAATATTTTTTGGATATATTCTTTAGAGCCGACTTTATTTTCGGATCCATTAAATTTATCACATTCATTGAATATTGTATGTACTTGACGTCTTGACCACATAGGATCTGAAAATTTTTATAAATCCGATTTTTTTTGGCTCCGAAGAATGATATGTTTTTTTTTTTTTTTTTTTTTTCCGGTTCTATCTACCCAGTATGGCTAATATAACATGAGTGTTATTTCAGCATATATAATACCAACTTCAAAACCTTTCGAATCAACTTCAAACGGTGAATCCAAACCGTTCAAACTGGTCTACTTCATTAGTTGTGCGTTTACATCAAAATTTATAATTTTTTGAATTAATTTAGTATCAAGTCAAGCAGTCAAATGTGTGAGTTTTTAAGTTAATTTTAATACATTCATTTTCCAACATTTTTACCGCTTAATTTGATATGAAAATAACTTGAAAATATAAAAAAAATTGTATGTAAATGCACCACTCATAAAGTAAATTGGTTTGAATGATTTAGATTAGTTGTTTGAAGTCTATTTAATTGATTTTGAAGTCAGTGTCATATGACACTTATGTTATACTAGCCGGACTCCTATCTACCACATCTAAATCTACAAATACTCTCTGTAATACTGTATATTGTTTTATAATAATTTCTATAAATAAAAATTCTCCTGAGTCCCCAACATTTTTTTTCTTCTATGGAAAAAGATAGGTATAAATTGAATCAGATGACTTTTTTTTTTATTATTACAGCCCGTAGGCAAGAATCAGATGACTCAATCCTTGGAACCAAAATTTTAGAGTTGACTAATCTTTGAGTATTCCCCTGGTAACTATAAATATTAACTTGCAGAGGACTTGAATAGAAAATTTAGCGTATCAAACCTGTATTTAGACGTGTTCGGATGACTTATTTTTTGTAAATTAATTTATAAGTTTTCGTAGAAAAATTTCATTCCGTACAATCTTATGACAACTGAATATAACTCTTATTATATATATTGTGTAAATTATGATTTCGCATAATCTCAACTAGGATTAAGTCCTATTTCAACAACCAATCCCATGTGCTTATCCAAGCACCATGTCCATCGTCCAATCAATGTATTTTCATCAGTCAATAGTCAATTATACAAAAATGTTTTATATTAGATGTTCATTATTCAAAAATTGAATATAAAATTTAGCTTGTCAACTCTCCATTCACTATGTAATTATTGTGTTTAAATTATATAGGGAAAATTGTGAAAATGCCACTCCAAAACCGTGGAAATGTGAAAATGCCACTCCAAACTTTGAAATTGAAAAAATGCCACTCCAAACTTTCATAATTGTGAAAATGCCATTATTGCTGTATTCTAATACTATTTTTATTAAGAATTAATTGAAAAAAATACTGTTTTAGTATATGTATTTATGTATTTCCAATTTTGCCCTCCATACAATTATGAAAATGCCATTATTTGCCACTGTACCCTCCAGTTCATGCCATTCCTCATGCTCCTCACGCGAACGGCGAACCTAAGAACACGCGAACCTCTCCAGGCGATTCCTCCTCCCTAATCGCCATCGCCTCCTCCTAATCGCCGCCTCCTCCCAATTGCCGCCTTGTCCTCGTCCTCCTCCTCTTACCCAGCAGTAACCCTAATCGCCTCCCGAGATTTGAATCCGAGGCAACCTGAAAATTAGTCTCGCAGCTCACCATAAAAGGTATCAAGCAATCTGCTATTAATATATTTTTGTGATTTTGTGTATGAAAATTTCCCCAAAATTAAACAGTCATCTATTCTCTTGTCCTTATACTGTGTCAATTTTGTTCGGGGCTGTGTCAATTTTGCCAAGTTAATATATTCTCTTGTCCTTGTTCTTCGGGGCTGTGTCAATTTTGCCAAGTTAATATATAGAATAAGAATCACACTCTATACAAATTTGGGGAAAAATGTTCCTTTTGGGAAATGACCTGGCAGTGGCAGGTCAAAGAGGAGATGAGGATTACCGTCCAGAAGACATGTTATATATTTATTTCAATCAAGATAGAGATTATCACTGTTAAATTAATACAAGTTCTAGAACAAGGAGCAAAGAACAATTAAATATTTTTTACTCCCCACACTCCACACTTCTATTCTGCACCACTAAACTTGCTTCCCAAATATGAATTCAAAATCAGAATTCAGAACAAGTTTGGAACTGGGCATTTTGGTTCTTAGGTTTTGTACTGAGCATTTAAGAAATCAGAACATATCTGATCTGAAGTACTGTATTTTAACTAGTAGAGTTGACTTCTGGTACCACCTTTTCTTTTCTTTTTTTTCAAACATGCCCGTAGGCAACTGGTACCACCTTCTACAAGAAAAAAAATCATTGATAGAAATTATATTGCTGACTCGATCTCTCAAACCATGTGTCTTTCATGTGGGACTAATAATGTCAGTAAGGAACTAATAGAAGTTCTTAGTTCTAACTTGCAAATAAAAACTAATTTGCTTTTGTTTGTATTGCATGTTATCTGCGGAGCACAATTTTGCTGGGAGATCTGGAACTCGAAGCAATACAAGAAGGGCTGCGATGGAAGATAGTAGATTATTTTTGTTTATATCATTGTATTTTTGTTCATGTACAAGTTTCAATAGTTGTTGATGCATGGAATTATAATTTCAATTAATTTGTGGTGCTTGTGTATGTTACTATTATTTTATTGTAACATTGCCCTTTGATAAAGCTATTTTCAGTTCAAGTGTGTTTCAATTATAGCTCTTATTCCTGTTCTTTAATTAGTTGAGATATTTGCAATACTGCCAGTATAATTGGTATGGGTCTTAAAAGAAGTTCTAAGTTTTGGTACTAGTTTTGGTACCGGTCATATATAGAAACAAAAACACACAATGCTAATGGAAGTGTACCAACAAATAACACAATTGAATCAAAGAACAAATTAGAAGAAACAAGCAAAATGAATTTGTTACTTTGGCATACATGAAAGCACACCCTAATTCACGTGTACCAATAAAAACACACACAATATTAATACATAAACAAAAAATTGTGAAATTTGATTTCATGAAAGCAGTGATAACTTTGACTTATAAATTTACATATAACTAAAGCCCATCAGCATGTATTCAAAAGAGGGCAATCTGAGTTCTCTCAATCCATGACTTGTCCATTTCAGAAGTTCCTTTCTTGTCGCAATTTTGAAATTTGAAGGACAAAGGGAAAAATGATTAAAAAGATGATTGCTAAAGGAATATCGAATCACAGAAAGTTTTTAAAGGGCATGAGCCTAATGTTGTGACCTATAGCACTCTTATAGATGGGATGTGCAAGAATGGCAAAATCAAGAAGGCAATGAATTTTGTATTTAAATTAACTAATTATTGAGTACAATGTCAAATACCCTCAAATTAATAGGCTTTGGGTATTACTAGCATTATTTTAGAATAATGACTAAAAATAGTAACAAGCCTTGGTACCAGAGTATTACTGGCACTGTTTTACTGGTACAGCTACTGGTACCAGCTACTGGTACAGTACCAACTTTTACTGGCAAAGGACTGAAGTTCAGAATTGAAAAACCAAAAATTATTACCAAAACTTGTATAGTGGATTATGTATTATTCAAATTGAAGTACCTTTGTTGAAACTCATAAGCAGTTTTCTTGTGTTCATTCATTCCCAGCTCTTAAAGAAGCTCCTCATCTTCCTTTTTCTCTGTTGTGACATCAAAAATGTAAGAATTTACAAAAGTAAGCTTTTCTAAGCAAAAGTATTTCTTAAAACTTAAAAATCTACTGATTTCTCCAGTCGGTGAAGAAATTACCGAAGGAGGAAGGGAGCGGAAGGGAGTAAGCTTTGTCTTCAGTCGGGGAGAGCGGAAGGGAGCGTCTCCAGGCGGAGGAGTTTTCTCTCTTAATCTCTCTTACATACAGTCGGGGAAGAAATGCGGAGGAGCGTTTCCAGGCGGAGGGGTTTGTCTCCAGGCGGAAGGGAGCCAGGGGAAGAAAGAACGGAGCAAGGGAAAAAAGGAGGAGGTTCGTGTATTTTAATTAAGGGTGTTTTAGGTATTAATTTAAAAAAAAAAAAAAAAAAAGGCTTAATAGAGTATAAATGGTATTTTCACAATTAATGAAGTTTTACAGTGGCATTCTCACCATTTTGAAATTTGTAGTGGCATTTTCACATTTTGAAGGTTTTGCAGTGGCAATCTCACAATTTTCCCAATTATATATGGTTTTGCATTATCCCAATAAGGAGCAAGTCGTATCAATGCATTTTGATCATCAACCAAGCCATGTACAGATCCAAGAACCCATGAATTCATATCACCTAAAGTGACATAATATTTTATATTCAGATCTGAACTCTCTGATCATAATTCACACGACTATTAAAGAAATCTGTGTATTTCATTTCGGACGAAATATTGTTACCTCTGAAAATATGGACTTAACACCCATATTCAACAGAGTTCGGATCCTCTACACTAACTCATTGATGCGTCATGGGAAACCTCAAAGAAATCTGGTACTGGGGTACTAATTTTTGATGAAACTGGTACGCTTCGGGATGCAAGATGCACTACCACCACTTGTCATGATCCATTCCAGGCAGAGGCGCAAGCGCTCCTACTCGCGCTTAAGCAAATTGAAACAGAGGCAGGTCGACACTTGGTGTTTACCGACTGTAAAGCATTGGTGGAGATAGTCAGTACAAGAAATCTGGAATCTTTACCATCTTGGCAGGCCGGCCCCACGGTGGAGATATGCATTGATACATGGGAGACGATCAAACACAGGGTTAGTATTGCACACGCGGGAAGGAATAGGATGACACAACCGCACAGACTGGCGAACTACGCAAGAAGGGGAAACAATGCAGAGAGTAATGGCTTGGAGATATGCTTCCGTTTGGGAATAGAGATGGGTCTGAATCCCAATTTCTTTGTACCCAATTAGTACGAATGGCTGAATTTTGCCTGTCAGAGAGGAAAGAAAAATTTAACCAACAGACCCTGTAGTTTCTTATTTTTGGAAGAAGGGACAAACTGGGATAGCTGGGCGAGTTGCTCTTTTTTATTTTTAGGCATGAGAGGCAGTATTAAAATAGGATTTTACATTTCACGTGCTTTTAATTTTTACAATTTTTGTTTTATGTTGTTAGGTTAATTAGGATGTAAGCTTCAAGCTACTTGTAATGCCTCCATTTTAAGTTTCAAATAAAATATACCTACGGGTTTCTCTCAAAAAAAAAAAAACTCATTGTTGGAATTTGAACTCGGACCGTCCGATCAAAATCTGAACTAATTTAGTACGAACTTGTAAAGTAAGGATATCTTTAAAATTTGTGTCAATATGTAATGAATGGACCGAATTTCAGAAATCAAAACTAAAATTATATTTTTGAAATTCGGTCCTTTCCTTAGAAGGAGAGGAGGTGGAACCTCTACCACCTCTTCCTTTCACTTTTCATGTCCTTCCTTTTCTTTTGTACCACTCTGGATTTGCAGTTAAAAATCATTTACATGATTACATCATGTGTCATGTAGTAATAAAGAAGTAATGATAATTTTTGATACTACAACTCTTGACATTTTCCATACAGTTAAAGAAATAGAAGCATCAATGATCCATAAATCCTTAATTGTGAAACAATTAAAAATGAAATTGTTAAATCTTGTTGTCCATCAACAAATCAGAGAGATAAAAGTGCATGAAACAAATAAATGATCAATTGATTCAGAGAGGCAACAAAAGGGACATGCTACATCTCCTGACCACCCCTTTTTGCTAAATTAACCTTATTAGTTAGGATTTTATATTTTCCTAACTAATCAAAGAAAAATTATAATTTTGAAGGGAATTTTGGTTTTCCAAATTGTAATGTAATTGTGGTTAGGGACTCCCCAAAATCAAGCCATGTATAAAGGGACTTTACTGTAAAAATACCATTAATTTGATGCCCATCTCCAAACAAACTGGTCCTGCTTAGAAGGGTCTAATACAAAAAATCAGAAAATTTAGATTGCAAATCTCTCCATTCACATAAATATATATAAGCCAGCTAATTGTGTATTAAAAGTCAAGATTATACCATTAGAGAAAGCCTTTGCCACTATAATTTTAGGGTTAGCTGCAATAAGGAACAAATGGAGAAATGTGCTACTTGTATTCTATGCTATTTTTTACTCTTTCACAAAATTTTATTTTTAGAAACAATGTTTTATTTTTGTATAATTTATTATACTTATATGAAACTAGTGAAAAATTATAAATGGGCATTCCTACTTTCAAATTGGAAAAACAATATTAAGTTTCTAATTTTTTTGTGGTATTTTCATCATTTATCAACGCAAATTAATATTGTTAATTGAATAATTGTTCACGAATTGAAAGTTTGGGAGGATAAATGTCAAAATTTAAAGTTTAGGAAAATGATTACCACAACTTATTAGAAAGTTCGGGAGGATAAATGACACTACAAAACAATTTATAATTATATACTGAAGTCTCGACCATATTTATTTTGTTAGAATTAAAAAGGTTAGAATTTCAGCATTTCTAAAAAAAATTGGGGTACCATTTTTAAGATTAGAATTAATTATCAGTTCCATTGAGTTTAATTGATATCCAACTATATTATTGATTTAGTGGGGTCTAGTCTAGGCCCATTCTTAGGCTTAATTTTGAAATGTATATATCAGTTATTCAAGTTTATTTGCTAAGTAACCATAAATAATGTATAATTATGAGGTTTGCTAAGTTTATTAAATTTTCCATTCCACCTGACAGAAATGAGTATAATTAAGTTGAGTTTTATTAATTATTTTTAGTTGTGGCTGTTGTTATTTATTATTTGTCTATCTGAATTTAATGCTATATAAATTTTATCCCTATTCTGCAACAAATAAGAGTCAACTTTTTTTTTTGTTTGTTGAGAAATTTGGTAGAAGCTACCAAGGAGAATACATTAAAAATAAAATGCTCCAATGCATTTCCACCTGTACGATACAGATGGAATGGAAGCATTTTAATATCTATACCTGTCATGATAATAATTTTTTTTTTACTCTTATCTGTATCTAATAAGTTAATAAGAAAAATATTGTTCTTACTCATTTTTTTCAATACAGGTTGGGTGAATAAATGAACAAAATATTATTGACATTCCGATTTGTACTTTTGATAAAATATTCAAAATAAGAAAAAATTAATAATGAATACAAATATTTTGTATTATGAAAATTTAATAAAGTACAAAAATTTTACCTTATCAGGGATTATCTTCGTACAAATGTATATCCATATATATTATTTTTATGTTTAAAAAATAATTAAGGATAAAAAGTAGTCTTTATTCAAATTCTCATCTGTTATGATAACGATTTTCTTTCTCTTACTTGTACCCGATAAATTAACAAAAAAAAAAAAAATTCTTACCATTATCTGTCTTTTTAAAAGAGTGCCACCCCTTAAGCTCACACGTTATTTCCACGTTACATCCATAAGTTCATCTATCTTAGGCGATTAACAAATAGGAGTCAACTGTCAACAACTCAGCTAATTAACTGAAAACAAAGAAAGTAAACTTGTTGGAAATAAAAAAAATCTAAATCTTCATACGCTCATTGTTTTTGAACATAGTTCATAACTTCATATATACAGACAATTAAACAGCTGCAACCAATGAAAAAAAAGACCTCCCTCTAAGAAAAAAAAAGGATAATAGAGATATTGACTTTCTATTGGTTGGTCCAAGTCCAAGCAATGGCAATTATTATCAAAATTACACCCAAGCAACACATGACAAGTTGACAACCTCGCCTGCACGATTTTTTTTAATATGGTGCCCTTGACTGATCAGAACATAGTATCAGATTACTACCATGTAAGACTCAGATTATAAGTATCAGTATCCAATCAGGAAAAGAAAAACAACAAGAAACTCTCCTTCTCTTCCTTCCACAACACAGAGAAGCCATGTCTGGAAATGATTATCCCCCACCGGGCCAACACACTATTACCGAATTTAGACCAGAACAAGAACATGCTGACCCGAATGATTATCCACCACCGGGCCAACACACTATTGCCTTTAAACCAAAAAAAGATCATGTTGAGCCATCAATGCCGCAGCAGAATGTACCGCTAGGCAAACAAACAATGCCCCAGCAGAATGTACCACTTGGCAAGCAAACAATGCCTCAGCAGAACATACCAACAGGCCAGCAACCGATGCCTCAGATGCAGAACGTGCAACCGATGCCTCAGATGCAGAACGTGCAACAGATGCCTCAAATGCAGTACGTGCAACAGATGCCTCAGCAGCAATACGTGATGGGTGGCCAGGCAACGCCACCACAGCAACAGTATGTGCAACCGATGCCAAGGCAGCAGTATTATCAGCAACCGCAGCAGAATTTTCAGCAACCACAGCAGAATTTTCAGCAACTGCAGCAGATGCCTGGTCAACCTATGCCGCAATACTACCAAAAAGTGCCCGGTCAACAGTTCTCAGGCAGCGGCGGTCAGCCAATGCCGAGCCCAATGGTCGGTCAGCCAATGCCGAGCCCAATGGTTGGTCAGCCAATGGCGAGCCCAATGAATTTACAACTACAGCCATGGACGACCGGATTATTTGACTGCGCTCATGACATGGAGAACAGTAAGCCATTAGTTTGATCCTAATTCAGAGCGTAATATATTGTTAGAATATAACCATGATGATATTTTTTTTGGATGTATAGGTATCATAACATTCTTCTGCCCATGTATTACGTTTGGGCAGATTGCAGAGCTCACCGACAGAGGGATGACAAGTAAGTTCAAAGTCAAATTGTGTTTCTGCCTATCAGGCAAAGATTGCTCCTGTATATATATCTAACGGTTATTGGATTTGAATTTTGATACAGCTTGTTCGAGTGCGGGACTCATATATGGGCTCCTCCTTTATTTCACGGGATTGCATTGGATCTACTCTTGGATGTATCGCACGAGGATGAGAGCAGCATACTCTTTGCCTGAGGAACCATTCCATGACTGTCTTGTTCATGCCATCTGCGACCCATGTGCCTTATGCCAGGAGTACCGTGAATTCAAGAACCGCGGTTTCAACATGAACCTTGGTTCTCTCTCTATATCCATAATATTAAAAACAAGAAGATTTTTTTTTCTTTTACAAAATTCAGAGTTCTGAAATGTTAGACATGTTTTAAATAAATTGAAAGCGATCAATTGAATTCAGGCAATTGATTTTTGGGGCTTTTAATTGTGGCAGGATGGATAGGCAATATGCAACTGAAGGCACAGCAGGAGGCAGCAGCAGGTGTACCCCCTCCAGTCCAAGGCATGATTCGGTGAAATTTATCTCTTACAAAATGGTGCAATTGAAAAGCTTGTGCAATGGTGTTGTTCATCTGGGCTCAGTGAATGGATATATAATTAAAGAGAAATGTAAACGAACAACTATTACGTATATGTCTTGAAAATTGTTTTGATTTATTAATTTTTTTGTACAATAAAATTTAATTACTTCTATTTGATGAATTCTCCTTTTATCTCAGAGGAGAAAGTCAAATGTCTCCTCGAAGCAGAGTGGTGTAACATGTGATTGGTCTCATTTTTTCATTGATTTTATGTTTTGTTTTTTAGTAGAATCTGACAAGAATTTTTGTTATCCTCTGTAATGTTGGTGCAAATTTGATTAAGGTCTTAATTAGCTCATGGGGTTCTAATAAAGATGACCAATTCAAGATTACAATTGATTTAGTTTGCTCATGTCAAACAGATCACTCTATAAGGCAAGCACTGGATCTCTATTCCAAGCCGTTAAGTCCTATTTAAAAACGGGTGGAATTTCATGTATACCCCTCAAAAACTTCTAATTATGTATTACCTCCTCTAAAATTTCTAATATCATATTTACCCTTCTAAATTTAAAAACACAAATTTATCCTATTTGTTTCCTTTTATATTAAAACTAGTTTGAAATTTACAAAATACCCATTTTATTCTTTATTAAAAAAATAAAAATATGTAGCATGCTTAAGACAAATATTAAATCTTCTACATAGTTATTTGTGAGGGCAAATAGTTCATTTTCTTACTTTTAACGCTCACATACATGGTTCTTGAAGAGCTTTCATAGGTTTTCTTCAATTTTTCTTCGGTTTGGTTCAACCCTCTTCGCAGGTGACCTTGTCAGAGTGTTTAGGATTGGGTTTAGAGTTCAATTTGAGACCAGGAGACAGGTTTTGTCTATGTCAGAGCTTGAAATTAGGTTTGTTCATGGCTTGGCTATGTTTTTTTATCATGTTGCTTTAATTTCAGTCACTTCCAGGGTTCAGTGAGGTTGTTTAGATGTTAATTCAAGGGTTCCTGGCATTGAATTTTGTCTACAGTTCATGTACAATTCTCTGTCAACTCATAGCACACTTGCAACTGTGCTACAGAACTGAGTTCATGCTATTTTGGTTTCTTAATTCAGATTTGTTAGGTAAGGGTATGTAGCAATTATTTTGAAAAAAAAAAAATCTCTACAACAAAGAAAGAGATAAGATATTGACTTTCTATCGGTTGTTTGCCGTGCGGTACATTCTTCTGTGGCATTGACAACCTTCATGGTCAACCTATGCCGCAATACTACCAACAATTGCCTGGCCAACAGTTCCCAGGAGGCGGTGGTCAGCCCATGCTGGGCGGAATGGTCGGTCAAACTACTCCGTTTCTGAATTCACAACTACAGCCATGGACAACCGGATTATTTGACCGCGCTAACGATTTGGAGAATTGTAAGCCATTAGTTTCATGCTAATTTGATTTAATATATCACAAATAACTTAAAGGAATTAAACATGATGAATTTTTGGATGTATAGGTATCATAACATGCTTCTTCCCATGTATTACGATTGGGGCAGATTGCAGAGATCACTGACAGAGGGATGACAAGTAAGTTAAAAGTCAATTTTTCTTTATATATGTCTATCAGGCACAGATTGCACCTTATATATATCTCATGGTTATTGGATTAATTTGAATGAACTCAAGAACCGCGGTTTCAACATGAACCTTGGTTCTCGTTCTATATCCTTAATATTAAAACAAGAAGATTTTTTTCTTTTACAAAATTCAGAGTTCTGATATGTTACTATCAATTGAATTCAGGCAATTGATTTTTGGGGCTTTTAATTGTGGCAGGATGGATAGGCAATATGCAACTGAAGGCACAGCAGGAGGCTGCAGCAGGTGTACCCCCTCTGGTTCAAGGCATGATTCGGTGAATATTCTCTCTTTCAAAATGGAGCAAACGAAAAACTTGTTCAATTAATGGCGTTGTTCATCTGGGCTCAGTGAAGAATAATTAAAATGCAAACGAATAATTATTACATAGCTTGAAGATTGTAAATTTGTAATGCTTTATTAATTATTTGTACAATATAATTTACTTCAATTTCATGTTTTGTTCTTTACCAGAATCGATTTGACAAAATTTTGTCTCAAAGGAGAAAATCAAATCTCTCCTGGAAGCAGAGTGGCGTAAAATGTGACTGGTCTCAAATTTACCGGGAAGCAGAGTGGCTTAAAATGTTCTTTACCAGAATCGATCTGACAAGAAATTTTGTGATCCTCTGTCATGTTAGTGCAAATTAGATAATTAGCTTATGGGGTTCTAAAAATGAAGACCAATTCAAGGTTGAAATTTTTTAAGTTTTCTTATGTCAAACAGCGCAAAAGCTGAAAAGCACTGGATGTCTGGATCTCTATTTCTATTTTAAAAAAAGAGAGAATTTCATGTATACCCCTCAAAAACGTCGAAATTATGTATATGTCCCTCAAAAATTCATAACATGATATGTACCCTTCCAAATTTGTAAAACACACAGAAATTTACAACATTTATTGCCTTTTTATTAGAAGTCATTAGAAATTTATAAAATACCCATTTTACCCTTTATTAAGAAAACAAAAAAAATGTATCATGTTTAGGAGAAATTTGCAATATTCTAATTGGCTAGTTGTGTTGACAAATGGTTCATTTTCTTACTTGTGATGCTCACATAAGCATAATATATCACTTTGCACACGTCACAATTTGAGAAATAAATCATTTGTCCATGGAAATCGACTAATTAGAAAACTGAACATTTTTCTCACACAAACTACATACTTTTTATTTTTTAATAAAGGGTGAAATAATAACTTTCTAAATTTAAGATGATTTTTAATATAAAATGTCATAAATTGAGTAAATTTGTGAGTTTTTGATATTTAGAAGGATATATATGATGTTATAAAATTTAGAGGGTAATACATAATTTCAAATAAATCTCCATATAAAAAAAGGAAAGTCCTGAACCAGCCTGATTTTGAAACAGGTTAACACAGGATCAGAACGAAAGTTTTGACTTTTTCTAACATGATTTATTTTAAGTAGAAACAGGAGGAAGACCTACTATTATTAATGAAATATAAAGAGGGTTTAAGAGAAATACACAATGGAGAAAAAGAAACAAAATTGGAAATTAAAAAAGGAGAAGGAAAAGCATTTATACAAAATATACACAAGTAATAAAAATCCTAAAATAGTAGTTCGCAAGCTGGTTCATTCTGATCCTCTGTTATAACACATAAGATGTACCAGTGATTTGATACTGCAAAATTGACATTGTGGTGCATAGAAAGCAGGTGGAGCCGAGTCAAGATTTCCTCTTTTTGTATCTTACATAACTTCATATTAATGTCATCTTGCGAAGCAGCAGAGACTGTAGCACAATGTGTTGCCCTATACTAGGTTCTTCAAGATCGAACAACCATATGCCATGCAAATAGAGCTATGTTGCGAGACCCCCCACAAGCTCGCAAATTGGGCAAGAACAACCGAAAGTACATTCAGTACCCAACTACCGGCCTAAGAGTTTCATGGAACAGATGGATATTCAACCGAGCTTGGCAACTGAGCATTTCAGACCTCTGAATGACACATGACCCAGAGCGAATACTCAATCGCAAACTATGACCTACAACAATCATGTGTCTGTATGGTAGATTCTTAAGGTTTTATTTTTCAATTAGGTTTTCTAGTTCTTCTCAAAGAAGTTCATGTTAGTATCGTAGATTCTTACCTTTTAATTCAGTTGTTGATCTTTAGATTAGCTAATTTAATGTCATTTTCTGAGTCTATGTATTTTTCTGGTAATTTATGCTATTTACTGGTATTTCCGGGCATCTATGTAATTTTTACCTACGGATTTGAAAAAAAAAAAAATCAGATTTTTCTTCATAAATTTCGAGTACATATTTTAAGATTAGATTTAATTATGAGTTCTCATTTAGTTTAATAAATATCCAACTATATTATTGATGGGTAGGGTTAAAATGTCTCATTGTACTCGTGCTCTAATTATGGCTCACATAATTATTTTTATTTTCAAACTTTAAACCGTTGATTTGAATTATTCAACATGATTTTCATAGTAAAATATACTTGGAGACCAAATTTTGTATTTTGTATTTTTTTACTATTTATTTTGATAGTACAAAAAATCAAGGTTTTTAGAAGATTATGAACCATTTGAAATTTATAAAAATAATTATTTTACCCTTTATTAAGAAAGTAAAAATAATGTTGCATGTTTAAGAAAAATATTTAGTATTTAGTAGAGAAATATTTAGTATTCTAAATAGCTAGTTTGTGGGGATAAATTGTTCATTTTCTTATTTGTAATGCTTATGCGTCATAATTGGAGAAATAATTCATTTGCTCTTGGAAACTGACCAATTAGAAATTAAATTGAAGAGTATTTTTTTCTCACTCATACACGACATACTTTTTTATTTTTTAATAAGGATAAAATGATAACTTTTCAAATTTAAAATAAGTTTCAATAGAAAATAGAAAATGTAATAAATTGGGTAATTTTGTGAATTCATGAAATTTAGATGGGAGAAATATGTAATTTAAAGTTTTTTTTTTAAGGATATAGTTGATTTTTTTTCTTGTATTAGATATTCATATGACGAGGTCATGACCGCGTGAACCAGCCTGATATTGAAACAGGTTAACATGCACACTGGATCATAATGAATGTATGACATCTTCTAACATGATATATGTTAAGTAGAAAAAGGAGGAAGACCAAGTACTATACATTAAATTAAATTTCCTGAGATTAAGTATCAGTATTCAAGGAAGAGAAAAACAAAAAGAAATTAAATTTCCTTCTTTCCACCACACAGAGAATTAGCCATGTCCGGAAAGGATTATCCCCCACCAGGCCAACACACTATTACCGACTTTACAGCGGAACAAGATCATGCTGAGGCATCACAGCAGAAAGGACCGCACAGCAAACAAACAATTCCTCAGCAACCGATGCCTCAGATGCAGTATGTGCAACAGATGCCTCAGCAGCAATACGTGATGGGTGGCCAGGGAATGCCGCAGCAACAGTATGTGATGGGTGGCCAAGCAATGCCTCCTGGGCAGCAGTATTATCAGCCACAGCAGCAGATGCCAGTTCAACCTATTCCCCAATACTACCAACAAATGCCCGGTCAGCAGTTTCTAGGTGGCGGCAGTCAGCCCATGCCAGTCGTTCTACCTCCTCCGCTTGTTTTACAACTACAGCCATGGACCACCGGATTATTTGACTGCGGTAACGATGTTGAGAATTGTAAGTCATTAGTTTCATGCTAATTAGATTTTATATAAATCACAAATTACTTGACGAGTTTAAACATGATGATATTATATTTGATGTATGTATAGGTGTCATAACATTCTTCTGCCCATGTATTACGTTTGGTCAGATTGCAGAGCTCGCCGACAGAGGGATGACATGTAAGTTAAAAGTCAAATTGTGTTTATATATGTCTATCAGGCACAGATTGCACCTACACATCTAACGGTTATTGGATTTGAATTTTGACACAGCTTGTTCGGGTGCGGGACTCATATGGATTCTCCTCCTTTATTTCACGGGATGCCAATGGGTCTACTCTTGGATGTATCGTGCGAAACTCAGAGCAGCATACTCTTTGCCTGAGGATCCATGCCATGACTGTCTTGTTCATTTCTGCTGTGAACCTTGTGCGCTATGCCAGGAGTATCGTGAACTCAAGAACCGCGGTTTCAATATGAACCTTGGTTCTCTTTCTCTCTATTTTTATAATATTAAAAACAAGAAGAATTTTTTTTCTCTATATTTATAATATTAAAAACAAGAGGATTTTTTTATTTTTTTTTGTTCTGTTACAAAATTCAGAGTTCTGAAATGTTAGACATGGTTTTACTAAATTGAAAGTGATCAATTGAATTTTGGCAATTGATTTTTGGGGTTTTTAATTGTGGCAGGATGGATAGGCAATATGCAACTGAAAGCACAGCAGGAGGCTGCAGCTGCAGCAGTTGTACCCCCTCCGGTCCAAGGCATGATACGGTGAATATTATCTCTTACAAAATGGTGAAAATGAAAAGCTTGCGCATTGGTGTTGTTCATCTGGGCTCCGTGAATTATAAATTTATTAATCAGAAATGCAAACGAATAATTATTCATAGCTTGAAGATTGTTTTGCTGTATTAATGTTGTGCAGAATAGAATTTACTTCTATTTGATGGATTCTTCTTTTTTCTCAAAGGAGAAAATCAAATGTCTCCCGGAAGCAGAGTGTTGTAAGATGTAAATGTTGGAACTTTAATTCAACGTTGGACCAATATGTAAAATAATTATGTATTGCATACTGTCAATTTATGCTCAATTAAAAGTGATCATATGCAGTGTATTATTTATTCAGCGTTAATGTGTCATATAGGATGTGAATATTTAATGTGTAGAACTTAAGAGGTAATATTCATTTTAATGATGAGTTGAATTGAATAATTATCAAAATTAGACAGCCAAGAGGTTCTTCGGGCTGTATATATAATTTGGTCCTCAGAATACAAGGTTATCATGAATTCATATCCTCTTATCCCATTAGAGAGGTACGTGAGAGAATTTGAAGAAGACATAATTAAAGGAGACTCTCTAAAAGGCCTTGCTATACTGAAAGAACCGAATCGATGGCGCTTTCACGCACAAGATAATCAAGGATTATGGTACGCTTCCGCTATTCATATTTATATTCAACACGGATGGTCCTAAGTACGTAGTCCACGATGGTTCTCGTTGGATCCAACAGTAAATGGTCTCATTTTTTCATTGATTTTCAATTGAATTAAAGTTTTGTTATTTACCAGAATCAGACAAGAATTTTTGCTATCCTCTGTCATGTTATATATGACGGCATCATCAATTAACATTGTGGTGTATAGAAAGCAGGTCCATCCGTAAGAAATTATCTCTTTTAACAATAAAAGAAAATAATTTATTATGATGATTTCATCCGATTTTTTTTAATATTTTTTCTTAGTATTTCAATTTTTAATACTTTTTTTTAGACATTCTTCATATAAATGTATGAAGTCTCAGATCCTTATTTTTTTTTTTTTGTTATATTTTCATTTTTTTAGTTAGAATGTTATTCATGTAACTAATAATATGTGATACTTTTTATTAGACATTATTTAAATGTATAAAGTCTCAAATCTAGAATTCTTTTGATATATTTTCATATTTTTTAGTTAGAATGTTTTATTTTTTTTATCTTTAGACATTGTTCATTTAAATGTATAAAATTTCAAATTCAAGATTTTTTTTTATTGTATTTTCATTTTTTTAGTTAGATCGATAGTTATTCATAGAACTAATAATATGTGATATCTTTTCTTAGACATTGTTCATTTAAATGTATAAAGTGACAAATTTGGATTTTTTTTGGTTATATTTTTATTTTTTTTAGTTCAAATGTATTCATGTAAATGTTTTCATTTTTAGTTCAAAAAAAATCGTCTTTAAAATATTTTAATGTATTTTAATGTGAACAGTTCGAATCGATTATTTAAAATTTTAAAAATAAAGTTAAAAATATGAGACATAATTGAAATACGAAAACATCGATTGGTGGATTTTAGCACTCTTCATTATTGATTTAGTGGGTCTATACTCTAGGCCCACTTTTAGGCTTCATTTTGAAATGTGTATTAGCTATTATATTTTATTTGCTATATATGTATCCATATAAAGTATGTATAATTGTGAGGTTGCTAAGTTTAATAAATTTGCTATTCCCCTCGACAAAAAATAGCTAACATAATTATGTTGAATTTTACTAATTATTTTTAATCGTGCCTATACTTATTTGTCAATCTCATTTTCTGCAACAAATAGAAGTCAACTGTCAACAACTCACCGTAGCTAACTGAAAGCAAAGAAAGTAAAACTATTTTTTTTTTTATAATTTTTTTTTAAGTCTTCGTATGCTCATATTGTTGGTTGGTTCCCATTAGATAGTGGAAATTTGAATAGTTTATAGACAATTAAACCAACTAATGAAGAGAAAAGATCGCTCTCCAAAAAAAAATAAAAATAGAGAGAGAGTAGAGAGATATTGACTTTAATTATATCCGTTGGGCCATTTAATTTATGCCAATCATTAAAGTTGTTCTCTGCACGACCATTTTTAGTATGGTTGTCTTGACTAAATCATGATCGATTGTATCACATTACTATATATACCCTGGGAGGCTGAGATTATATAAGTATTATCCAAGAAAAAGAACAAGCAAATTTCCTTCTCTTATTCCTTCACCACAAAAGAAACCATGTCCGAAAGGAGTTTCCATCCCCCACCGGGCCAAAACACTGATACAGAGGAACAAGACCATGTTGAGCCGTCAATGTCCGGAATGGATTACCCCCCCCACCGGGCCAACACACTATTACAGACTTTCCAGCAAAACAAGACCGTGTTGAGCCGATGCCTCGAGCTCAACAGTACATACCAACTGGCCAGCAACCAACAGCGTCTCCGATGGGCCAGCAGCAATACATGGCTAATGGCCAGGCAATGCCACAGCAGCAACAATATTACCAGCAACAACAACAGCAACAGCAGCAGATGCCGCAAAACTACCAGCCAATGACGGGTCAACAGTACACGGGCCGTGCTCAGCCAACACTACTAGAATCTGCACTTTTTCTGAGGGTAAAAAAATGGCTTATTCCATCGGCGTACTGATGGAAAAAGCCCAAAAAGCGTCATTTCCGTGCGCCACCCTCAGAAATACTACCGTCAAAAATACCCTTGATGGAAATACCATTTTCCTGACTTTTTCCATCGGTTACCTTTGGAAATACTACTTTCTGACTTTTTCCGTGAGCACGCCGACAGAAATACTACCGTCAGAAATACTTTGGCATCAAGCCCATGACTTTAGTATTTCTGAGGGCAAAGTGCGTGGGTCCCACTGTATTATTTCTGAGGGCAGGACGTGTGGGTCCCAACAGGTTATTTCCAAGGTTATCTCATGTGGGACCCAGCATAGTATTTCTGAGGGCATCATATATGGGACCCACAGTAGTATTTCTGAGGGCAACGTCTGTGGTCCCACCGTAGCATTTTCAAGGGCAGTGTGTGTGGGGCCCACCGTAGCATTTCCCCAGTTGCAAATTGTTTTCGTTTTTTGTGGATATACCCACGGAAATAGCTTGAATGACATTGTACACATACTCTCATCTACAATCCTCTCTGTACCAATCAGGTACAATCCTCCCTGTACCAACCATGTACTAATACCCATTGAAACATATAAACAAAAACATATAAACAGAAACTCATTTATAATGAGATATAAGGAATGCATTTAACATTTAATAAGCATTAACATAACATATAAAGTGTTCATACATTGAAAGGAATGCACTTGCATTTTTAACTATACCAAAATATGCACACCAGTTAATCAAACTATACCATATTGCAGTTGTAACCATATACCAAAGTATACACACCCCTAATTACTCAAAATTCACAAAATAACTTACCCCAAGTTCTTTCATTTGTTAGAACTTCTATTCTAATAATAAGCCCTAAAAGGTGCAGTCCTTATGCACTAGAGGGGATGATTCCCATTGTAGGCAGAATGCACGCGCCATTGGCCCTGTGCAGCTTCATTTGTGGGTACGTCATCTAATCCAAGATTAGCTTGACTTAAGAGTGCTTGGAATCCAAGATTTTGTTGTATAGGAGAATCAGTACCCTATTTATATCACATGGAAAAGAAACAACATGTTATTGCTATGAAAAAATTATTTTACATAGAGGAACCTCAAAATTTAGAATTTTGCACTATGAGCATTCAGAATTATGTAGAATTTATGCCAACCTCCTTACCTGGGAGTTGGCATTCTGCATCTGTGAAGCTACTGCCTGAGTTGGTTGAGGAAAAGAAGCTTCACCCTAATCATTGAATTTGCAAGCACAAGTGTTATATGTTGGAGATGACATAATCAGAAAAAATTTGTAACAGTTAAATGATTTTCTTAAGTTCAAATGGCACCTGAAAATTTGTTAAATTCCCAAAAAACCCTTGCTGAGTTCCCGAACTGTTTCCTTGACCCTAAGTTGAACAATGTCAAAGATCTAATTTTAGGCAATACAAGTTTTATGAACTTAACAATTCCATCGAAACCGTCTTAATAATTCGTAATTTTGCACAATGAGCATTGGAATTACTCTAAATAAACGGATTTACGTAGAATTTATGTTGACCTCCTTACCTGGGAGTTGGCATTCTGCATCTGTGAAGCTACTGCCTGAGTTGGTTGAGGAAAAACAAATTGACCCTAAGCATTGAATTTGCAAGCACAAGTGTTATATCTTGGAGATGACAAAGTCAGATCTTTTTTGTAACAATTAATTGATTTTCTCAAGTTAACAATTCCATTGAAACCGTCTTAATAATAAAGACAACAGCTACAATAGCAACAAAGCTGCTCCCAACCATCGAGAGTTGCCCTTGAATGGTCTTAATTACATCAAACAAATTAAAATCAAATTGGCCTTAACTACAGTAGCAACAGAGCTTCTCTCAACTATTGAAAGCTGTCATCATATCAAACAAATTTCCAAGGGTAAATTTGGGATCAAATTGGTATAATTTACCTGTGCATTGAGCCCTTGTGTCCCAACCATTGATAACATTTGGTTGAACAACATCTGATAATTTGCTAGTTCTCTTCTCACTTCAGCCCTATCCTCAGCTCCAAGGCGCTCACTTTCATCTAGGAGCGATTGTACTTGAGTGCAGGAGAAGCTTTCCCGCTCTGAATTGTTTGTCAATGCAGAAACAGTAACAGAAGAGGCTGAGTAATTGGGCCTGCCTCGATTGGTTGCTGTTTGCAACTTCCCATCAAGCATGGTTCCAAATCCGAGCACCCTACCATGGCTTACTCCGCCAGCAGCTGATATGAACATGTTCCTCTCATCCTTGTCGGCATTGACCCATCAGCCATCATGGCATGCACCTTTTGCTGTGAGTTGCACCATATGAGAAACATAAAAAGATGTGTTATTTTGACATTTTTATGTACTAAATTGATATATAAAAAGTGGACTTATTACTTTAGGATAGTAAAACCTGTCGGTGAAATAAAGTGAAATTTAGGTAATAACATGAAAAGTTGCTGAAACATATATTTTGACCTTGTTTTGTACTTGCATATGCAAATTCAGCAAAGTAATGTAAAGTTCAACTTACATAAATAGATTATGTTCTGTTGTTGGTAAATTGTAAGGAATTCACATCCAACTCTTCAATACTAGTGGGAGTCTCCTCTGTACTTGGGTCCATTAGCCCAATAGCATCAGCATTCTCCATTTGTTCCGCCCTAAGCTTCTCAGCCTCCGCGGCAGCTTCCAGTTTGGCCACAATGGGTGATTTGCCTTTACTGTCTCGACGACAATGAAGATGGATAAAAAGCTCCCTCATAGTTGGTTCTTTTCCTTTATTTAATTTTGCCTCCAGATGAAAAAGAATAAACAAGTCAGATGATGCTGTAAATTACAGATTAAGCTTTAATTTTAGTAGATGTTAATGGAACTTACCAGTTGAACTTTATGCTGGTGTGCGCTTGCACCTCCAGCATAGTGAGAGACCTTCAGTTCAGACCTAGTGCGGTTGTCTTGGGCGAAGTCGATGTTTCGTGCCGAGGGCGACGATGTAAACCTCGAATTTTACCAAGAGGAAAGACCAGAAAATCCAATTGAGCCGACAATTGGACAAGACTTTGATTGGGAGGGTGTGGTCCAACAAGAAGGCGAGTTCGAGGTAGTGACCGAAGACAACATAGAGGAAGAGGAGGGTGAGAAAGAGCAAGTTGATTAAGACTTTGATGATTCCAGTGAAGAATATTAATTGGTAAAGGAATACAAATATGTATTGCTTTTTTGCATTTCAATTTACTTCAAAATTATGCTCACATTGTTGGTCAAATGTCTTTTATTAACATTTTTCACTTATTTTTCTTGTAACAGGTGTTTACACAAAGGAAAATCTTATGTAGTGCACCATTTGATCTAATGTTTTGTATCTTAATTAAATATATTAGCAATAGTTATGATATTACTAAATCACCGTCTAAATCAAGTTCTCTTCAAATTAATTAGGATGTGTTATAGAAATTATTCTGTTGATTAATTACTGCATGTTAGTTTGGGATTATATCCTGCGTTAATTGAATGTTCAACATTAAAATGGAGATAATAAATAGAATTTCTTCTGTCTCCAGGAGCTAAACATTTCCAACGGTAGCCTCACGAAAATATAAATAATAATATAAAATAATTGTAACTGCGTGAGCCTTAATTTTGAATTCGTATCCTCTGAGATATCTCAAACTTTGCGTTATGTTATGGAAAATCCTAACTGTTTGAAGACGTTCTACACGAATCTCAATGCACACAAAAGAGTGATCCCCTACATCACGCCGAATAGTCACCGGACACATCGGTCACGCAAAAGTTGAGATATATCGGAGGATACGCACCCCTTCATCTTCCCGCTAAACCCTACCTTTTCTTCGCTTCTCTCCCATTTTCTCCGCCTCCTCTCTTTCTCCCTCAGCCACTGTCTCTCCTCGCCACTTTCGATCAGCCACTGTCTCTCCTCCACACTTTTGCTCAATCACTCCCTCAAGCCCTCTGTGTTGTGTCTCCCACACGCTCAAGCCCATTCGTAATTGTGCCTCTCACCCGCTCAAGCTCTTTGTGTTGCCAAGAACGGTTTCGAAGCGAGGTGGCAGCGGTCAATCACCACCTTGGTAAGCTCTACTTGAAAATTGGTAATTTAGCCCTATCGGTAATTGTTGTGGTTAAAGATCAAATTAGCATATCACTGGTACTGTAAAGGGTACCTTTTCAGAATATTAGGTGTCAATTTCATTTTCTACCTTCTAGCTAGGCAGTGCCTTTAATTATCACTTAAGTAAATGCCATTGCAATTTTTGAGCTGCAACAACTGACCAGTATTGTGACTGACCTGTATTTTGACCAAAATCCCAACTTCTCAATATCTGGCCCGTTCAACCCAATCGCAACTGACCAGTATTGCTGCCCTTCGTATTCTATGATTAAACCCAATTGCCTATCCAACCCCTTGTCTTGTGTAACAATTTCTCTTCTAAGGGTTTTAATTTACCTTATTTACAAAATCTGTTATTTTCTAGGATACAGGGATAAAGGAGATTACTTGATATGGAAAATCAAAACGCCGGAGGAAATAAAAAACGTGCGGTAATTAGAGTCAATCCGTCGACAACCCCCACCCCACTCCAGATTATACCACCGCCTAATCGATTCAATCCACTCACAAATCCAAACCCTCAGATAATCGAGTGGCGACATGTAGCCCCGCCACCGGTCATTGTCTTATCTTCCTCGGATGATGAATCTGATTCGGAGGATGAAGAGCCTTACGGACCTTTCTACGATATTGATGATGTCCGGGCTTGGGTTCGCTTGAGAAGAAGCAAGAGAATATGGGAAAATACTAACAAAAATGGAGGGAAGCGAATCAAATACTTCCCTCAAAAGAAAAAAAAACATGACAATTAGTGAGGCACGAATAGGTTTCTAATTAGGGATGTGGAGATGGATTAGGCAAATGTTATATATAGTTGACCAAGTTGGTTTTTTGAATCTAGATGAGTTAAGGTTATGTCCTATATTTTATGTTTTTGGTACTAATTTGGTGATGTATACTGTTTGCTTTAAGACTCTTTATTGTCAAGTAATGCTACAATTATTTTGTTAACAATAGTGATGATATCACAAAAGTACGTCATCTAAGTAAGTGTTTTCCTTATTAATTAGGATGTGTTGTATAAATTATTTTGTTTTATTAATTACTGCCTCTCATTTTGGGATTAAACTGTGTTAATTGAATGTTCAACATTAAAAGGGAGATCTCAATAAATGAAAATGCTTATGTCTCCAGGAGCTAAACATTTTCATCGGTAGCCTCACAGAAATAGTTAATATAGCTATAAAATAATATTAACTGTATCAATGAAACATTTTCAAGGGTATAGTAGCCAAGTATTTCTGTGGGCCTAATATAAATATAATAACCAAAACATTTCCAAGGGTAGCTCATGGAAATAATATGTGTTACAACTTCCAAAACATTTCCAAGGGCATGGGGTCAACAATTTCCAAGAGCCATCAATAAAAAATAGTATTTTATTTGTTTGGCGGGTCATGACTCATCCAAAAGTATTTCTGAGGGCAGACATGAGACATTTCCAAAGGTGGACAACAGAGTTTTTCCATCGGCAACAATTTCCGTCGGCCTACCGATGGAAATTTTAAGTGTGTCAGAAGTGCGTCAGAAAACACCATTTTATTTCTGAGGGCCTCTCTTACCCTTAGAAAAAGTTAAACTTACCTTCAGAAAAAGTGAAGATTCTAGTAGTGCAATGCAGAGTGCAATGAGTAGTCCCGCTCCGTTTCTGAATACTCCACTACAGCCATGGTCAACCGAATTGTTTGACTGTGCCCACGATATCGAGAATGGTAAGTCATTAAATTTGATGCTAATTAATTAGATCACAGATAACTATTCAGAAAAAAAAAAAGTAATGGATTGTTACAAAGCGTATAATATGTTCTTAGAGTTTTATATATCGTGATGATATTGTTTTTGTATGTATAGCTGTCATAACAGCCTTCTTCCCGTGTGTTACGTTTGGCCAGATTGCAGAGATCACCGACCAGGGGATGTCAAGTAAGTTAAAAGTCAAATTGTGTTTCTATATCTATCAGGTACCTATCTATGCTTATTAATTAAACTCACGCGCGCGCGGTTATTGGATTTGAATTTTGACACACAGCTTGTACGGGTGCTGGACTCATATACGGGCTCCTCCTTTATTTCACCCGGATTGCATTGGGTCTACTCTTGGATGTTTCGCACGAGGATGAGAGCACAATACTCTTTGCCTGAGGATCCATGCCATGACTGTCTTGTTAGCGCCTTCTGTGATGCTTGTGCACTATGTCAAGAGTACCGTGAACTCCAGAACCGCGGTTTCAACATGCAACTTGGTTCTCTTTCTATATCCTTTGTGTTAAAAACAAGAAATAAATATTTTTATTAGAAAATTCAGAGTTCTAAATTGGGATGTAAATATGTATCGTGCCGTGATTAGCCATGCAATGACGTAGGTCACGTGTCGTTCCATACTGTGATTAAGTCAGATTTTTACGTACCGTGTCATAATCAAATTTGAAAGTACGGTTACGGCACTTGAATATATGTCGTTAGTCTTGCATGACCACATTACGTGCTGTGATCAGACCAGTTAGCGTGTCATACTTTGCAGTGCCAATTTTCAGATGGATCATAGCACGAGACACATTAGTCACGGACTGGCATGTATGCCGTGACGGAACTGTGCTGTGCAGTGACGTATCCGGTCACGTGACTTTTTACATCCCGAATTCTGAATGCTAATGTTAATTAGACATGGTTTTATTAATTGAAAGTGATCCATTGAATTCGGCCAATTGATTTTTGTGGCTTTTAATTGTGGCAGGATGGGTAGGCAATGTGCAACTGCAGGCACAGAAGCAGGCTGTAGCAGGTGTACCCCCTCCAGTTCAAGGCATGACTCGGTGAATATTATCTCTTACAAAATGGTGCAAATGAAAAACTTCTGCAATTAACGCTGTTGTTCATCTTGGCTCAGTGAAGGAATTAATTATAATTAATGAGAAATGTAAACAAATAATTATTAAAAGAAAGAAAAAAAAAAAGCTTGAAGTAGGGGTGTCAATGGCACCCTTTTATCCGTTTACCCGACCCGTACCGTATTCGATAAGACGGGTATGGGTAAGATTTTTTTTTCGTAAACTTATCGGGTACGGGTACGGGTAAAGATTTTTTTTCGTTATCAAAACGGATAAGGGTACGGGTAGAGCCTATTTCGTACCCGTTACCCGATCGGGTAATTATATAAAAAAATTGTATATATTATATATCTTAATGAGCATTGAATTACTATCCCTCTCCAACAGTCCAACTGGCAACTACTCTTAATCTTAGAAAATAAAATTTATTAAATTTTTTAAGTTGAACAATTGACCATTTATGTAACTGTGTTAAACATAATCACCGTTAAAGTACTTGAACAATTGACCATCTTGCTTTTATTTGCATACCTGATTTTTTTAATTAAAGAACAGAGATATTTTTTTTAAAAAATTTGTGTTTTGATAAAAATCAATATAGTTAGAATTAATTTTCATATTAGTAGTGTGATTATATATGTGACAAATAAATGTGTCTTAGTGTTTTATTTAATAAATAATAAAAATAATTATTATACAAGTATTAACCGTTATTTACCTGCTACCGTTTCGTTATCCGACAACTATAACGGGTAAGGGTAGGGTACGGGTAAGGCAATTTGTAACGGGTAAGGGTAGGGTACGGGTAAGGATAATTTGTGACGGGTACGGGTATGAAAATGCTTCCACCCGACCCTTACCGTACCCGTTGACACCCCTAGCTTGAAGATTGTTCTGCTTTATTAATTTTTTATTTTACAATAGAATTTACTTATTTTTTTATTGATTCTCCTTTTATCTCAAAGGAGAAAAATCAAATATCTCCCCGAAGCAGAGTGGTGTAAGATGTGACTGGTCTCATTTTTCATTGATTTTCAATTGATTAAATGTTTTGTCCTTTACCATAATCTGACAAGAATTTTTGTTATCCTCTGTCATATTGGTGCAAATTAAATTAATAATTAGTTCTTAGCTCATGGGATTCTAATTAATAGATATAATAAATTCATATTCCAAGCCGTTAAGTCCTACTAAAAAAAAAAAAAAAATATGATGAATTCATATTCATGACCAGGTGAAAACCGCGTGAACCAGCCTGATTTTAAAACAGGGTAACACAGGATCAGACCAATAAAGATTGACTTTATTTTCTAACATGATATATTTTAAGTAGGAACAGGAGGAAGACCTACTATCCTTATTAATGAAATATAAAGAGGGTTTACACTTTACAAGTGGAAAATTTTGTCGTTTATACAAAAAATACAAGTAATAAAAAAAATTCTAAATAGTAATTTTTCAGATTAAAAATTGTTGTTGTTTTAGGAGTCATTCCACAGCAAGTGCGGCGAATGGGCAGTGTGATGCTTTGTTATTTGATAGTGTTTAGTGTGTTGATGTATGTTTTCTAAACCTTTTGAATTTAGCTAACGTTAGATAGGATTGGTAGTAACAACAGCGAATTTATATCAGGTACCTACCAGTGGTTTGGTACTTCAAAAAGTTATTATGCTTCAATAAAACAGTTGGGTGTTCTCTACTTTAAAAAAAAAAAGAAAAAAAAGAATGGCGGAGTGAGGCTATGGTACTATGCACAACGCAAATCGGTCCGTACTATAGATTATTTATTTTATTTTTTTCAAATTTCAAATAATCGATATTTATTATTTAACATGATCTCCATATGAAAATATACTTATATATTAAATTTAAAATCTTTTAAAAAGATTACTATTTTTTATAAGTAGAAAATTACTTGATGTAAAAAGGTACTCCATCTTGCTTTCTGTCCATTTATTTTTAAAATTACATGATCTAAAAAGATTACTATTCTTTTTTAAATCAACTCAATTTGGAATAACTAATTTTTAATTATACTAAAAAGGTACTCCATCTTGCTTTCTGTCCATTTATTTTCTCAATTTAGTGCTAAAATTTCAAATTTAGTTAATTTAAACATGTTCGCTCTAGTCAATTATTCATATTTATCTCTTAACTGAATCCATAGACTTACGGCTGATCTATTTATGATTTAGACGATGTTTAGTCCGTGATAATAAAATAATTGATAAAAAGTTCAAAAGTAACTATAAATTGTTTTCATAATAGGTCTAAGGTGTTCATTAGTTGTTTCGGTTTAATTCAATTTAAAATTTGCTCGACCAAATTTTTATTCGGTTTGCATAAATATTAAACCAAACTGACTAAATAATATTGCAATTTGCAACACTAACACAATATATACAAATATTCCTATTCATTTGATTTGTTGGGTTTATTTAATTTTTAATTGTCAAAACCGAAATGTAAACTATCAAAATTTTAAATCGGATAAACCAAACAATCAAATCATCTTATCCAAAATAAATTTATACTTCATAAAAAAAAAATTCCTAACTGCTTACCAATTTACATCATGTATGTCTTAATCCTTTCGACTTACTTTTCTATCCTTATTTGGCTTGAACCTTGAATGGACAACTCTGTTGATCTGATGCTATTATTCTCATTTAAAGAACGATGTTTAACTAATTATCAACTAATTTGTGTTTTCTATCCTTATGTGTTTAGCATTTATTCATGTTCAGCATTGATTAAATGCAACATTTTATAAAAATTATCTTATTTTAAAAATATTTTTAATAAGTACTTTTTTTAAATAAAGTTTGAAAATTAATTTAATAATTGTAACAGTATTGTAATTACTTCAGTTTTATCTTGAAAAAATTATAATAGTAAGTATCTAAGAATAATATATTATTATATTTTTTGAGGAAAAAATATGGGTTATACTAGTGAAGGAAATTAGTCAAGTCGTTATCGGTCACGTCACGTGTGTTGATTACGTAACTTGACTATATGCATGACGTGACTGTCCTCCACCATCTTAGTCACATCAAGTCAGTCGCACAAATTGATTAGGTCAAGTCACGTGACACGTTACGTGACTAATTTTTTAAACATTATTTCTTAATTATAATTATTTTGTAACAGTTTCTTATTTTTTTTATACATTTTGTTATTTTTTTTAACTAAGTTAAACTTAAAAGCAATAACTAAATGCAATTAGTCACATCAGCGTGATCACATATGGCGTGACTATTCGCATAACGCGATTGTTATTTACTATTTTAGTCATGTTACGTTACATAAAAATAAATTTTGGTCATGTGACGTCGTGATGTGACATGACCAAATCATAGTTACAAAATTTGTAACAACATGTTACAGGAGATGGATTTTGCTCAAAACAGTTGAATTTTAGTTCAAAAGTAAAAGTAAAAGTAAAAGTTGAGCTATAGGTTTGTGTTGCAGTTCTTGTTGGCTTGTTTGTTGTCTTTGATGCCCTTGCCATTTCAGTTATTGTGTCTCCTTTATTTTAAGAATATTATATTGAAAAAAATCTGATCCTTTCAAAAATTAAATAAATTACTTCAAAAAAAACTAAAAATTAAATAAAAGCTCGTCACTAGGAAAATTCGGGTGTGACTTTGGATATCGTTGTTCTCACGCTTGATACGTTATAGGGGTTGCTAATTTCCATTGCAAATTTGCTCTCTTTTGCTGAAAATTTTCTCTTTGACCTTGTTCATTTTTTAAGGATGTACCTTTATTTCTCTATAATAGGCTTATATATGTTTGCCCTCCTATGTCCTCAAGTACCACCAAAAATAAGCAAAAATATATTCTATCTAAAAAATAAGAGAGAGGAAAAGGATCTCTTCTCTTCCCTTTCATATCTCTAAATTCAAAGAAGCAATGTACCACGGTGCACCAAAACCATACTACCCTCCACCCGGCCAACAAATGCCAGCAGATCAAACTTACTCGCCGTCGGCTCCACCAAAGCCTCCACAGCAGTACTATGGGGCCCAGTATCAGTATGCACAGCCCAGCCAACAAGTGCCTTGGCAACAGTATGCACAGCCCGGCCGACAAATGCCGTATCAACAACAGCCTGCTCAACCAATGCCGTATCAGTACTACCCGCAAAACACAGCCCCGCAATACAATCCAATTGTTGCACCACCAATTCAACCTTCAAATCCACACATGAATATGCCACTTCGCCAGTGGTCCAGTGAGTTGTTCGACTGTGCGCAGGATCCGGAGAACTGTAAGTTTCATCTATTTTACTTTTAATTACCTTTCTTTTGAGGGATGATTTGTAACAAATTTTGTAATTATTGGTGAATTTCTAGGTCTGATAACTGCGTGCTGTCCATGTATTACCTTTGGCCAGATTGCGGAGATCACAGACCGTGGGATGACACGTAAGTTAAAATCAAGTATGTGTTTTAGCTATTGAGCTTGCTCTCATTATAATGGTTGTTGAATGTTGTGTCTGTCACAGCTTGCGCGACAAGCGGACTCATATATGCATTCCTTTTGTATTTTACGGGATGCCACTGGTTGTACTCGTTTATGTATCGTCAGAAATTGAGAGCACAATATTCTCTGGCCGAGGACCCGTGCCACGATTGCCTTGTTCATGCCTTCTGTGACCCATGCGCCTTATGTCAGGAGTACCGTGAACTCAAGAACCGTGGTTTCAACATGGGAGTTGGTATTCAATCTCTCTCACTCACTATGAATCTTCTAAAATCTATATAAAAATAAATAAAAAATCTTCCCTTTAGGTATATAGTTTATAATATTTACCCAAGGATTAAATGAATTTTATGGTGTACACTGAATGCTGATAACTAGAGATGCTTTTGATTTTGGCGCCTATCCAATTCTGAAAACTGAAACTTACTGGTATCTAATCAACTGTTGCAGGATGGACTCAAAATATGCAAATGCAAGCACAATTGGCAGCAGCACCAGGTGTACCACCTTCTGTCCAAACCATGAAAAAATAAATGCAGTTTCCTTGTACAACTAAAATATGAACGATAATGTTGTTATTCATTTGATCATTTAATTAAGATATATGTTAATATGTGTCAAAGATCTTGTAATACCTGGTTTTAAGTTTTTATTTATTTTTTGTCCTACATATGTTATTAGTTATATTTGATTGCTGCTTTTTCTGCTTTCGTATTACTTTAATTAAATCATATAAGCAAATGGCCTAAATAACTTTATCTACCAAAAGTGGTTGCGTTAATCAATAAACGATACGCTCAAACAAAGTTTGGTAAGGCAACCTTCTGGTACATGCACAAAGTCTCCACGAAATTCTTTTCTTCACCAACTTATTATGCATATTATGGATCTAGTTGTACTATGCATTCATATCTATATTTTTAAAGTTCAAACAGTTGTCCCAAATCGTTTAACATGATCATCATATGAAAATGTACTTTGAAACCAAATTTTACTTAAAATTAAGAATGTTTTTGACAATTTTTTAGATAGATAGAAAACCATTGCTTTTTGGATGATGTAGGAATTTTCAAATCAAGTAAATTTCATATGAAGACCTTGTTGAATGGCTCAAATTGACTCTTTGCGCGTTGGCCACTATTACCAAACACCTTACTCCAGAAATATATTACCAAGGTTTCAGTTTTTGATGTCTAACACGAAAGAAATGATATTACTTGTGCATACAAATTGCTTTGTCTGAACGAATTGCCAAACATGAGAAAGGACTACTGTTATCTTTGCATCTGCAAATTTACAAGTAAATTTCTGTCTTGCAACAGATTAGTAAAAGAATTAATTTAAAGGGGGAGGAAACTTTATAAATTCACATAAAACAACTTTGATTTACAACAACCTTACACATTTCACATAAGACCCAAACTCAAGGGAGAAATCCATATCACTTCAAGAAATGACTGAAAGAAGATGACAACATACACAAATTGATTTTTTTGAAAAAATAACCTCAGCATAATTATTCTCAGATCATCAGTGAGTAAATAATGTTGTCAGTCATGGCATGGCGGTGTAGCTTAGTACTCCATGGAGAAAGCCCCTTCACAATACCTGAAAACAAATATCAAACAATCAGCCCTATTTGATAAGCCTCACTCTTTTGATTATGTGATTAATATTTTTGTTTTCAAAGTCCAAAAGTTGATCTGAACTGTGCAACATGATTTTCATATGAAAATTTACTTGCAAACTAAATTTTATATATATTACACTTTTTTGCTATTTTTTTAGATAGCTAGAAATCATTACTTTTTTAGTGGTCTAGAATCTTTAGATCAAGTGATTTTCTAATTATTTAAAACAAAATAAAATTAAAATAAAAAATGTGTAAAATATGATTTCCTAATATGTGTCATGCATAGTATTGAAGACCCACTCTAATCAAAATAGACAAATTTGAAGTAGTAACTGAAATATAAAGCACCTGTTGCTAAACTTTTCGACAGCATCTGTTGCATAAAGAAGAGTCTCATTTGCCTTCTCCAAAACCATGTACAATTCTTTTCCTCTTGTAACCTTTGCAATCACCCATGCATTGTTTTTGGCACGGATGCACACTTCAAGCTCCTTTTCTTGATTGGGATTATCCCTGTGCCATCTCCACTTCTCTATATCCACCTCTTCTCTCAGCTTATTCAGATATAGCAGTGACTCCTGCACAAACACCTCTGATATTACACAAAAACATAATTAATGTAGAGTGAGGCTATGGTTTTATATGCATATTACACAGCGACCTGTATGGACTCATATCTTCGTTTTTAAAGCCAAACGGTTGATCTGAACTGTTCAACATGATATTCATGTCAAAATCCACAGGTAGATCGAATTTTACATTTTTTGTAGAATTTTTTTTGCTATTTCTGTAGAAAGGTAGAAAATCACTTGATTTGAAAATTCTGGACCATTCAAAAACAGTGGTTTTCTACCTATCTAAATAAATAGTAAAAAAATTCTAAAAATTCTGAAATTTGGTCCACACGTACATTTTCATATGGAGATCATGTCTAACAATTCAGATTGACTGTTTAAATTCTGAAAATACAGATATGGATCCATGGAACGGGTCAATCCGTAATATGCATATTACCATAGCCTCACTCATTAATGTATATATTACAACAAAGGGTGTTCTGGGTAATTCCCATACCTTTGTTAGAGTTGTGACCTTGCCCGTTGGAGTCGCTCTAGACACACTCCTGTCTCTGTCTATGAGAAGGTACCGGTACCCACTTACATGATATGCATTCTCTCCTCCCCAACCTCTCGATAGTTTCTGCTCTACAACTGTAACTCTCTGTGCTACCTGTACAAACATTCTCTATATTATTAAAAACATAATCCCAAAGGACCAAATAAAAAACATACATGAAACAACAGAAAAAATAAAAAGACCAACATTTTCAAGAAATTCCTTCTTCACTTGAACAAACTCCTGCTCGCCATTAGCCAGAGAAGAAACTGGTACCAGCATCACAACTGTTATGCCCTTTTGCTGGTACACACAAAGGTACTTGCACTCTTCCATTTGCTGGTTCCACACAACAGGTGTTGATTCACCACCTGAAAAATTGGGTACCAAAAAGCCATCTTTCCCTTTAGACCATTTGTCGCGTTGTAGCAGCCTTGGGATGGAGCTTCTTTGGCCGTTTTGCCCCAAGGAAGAGGCATCAAGAGATCTGCTCTGATGCTCGTTTAACAAGGTTAAGTTTGAAAGATTAGGTGTTGAGTTGCCTTTTCGTAAATATGACCAAGAACTGGTGCTAGATGATAAAGCGTGCGGGGTCAATCTCAGAGTGGCGTAAGAGAATAAATTGGTGGTCTCGTCCTATACAAAAAAAATATTCTAGTTATAGATTATGTGCATTAATAATGGTAAATACATTAGGCATATAAACATGTATCAGATAAAAAAGAAACATACAGGAGGAAGTGTTGTTGACACCAAAAGATCTTGAAATAAGATGATTGAATCGCATCCGTTACAACAAAAACTAATAGCAGTAATCAGAGACTGCATCACATGAGAAATTAAATGTCACACTCTTGAGTATGTTATGCATATAGGTATTTTTTTTTCTTGAACCTACAATGTTGTAACAATATTTACCTGTACTTCAATTGCAACTTCTCGTGAGACAGTTAACATTTGCACTGTACCTCTCTCTTTTAAGCTATCACGAAATGAAGGCATCTGCACCTTCTTACCCAATTGAAAATCTACAAGCAAGACAAGGCATAATAAGCGTCCACCATAAATTCACATATAACCTAAGAAGCATATTTAAAGGCTCACCAGACAAATAATCGGTGATAAATGAGTGGAGGTGGCTACGTGCAAGTTCACCACTTGGCTGCTTGTCAAGTAGGGCATAAATTGACCTGTAAAACATCTTAAAAAGAGCATGCACCTCTTTGAGTACCCCTTGTAATGATTCACATCTCCAAACCGGCTCGTCATCTTTGCTTTTCTCTACTACCTGACAAACAAGAATTGATTTTTGGAAAGTCATGGATCAATCTTTTTTATATGAATGAAAGGAGGCATATTAAGGGGGTAAGGAAACAACGGTACAGACCAAGACCATCCATATATCAGGTTCAGCCTCGTAAAATACATGTGAGTGTTTCTCAGCCTCTATAACTTCACACGCCGCTTCTGGAGAGAAGATTCTGACCATTAGAAAAATTACAAGGGTAAAACACGTATTCTTGAAAATGCTATTTAAACCGAAATAGAGTTATTCTGCAAAACAGTAACTGAGCAAGTTTCCAAAATATCTATTGTGATAGGCAACTTGCTGGTATTTCTTGTGATTTACAGCACCTTGTCTGATAATTAGGAATGCAAAATCCCATTTAATAGCATCAGACGACGACTATTACTGCTATATAATTGCATCTTTTACAACTAGAACCATTCCCTTCTTGTACCAGCATCAAGTTTGAACTGGCACAGGCATTCTTGATTTTATTTTTAACCATATATGTATCTTTTATTCTTGATGTAGAAGTGCAACACTATAACATACTATATCTTTTTTTAAGGAAAGTTGGTGGTCTTCGTCACCATTAAATATTCATAAAGGACATTTTGAATATGCAACCTCCCACGCAGAGCAATTGTTTTAACCACTAGACCAAAGACTGGTTCTTATGCTACAACATATTCTATTTGGTCCAATAAAATTTGTTTCCTGGCATAAATTGGCCTTTCGCGTCCGTCCCGTGGAGACTACCAGCAGTTTCTAAAATCAAGTTTTTCGTATGGACCATCCTTTGAAATAGACTGTTTGACTTGAACCAATCTAGCCAAAAGGAACTGGCATCATGGTACAACATGTTGCCTCTGTTCCGGTACAATGTTAGAGACCTGAGAGCACCTGTTCCTAACATGCCCCTTGTTCCAAAGGGTATGGACACGCCTAATATGCTACCGGCTCCCACCCCCAACAACTAGACAACATATCACAATAACTCTGTGACCTACTGCAAGACCAACAGTCACTAGCACTGATACATGCAGCAGCAGGCTTCTGAAAATCTGGAAGGAGAGTAACAGGCGTATATTTCAAGGGGTGCTGGAGTGTCTGAGATATGTCTTGTATGATGAAAGACATTTAGGATTTAGGATTTAGGACCAAGTGAAATTTTGTGTACTTGGAGCTATCTCCTTTAACCCTTTTTGGTACCTTGAAAATTTTGGTTAATGAAATATAGCCAGCAATCATTGCTACTTAAAAAAAAAAATTCCTTAATGGGTCCTAGCCTCACCCACATAATAGTTAATTACACAATGAGGATATACAGGGTTAGGTTAAGCAGACCTGAAACTGAAATTTCATAAATTCTAGTGAAATTGAGCTTGATCGGACAATTCCAGGAGATGGTTGTATCTAATTTAGCTAAATAAAATTATTACCTTGTAAAAGTAATGATTCCTTCACAGAGACCAATGAGCGATAGTTGAGTGAGAAAGGGGCAGTCAGAGGGGTAGAAGAAGAGAATTTTGTCAAGCTCTTGACCTTCTTGCTGTCCCCTTCTCAGGTCAAATACGCACAACTGCAACTGCATCGCATCACTCCCCGCCGCCATTGATGAAACTCCCATCTACGCAATTTAAATAAACCAAAAATTTAAACTAATTGTATCAATTTAATCCAATTGAGGCATACAACCACCTAAGAGAGGGAGGGAGAGAGAGAGTGCCGATTTATCTTGTTTGTTATTAGTGATTCGAATCCTAGCGCAGTACCGTCATCACATAAGAGAAGAGAAGAGAAGAGAGAGAGATGGAGAGGTATGTTGACGGGAGGTTGGCTAATCAGTAATTAATGATAGTAATTTCTCTTCCGAGTTCACAGGGTTAATATTTTAACAGAGTAGTTTTGGCTACATGCAATGCACAAAAAATATGCAGTTCTCTTTTGATTCTATAGCCTGTGCGCTACATGAAGAAAAGATTGCTCTGTTAAAATCTTTACCCAGTTCAGAGTTGCCTTTTCCGATCGGAATTTGCATCCTCTGAGATATCTCATATTGTGCGTGACTTATTGAAAAATCTCAACCGTTAAAATACGTTCTGCACGAATCTCAAGCTCAAATAATACTCCCCCTGCCCCATCCCCGAATTGGAACCGGACACGTCGGTCACGCAAAATATGAGATCCCCTCGAGTTACTCAAATTTTGAGTTTACATTCACTCCGTCCGATCAGAATCCAGACTAATCCGATCCGAGGAGGAATTCATGAAGACAGTTTAAAATTCGTGTCAAATCAGATCGAACAGTCTGCGTCTAAGCTCAATATTTGGAGTGATGAATATGAATTAATTGGTCATTGGTTCACATTGATTTTAACTGGGTTTTAGTGGGCTAGGATTGGAGCCCGAAATTACTCTAACAGACATGTACAATTTTATTTGGGCCTCTCAATCAAAGCTAAGGAGGCTAGGACTAAATCATGAGGCCCAAATAAAAAATCCAAAGGAGTTTATTAATCAGATCGGATTCGACCAACGAATGGGTATTATCTCTGATCAGTTGAAATGAGGGCGGTCGATAAACATTTCATCAAATTTGATCCAATATTTTAATGCTTGATTAAAGTTAATTAAGTACACATGAATCTTGATGAAGACAGGAGCGGACCAATAAATTAAGTACACATCAATCTCTATCAAAATTGATCTAATATTGTAATCTTGTTAAACTAGTCAAGTGCCCGTTGCAAATTGCAACGGAACCGCGGACTGACAGGAAAAAGAGCATCGGGATAGGAGAAAAAGAAAAAAGAAAAAAGAAAATGCATTTTCTGCCATTTTTTTTTTTTGATGTTCGAAATGAGTGCGTTTCCTCTGAGATATCTCAACTTTTGCGTGACCGACGTATCCGGTGCCTATTCGGTGATAGCGCAGGGGCTGTATTATTTGTGCTTTGAGATTCATGTAGAACGTATTTAAACGGTTGGGATTTTCCATAAAGTCACGCAAAGTTTGAGATATCTCAGAGGATACGAATTCGTTTGAAATGTCCGTAGGCCTAATGCGTTTTCTGCATCGGTAAAAGAAAAAGGGGAGGGAAAAAGTGTCACACCCCAAATCCACCGGGGGTCTGACAGCCTGCCGCGTGTATAAATCAATCGTCACATATACACGCAAGGCAGTGGATCTTTTATATGCATTACCAATATCCTCATTCGCTGCGTCCGAGTAACAAACCTGAAAATAATCGGGAGGGTGGGGGTGAGAATAAATTCTCAGTGCGAAATTTGCCACAGTTTAGATTATTGGACTTGCAATCAAACTCTATATTCAAAAATGAAACCCAAACAATAACAGTTCAAACAGATATATATATTTATAATCATAAATAACAGAATGCCAATGCACGACAACAGTTAAATCAACCTGCAACACAGTTTACGGAATTTCCAAGATGAATTTCAAACACAACATATATTTTGGCTTAACTCGATTCATAACTCAGTTCATTAGGGCTTGTAGCAATTACAGATGTTCTTTCGAGCTGAACCTTTATCAAACCCACATCTGTAGGGTTACTGACACCTACAGATGGCCAACCGCTGGACCCTTTATCTGACACCCATCTGCAATCGCTTGGCTTAACATTTTATTAGGGTCTGGTTTGAATCATATAAAGAAAATCCTCTCTGGAATCATTCCAATAGTCGTAATATTCAATTGACATTTCAAATGCATTAACACGTAGGAGAATGCCACCGAGCCATAGACGTTACACATGTCACCCACGATTTCCAATCACATCTCATAACATAAATCACCCTCCCTCGTCCCAACCGGTACTGGGAATATCGAGGGCCGTTCACCTAAGGCCATTTAGGATCCTGGGAATCCAAGTCAGCATACAGCCCGACTTGGCAAATTAATTGGATCCAAGTGCTTAACTTCGTAAATCCATTCACACACATATCAATTCCACTCGTGGTGACTTTAAATCAAAATCAGATCACAATAGATCGACATAACCTATAACCATACCAGTATGCAAATCATTCAATTCAGATCAATTCGAGTTTAATTTGATTGGGCTATGCAAATGCTCTACGCAATTCAGGGATGCAATCAATGATATTCAACATGACAAACGAAAACACAGTTTAATTCCTGAAAATAAAGTATCAAACAAGTCCAAGAATCCCGCACCTTATTATGACGAGCGTACCGCTTAATCTAAGGATCGAGCGTCTCGAATTGCCTCACAACGTCTTGCTCGACCGAGCCTACGCCTATATTACACGTATACTTGGTTTAATTCGGTTACATCATTAAAAGTTAAATTTCAAAAGCCGTCATTTAATTCGTCAATTCTTTTATATCTTTCGGCTCATTTATAATCATTTAATTCACGTCCAAATTCCAAATTTACATATACACATCATGTCATATTCAAATCAATTTATAGGCCCATTTATACAATTCAACTCAAGGCCTACTACAAATACTTCAATTCAAGCCCATGTCACAACAATTTATTTCAAAGGCCCATAACAAAATTATACATATGCATAGCCGGCCTACATCTCAAAATAAATCACATCACGCAATTTGGTCCATTTATTCCTAACAATCACATAAGGCATTTTAATTATTTTATTCCAATTCAATTTAATTAAAGACCCATAATTTAGTAAAGGTTTAAGCCCCTAATTAACAATTCACCATTTACTCAAAGTTCATTTATAACATTTCAATTTCAGTCCTCTTTACAATTATTTAAATTCACATATGGCTCAAATTATAATACTTCACATGCATGGCCGGCCATAGCCTCAAACAATTTACATCTTACAAATTGGTCCCTTATATTTATACAACTCACATAGGCCTTATATTTTTATAATTCATACCCCTTATTTTTATAAAAATTCCCAAGGCTTGTATTTTGCACAAAACAACCTTCAATTTAATTTATTTACATTTTTGGGTCCATGTCAAGTCAAGGACTGGTACACACACAAAATCAGCACCATTTACCGGGAAAATCAACAACCCGAGCAAAGGTGTAATTAATTTTAATTCCCTTTACAAAATCCTAAATACAATTTCCTTTAATTCATACAATCACTATGGTCATATATTTTACAATTCCGACCATTAATAAAAATCATTTTGCAATATAACCCCTTATACTTAATTTATTCGAGCAATTCGATCGAGTCGGGAAAATCAACAACCCGTACTCGAAATTAACAATTTCACATCCTACGACATTATTCAATTCATCAAAACACAAATCAAGAATTTTAGAAATTAACCGAAAGAGAAAATGTCGAAAGAAATTGACCGGGTCCGAGGGTTTCGCCTCGCCTCGCGGCCACCTCACTCGAACACTAGAATTCACCCTAGCCGCACCAAGGCAGCACCAAGACACCACCAGAACAGCACCAAGCCGAGCACTGAGGCAGCACCACCTCAACCCTAGTTTCTAGGGTTTCATGAGAGAACGGGGGGGGGGGGGGGCAGAAACCGAGAGAGAGAGAGAGAGCGGCTGTGGCTCTCATGGGCAGAGAGGAAGAGAGGAGAGATCAGAGACGGGTCCGGTGGGGTTCGCCGGCGACGGGAGGGGGCGGAGCCCCTGTCCCTTTTCTTTCTTTGGCGCAACAGAGAGGAAAAAAAAAGGGGGGGCTGGGGTGTGTCACGGACAGGGATGGAGAGGAGAGAAAGAGGGAAAGGTTTTATTAATTGGACTGCTTTAAGATTCGTGCTGAACATATCTAAACGGCTTGAGATTTTCCAAAAAGTCGCGCAAATATGAGATATCTCTGAATTAATTGGAGGGTGGACCCGAACTCAAAATTTGATTTGGTTAATTCAAAATTCCAAGAATTCAATTCAAGCTTTGAGATTTGTGTTACTTAAAATCGAACGGTTAACATACTGTTTTATTTGAATGGTTAATATATTTTATAGTTAATAATTTGTCACGTAGCAAATTCATAATCAGATTCAAATTTTTGAGTCAACGCAACTTTTAGTATGCATAAATTTTATTAATGAATTTCATTTACTTCTAATTAATATCCTCACAATTATTTAAGTTTCAAATCTTATGTCTTGTTTATATATGTTCATAATTTCTAAACAAATAGTAAATATCAAATCTTTAGAATTTCGTGAATAATTACACAATTATTATTGGTTCCATAAATTGTTTTACTTCTAACTCCTAAAATTCGAATGTACATTATTCATAGTTCGTTTATATTTCGAAATTTTAGTTTCATTTTAGTCGGTCAGAAAATTTCTGAACGATCGTTAAGTTAATTAAACTTTTTAATTTAAGCAAATTGATCGATTTATCAATTTAATCAAGTTTTAAAATTTCTGAATGTAACAAAAAGTAGATTAAATGATACAATTTTAATGTGTCTTTTTATGTGGTGAGTATATGGATAACTAAATTTAGATTTCTACATGTTTGATAACATGAAGCAGATGTATAAAATCGATATTTTTAATTAAAAACTGAGATTGAAATATGCTTTTGATGAGTGGATGAGATCTATTTAATGAAGGGCTCAGATTTTGTCTGGGTGAATAGATGCTTGGGAACCAAAATTTTCAACGTGGTATTATAGTAGTACTGATACTGATTTAGCATTAAAATCAAAATAATTTTTTTAAATTATAATTGATAATTAGAATTATAAGTTAGAGCATTATAAATTACAAGTTATAGCGTTAGAAAGTATAAGATAAAGCATTGTTTTTTTATTGAGTATCTAGTTAGTTAATAGTTTAAATCTGATTCAAAAAAAAATTTCCTTTCGTCAAAAAAATCTTGAATCCGCCCCTCAATGAAGATCGGTCGCCCCCCACACACACTCCCTGATCAGTTAACATGATATTTCTGTTAAAATCCAGACTATGCGATCAAAATCAAAATCAAAATCAATTCAGTTTGAAGTAAGATATAACGGCCGGGCTATTTAATATTTTATATTCACGTAGATTCTAATGGGAATCTAAACAAAAATATTTACGTTTGGTGATATGAATTTAAGGGGTATATACTGGCTACAATTAATGCATCTGAGAGTGTGGTTGTGAATTGAAAGTTGAGACCCGATAGTGGTAATTAATAACTAGGAAAAGTTCAAGTCAAAGGAGTTTATTTAATCTGATCGGAATCGATCAACGAACGGGTCTAATGTCTATTTAAGAATGTTATTGTTGGAATATTAACTAACATTCCATGTGCTCTTCAACTTTTATTACCTGACATTTCAATTTAATTTTATGTTATGATCCTTATTTTTACTAAAAAAATATATATAGAGAGAGAGAATTGAACTACAGTGAATTGCGAAGTAAGAGTCTTCCGGTTAACACATTTAAGGAGTTATTTCATAATACTCCTCAAAAATCTCGAAATTACATATTTCCCTCCTCTAAAATTCATAATATCATATTTATTCTTCTATATATATTTCAAAAACTCACAAATTTATCTTATTTATTAACTTTTTCTAGTAAAACTCATTTTAAATTTATAAAGTATTCATTTTACTCTTTATTAAAAAATAAAAATATATAACTTGTTTAATAAAAATATATACTTTGGACGTTTTTGAGAGGCATAGAAGAAATTTCCCATAAATTAAAATGCTGAGGAACAAATATGAAAATCAACAGCAATTGAAGCCTTGAAGGGCATAAGAAATTAATAAGTCAATGGACTCGCGCGGTCATTAGGAAATTACCCGTTAGCTTCCCAGACAAACTACTGACCACTTATTTTGTAGGTAAGAGACAGTGACACAAAACAAAACGACATAGACGTGCATAATCCAATGAAAATTCTTTGCAAACTGGAGAATTTGTCATCAAAGCTTGCTTCAGCACATGGGACAATTTAATACCCCTTCAACATTTTGGGTGGAGACTGGGGACGCGTTAGGGCTGCTAATGAGTTGAGCTAGCTCGCGAATTAATGAGTTAAATGGCTGGATATTTTATAACGAATCAGACTCGAAACTGAAAAAGACCTAACTCGACTCGGCTCAGCTCATGCACGTAAACACTTGGCTCGATTCGGCTCGGCTCGCGAGCCAGCTAATATTACATGTTGAAAATATGATCATCTAATTATTTTAAAGAAATGATCGAAGTGAGATAGAGATATTCTACTGACTTTAAATTACATGTTGAATAACTTTGATTATTTTTTTCAAATTTCTTTAAAGATTGATTATTTGAAGAAGAAAAAAATGATCATTTCTTTAAAATAATTTCAAAATACCGGCTCATGTTACATGTTGAAAAACTTTGAAATTTGAAAATAAGTTTCTTTAAAAATAATTTGGAAAAACAAAAAAAATGATCATTTTTCTCAAATTTCTTTAAAAATAATTTGAAAAAATTTTGAAATTTGAAAAAATTTAAAATATGAAAAAAAAATGAAATTTGAAATTTGAAACGAAAGAAATGATCATTTTTTTCAAAGATATTGTTATTATATAGGCGAGCTACTCGAAAGCAAACTGATTCTATGTCGAATTGCAAAAATAAATTTAATTAATTTAATTTATAATAAATTATTTAGAAGGTCAGCTAGAAAAATTTACCATGTCCTAATTTGTTAATTATATAATGGTTAGAGGTGATAGACCAACACAACTATCATTATCGTCAATAAATATAACAATATATTTTATAATAGGTGAATTCATCTGTTTGATTCAAAGTATTTCACATCAAATCCACTGTGATTTTAAGAACTGCTTTCAAATTTGGGCTTAATTTAAATTTGATGAAGAAGTTATGGCATCACTATTTCAAGTATGGTAGCTAGCAATCATAAAGATTACAAATACGCCATAAGATGTGAAAGAATACTGTCTCAAAAAAAGATGTGAAAGAATATATCAGCAGCTTTAATTTTAATATAATATTGTTAAGTAGGTGAAAATATCAACTAAATATATGAGTCAGCTCGCGAGCTCACGAGCCGAACCAAGTCGATTCAAGTGTTTACATGAACTGAGTTTTTTCTTTCAAAATCAAGCCTAGTTACGAGCCAAATCATTATGCTTCACTCATTAAGCCGAACTGAGTTTGAGCGGAACCTTAATCATTAGCAGCCCTAGGACGCGTATATCCTCTTCCTTGCTTCTATATAAATTTTTCATATCCTTATTTTCTTCTATCTATCTATCTCAAGTCTTTTTTTAGCTTGCACTTGAGAAACCATCACAAGGCACAAAAAGAGCCTTAACTCAGTAAGTGCTATGTATCCCCCAAAGCAGGAGACCTATCCGAACCAGCCAATTGTGCCTCCGGTGATTGGCGCTCCAATTTATCCGGCATCAATGCAGAATGTGACTCGTCAAGAATGGTCGAGCGGGTTATTTGGGTGTGGTGACTGCGGAACTTGTATGTAATTCTTGTGCTTACAATTCACTAATTTGTTCTATCAAATTGGTTTTATTGTCAGATGTCATACTAACAATAGTAGTGTATTTGAAGATTGGATGACATGCTGCTGCCCGTGCATTACTTTTGGCCGAATTGCCGAGATAGTCGACCAAGGAACGTCATGTAAGCTTAATTTCTCCTTTTGACCTTTGACAAAAATTAATTTCTCTTTGTAATATATAAGCATAACTTTATATAAATACTCATGAAGTTGTTGATTGTGTGACATGTAGCATGCGCTACAAGTGGAGCAATATACGCACTTATTGCATATTTAACGGGCTTTCAATGGATCTACTCATTTGCTTACCGTTCCAAATTAAGAGCGCAGTATTCTCTACCTGAGGACCCTTGCAACGATTGCCTTGTCCACTGCTGCTGCGAACCCTGTGCTCTACGTCAAGAGTATCGTGAACTCCAAAACCGTGGCTTTGACATGGCACTCGGTCGCTCTCTTTCTCTGACACACACACACACACACCAGTTATAATATATTGTTATGAAATAAATATATATTACATTAGTTTATATAGTAGTATGGCACTGGCAGTAGAGGCCATTTTGGGATAATACACTCTGATCTATTCTGCTTGATTGAATCCAAAATGGTTTCATATCTTCTTGGAGAGGTTGTATTATGCCTAATGCCAATTAAGCAAGTACAAACGGTAGCAGAGGGATTTTGGTGATACATTAGACACAAAATAGACCTCCAGTAAGTACAGCCCAGCCGTCTGATTATCAGATTTAATTTTGATCAATGGATGTGATGATGGATCCAAGAGTAAAGCTGGCATGTGCTATACGCAACAAAAGGGTTTGGTGAGCATAAGCTTCAAAATCTATTGTATTGGTTTCAAACGATGAATTTAAACTGTTAAAACCTATTTATTCCACAAGTGATGTGTGTGCATGCAAAATTTTAAATTTTTTTAATTCATTTAGTATGAAATCAAGAGGTCAAAATTGATAAAAAAATGAATGCATTGGAATAACTCATAAAACTTCATTTTTCATCATTTTTTTACCGCTTGTCTTTATACTAAATAAGTTCAAAATTTTCAAAATTTTACATCTACACGTATCACTCGTGAAGTATGTTGGTTTCAGCAATTTGAATTCATCGTTTGAAACCAATCCGATATATTTTGAAGTTATACTCAGCAAGCCCTTCGGTGAGCATAACACACACTAGCTTTGCTCTGGATCCAATAATCAAACATTCAACTCACTATTTCTCTCATTAGATTAGTATTAGGTTATATGGTTGTTTATTTTGTACCGTTTCCATATACAATTTTTACCATGCAATAAGTTTCACAGTTTCATAGGATGAAATTAGTTAAGATGCATGCTCACAATTAGGAAGGAAAAAAAAATGAAAGTAAATTCAAAAGTATAGCATGTTTCTCATGTTGACAACAAGCTTGTTTACTTAATGCAATCATGTGTGTTGATGTAGGATGGCAAGAAAACATGGCAAGAAGGCAGCCAGGCATGGCTATGACCGCGCCTCCCCCCGTACAACATGGCATGATGCAGTAGAAGTTTCCAGCTCTTATGCCGTAGAAGTGTCCCGCTCTTATGCCGATCAAATGATGCAGTAGAAGTGCCCCGCTCTTATGCCGCTCTTATGTCTATTTTAAATTGATGATCTTATTTGTAAAATGAGATTGTTAATTTGTCTCTTCTATTATATTTTATTCTGTTTGGAGTGTGTGTGTTCTGTACTTTAATTCCAGTTCCAGAAACTTTACTTGAACAATGAGCTTGTTAATTACTTGAAGAAACCTTCTCTTTTGTATCTCTCTCTCTACTCTTAATCTTTGATGCTGTGTTCATAATGGAAACTGAAAACTAAAATAAAACATATATAATATAAAAAAAAAAAAAAAGCATTGTAACCAATTGCAGTATTAGGCTACGGTGCTATGCATATTTAGTGTCATATTGTGCTATGCATTTTTAAACTGTCAGAAAATATAATTATGATATTATATTTAGTGTCATATTGGATGATCTTGGAGATTAGTGCATGAAAATTCGCTGGATAAGAACTTAACAGAAATGGACGGAAATTTCAATTATTGGTAAAGAAGAAACTGGTCGCTAATCTGTGCGTGGGTTTAGTTCAGACTTTTTTTTCTTTCGGCCACCTTGCGTCCTTGCCCCCACCCCACACACGCACTCTGCTAACGGAGAGTCAAAACGTACGTTATTTTAATGTTTTCATCCAACGACTAAATTCTGCACGAATCTTGAAGTCCATCTGATAGCTGAAAATTGCATAGCACATAATGACACTATATATGCATAGCACCGTAGCCTAACTCTCTCTCTTTCTCTCTCTCTCTCTCTCTATATATATATAATGTGCTTGGCTACTCTACTTTTATAAGCATATGAGGACATATGTTTATAAGTCATTTTTGCATTTTGAATGTTCAAATGGTCGATATGATCCGTTAGATGTAATATCTATATTGAAAAGTGCTTGAAGACCAAATTTTACATTTTTTTTAATTTTTTTACTATTTATTAAACCACTTTGAAAATCATTGATCCAACGGTGGCTAAACGAAACAGTAAAATCAAAAGCCACCATTAGATCAGTGATTTTGAAAACAAAAACATGACTTATAAGCATATACCCTCATATGCTTATAAAAATAGAGTAGCTAACCTCTATATATAATATCATAATTATATATATTTACTAATATATCTAGTTCGGATATACTATATTAATAATGATACGTATTTTTTTTTTAACAAAAGTACGTGCCAATCTATTTATGGTGGGGCCATACATTTTAGGACCAAAGGATGGAATTTGGGACCGCGTTGACAAATTCAAGGTCCGACCTTTGGATTTAAAATAATATTCGGTCAGAGAATCATAAAAACAAAAAATCAATCAGAGAACACCAATCCTGATATCTTTAACTTGAGCAATAATGAATATACTTTTGCATAGAATAATTATAAATTTTGGTAGACAATATAATAACAAAGATCCTCTTTGTTTTACATTATTCTTTATATTATAGGAATTGACATACAAAAATGATAAACAAGGAAGATAGAAAGTATTCTAATGACGATCAAAATGCATCTTTTGTTGTATTCTCTTTAATTTTCATTTTTTTCAAAACAAAAAACTATCTCCTAACTAAAAGCGATTTGTGCAAGGAAGATAGAAGCTCTTATGCCGATGAATTGATATATATTTTTCTAGCAAGGAAAATTTCTATTTTAGATTGATGGTTTTATTTGTAAAATAAGTTTGCTGTTTATCTTTTCTATTATATATATTTCTATTTGATTATGTTTGGTGTGTTTGTGTTCTGTACATATCAGTTTCAGAAACTTGAACAATGAGCTTGTTTACTTGAGCTATGTCGATCGGATTAGGGGTCGGATCCCCTCAAGTAACTCAAATTTGAGTTTATATTCGGTCCGTCGGATCAGAATCTGGACTAATCCGGTCTGAGGTGGAAGGCATGAAGACACTATAATATTCGTGTCAAATCAGCTCGGACGGTCTGGGTCTAACTCAATATTTGGGGTTACGAATCCGAATTCACCGGAAAAGATAGCAATCGTAACATTTTTAACTGTTCTTTGGTTGACAACTTCACATTGATTTTAACTGGGTTTTAGTGGGCTAGGATTGGAGCCCGAAATTACTCTAACACACATGTACAATTTTATTTGGGCCTCTCAATCAAAGCTAAGGAGGCTAGGACTAAATCATGAGGCCGAAATAAAAAATCCAAAGGAGTTCATTAATCGGATCGGATTCCACCAACGAATGGGTATTCTCTCTGATCAGTTGAAATGGGGGCGGTCCATAAACATCATATCAAATTTGATTCAATATTTTAATGTTTGATTAAATTCGTTCAATCTGTATCAAAGGTTTGAGAGAGCAATTTTAAAATTTGCGTTAATTAAGTACACATGAATCTTGAGTTGTAGTAGTGATTTATTGGTCTCGATCGACTTTGTCTCTTGTGAATTTTTTTTTTGCCCCCTCTGAATATTTAATTTGTAATTAGATTAAATTTTGTGTTAAAATCAAAATATATTTTTTGAATTATGATTGGTAATTAGAATTATAAGTTAAAACATCAGAAATTACAAGTTATAGTTTTAGAAAGTATAAGTCAAAGTATTTTTTTTTATCGAGTACCCTGTTAATTAATGATTTAAATCTGATTTAATATTTTTTTTGCCTTTTATGACGAAAATCTTGAATCAACCCCTGAATGAAGATCGGTCGCTCCCCATACGCGCTCCCTGATCAGTTAACATGATATTTCTGTTAAAATTCAGACTATCCGATCAAAATCAAAATCAATTCAGTTTGAAGTAAAACGTACCGGGCTATTTAATAATTTATATTCACGTAGAATGTGGTTGTTGGAATATTAATTAACATCTAATGTGCTCTTCAACTTTTATTTCTTGACATTTCAATTTTTAAAATATACCTCTTGATGATCATTATTTTTTACTAAGAAAATATAGAGAGAGATGGGTTACAGTGAGGTATGAAGTAAGAGTCTTTCGGTTAAAACATTTAAGGGACTATTTCATAATACTCCTCAAAAACCTTGAAATTACATATCCCCCCAAATTAATAATATCATATTTATCCTTTTACATTTCAGAAACTCACAAATTTACTTGATTTATTACTTTTTCTACTAACAGTCGTTTTAAATTCATAAAGTATCCATTTTACTCTTTATTAAAAAAAATAAATAATGTAACTTGTTAAATAAAAATATGTAATTGGAGGTTTTTGAGAGACATACAAGAAATTTCTCATAAATTAAAATGCTGAAGGAGAAATATGAAAATCAACAGCAATTGAAGGGCATATAAGAAATTAATAAGTCAATGGAATCGGTCATTAGGAAATTACCAGTTAGCTTCCCAAACAAACTATTGACACTTAATTTTGTAGGTAAGATAGTGACAGAAAACAAAACGACATAGACTTGGATAATCCAATGAAAATTATTTGCAAACTGGAGAATTTGTCATCAAAGCGTGCTTCACATGGGTCAATTTAATACCCCTTCAACATTTTGTGTGGAGACTGGGGACGCGTATATCCCCTTCCTTGCTTCTATATAAGTTGCTCCAACAATTAAATTTTTCATATCCTTATTTTCTTCTATCTATCTATCTCAAGTCTTTAATTAGATTGCACTTGAAAAACCATCACAAGGCACAAAAAGAGCCTTAACTCAGTAATTGCTATGTATCCCCCAAAGCAGGAGATCTATCCGAACCAGCCAAATGTGCCTCCGGCGGTTGGGGCACCAATATATCCGGCATCAATGCAGAGTGTAGCTCCTCAAGCATGGTCGAGCGGGTTATGTGCCTGTGGCAATGACTGCGGAACTTGTATGTAATTCTTGTGCTTACAATTTATTAATTTGTTTTATAAATTGATTTGATTGTTAGTTGTAATATTGATTAAGAAGAGTATTTGTATTTGAAGGTTGCTTGACATGCTGCTGCCCGTGCATTACTTTTGGCCGGATTGCGGAGATAGTCGACCAAGGAGCGACATGTAAGCTTTACCTACCTCTGACAAAAATTAATTCTATTTTTTGTAAATAAGCGGTTAGTTTACAAGAGTTTTAGGGGTGTTCTTGTACTTTTGTCAGTAAAACCCCCATGATTTCAAAATTTTTAATCATGTATGGTGAAATTGAATTGAATTGAATTGAATTTTTTTTCTTAGTTTACACCCCCGCTCCCCTCTGCATTATAAATTGTCACATGTGTGTTTATAGTCTAGTGGTCGGAATCTCAATTTATTATTGCAGAGACTTAGGTTCAAGTCCCAATCATGCATTACGCATTATAAATTTTAGTCTCTCCCTGTTCCCAATAATTCAAATTTTCTAGTTCCGCCCCTGATTATATAAACATAACTTTATTTAAGTACTGATGAAGTTGTTGTTGATTGTATGACATGTAGCATGCGGTACAAGCGGAGCAATATACGGACTTCTTATGTATTTCACGGGCTGTCAATGTATATACTCGTGCACATACCGATCCAAGTTAAGAGCACAATATTCTCTAGTTGAGGACCCTTGCAATGATTGCCTCGTCCACTGGTGCTGCCAAACCTGTGCTCTGTGCCAAGAGTATCGCGAGCTCCAAAACCGTGGCTTCGACATGAAACTCGGTCTCTCTCTTTCTCTGACACACACACACACACACCAGCTAACAATAATTGTTAATTTGTTATCAAACAAATATTTAAATTACATTGAAAGAAATATATATTACAATGCCAATTAAGCAAGTACAAATGGTAGCAGAGGGCTTCAGATTTAGTTTTAATTAATGGATGCGATAACAGATCCGATAATCAACCATCCAACTTCTATTTGTCTCATTAGATTAGGTTATATGGTTGTTTATACTGTTTCCAAATACAATATTTACCCTTCAATATGTTTCTTCACAATTTAACAGGATGAAATTAACTAAGGTGCATGCTCACATTAGGAAAGAAAAATGAAAGTAAAATCAAAAGTATAACATGCTTCTCATGTTGACAACAATCTTGTTTACTTAATGCAATCATGTGTATTGATGTAGGATGGCAAGGAAACATTGCAAGGCAGCCAGCCGTGGCTATGACCGCACCTCCCGTACAAAGGGGCATGATGCAGTAGAAGGGTGCCGCTCTTATGCCGAGGAATTGATATATATTTTTCTAGCAAGGAAAATGTCTATTTTAAATTGATGATTTTATTTGTAAAATAAGCTTGCTGTTTATCTTTTCTATTATATATATTTCTATTTGATTATGTTTGGTGTGTTTGTGTTCTGAACATATCAGTTTCAGAAACTTGAACAACGAGCTTGTTTACTTGAGCTATGTTGATTATGGAAACAGAAAACTAGAATAAAAGATAATATCATTAATTAGTCTGTATATTTACTTATATATATAATTTCGGATATACTATATTAATAATGAAAACTAGAATAAAAGTAATCATTAGTCCACTTATGATGGGGCCATGCATTAATTTTTAAGTCCAAAAGATGGAATTTGGGACCACGTTGACGAAGTCTAAGGTCGGACCTATGGATTTGAAACTCAATCAGAGGAAATTTTTTTATAAACCATAATGAATGAATAAATTCTTCCGGAACCAGCATGATTACTTTGTTTTTTTGAAAAACCAGAAGGACCGAGTGCTCTATTCGGTCTCCAGTTTTCCCTTTTCTCCAGACCGAATCGAGCACTCGGTCTCAACCTTTTTTTCACGTTTTCCCTGCAGGCGCCACAGAAGATCCTGAAAAAGCCAGACCGAGTAGACTATTCGGTCTTGAGATTTATTAAACTGACCCCCTCTCTGTGTTGCGTTCCCCATTCCCCCCTTCACCATTTTTCCTCCCCCCCTGTCTCTCTTCTCTCTCCGTGGCTGCCTCAAAAAAAAAAATTTACTCTCTAATTATTAGTTTAATTTTAATTCTAATTATATAGGTTTGTGTATTTTTGAAAGGAGAACAAGAAGAGCTTCAGATCTACAAGTTTCGTTAGGTATGTAGTTTAATTCTATTATTTTTGATTAATAATCCGAAATTATAAATAAATAGTTAGAATAAATGGTTTAGTAGCATAAATGATATATGTAATAATGGTAGTATAAATAAATAGTTTTTGTGTAATTTTTTCTTTTTGTAGTATAAATGATTTATGTGTATTTTTTTAGTAGTATAAATGGCTTATGGACTAATTGTAGTATAAATAAATGTTTATGTAGGAATTGTAGTATAAAAAATGATTTATATAGTAATTTATTTGCATGTAGTTTATGTAATAATTGTAGTTTAACTAAATAGTTTATGTTGTAATTTATTTGTATGTAGTTTGCATGTAGTATAAATAATTGTATTAATTTATATTTATTTGCATGTAGTAGAAATAATTGTATTAAATAGTTTATGTTGTAATTTATTTGTATATAGTAATTTATTTGCATGTAGTTTATGTAATAATTGTAGTTTAACTAAATAGTTTATGTTGTAATTTATTTGTATGTAGTTTGTATGTAGTTTATGTTGTAATTTAATTGTAGTATAAATTATTTTTGTAGTAATTGTATTAATTTATATTTATTTTTCTAGCGTAATTTAAGTTTATATATTGTAACTATTAATTGTAGAATTATTTAGTGTACAAGCATTTAGTAATTGTTGCAATCATTTATTTTTTTAGTGTAATTTAGATTTTTCCAATGTAATTGTAGAATAATGAAAAATAATAGAATGAATGTTAATATTTAATTCAATATTTGCATGTCAATATTGAATTGGAATTGCATGTTAATATTTTTTTTGTATGAATTTATTTATATTGTAGTGGAAAATGGAAGATGAACAATCTTTATTGCAGTTGCCCCAAAAGCAACATAAATTATATGCGGCGACTACGAAGGTATTTATTTAATATCGGTTTGAATTTAAATTTACTTATTAAATTTTTGAATTCTAAATCTAATTTTTGTAAAAAAAATTTTGCATGTCAATTATCGTTCCAGCCTGATTTTGAACTGCGTACTGGTAGTTGCAAAATGGCAGTTAGGTACCAGCCTAAGATGAAAGAAGGTTTAAAAAATTTAGGCTTGTATCAGATGGTTCATGTCCATCACTGTCTGATAGATAAAGGGTTGATCACTGCTCTCGTTGAGAGGTGGAGGCCCGAGACAAATACTTTTCATCTTCCGGTGGGGGAGTGCACAGTGACATTGGAAGATGTTAGCTGTTTGTGGGGCTTATCTGTTACTGGTAAAATATTTTTTGTTGCTAATTTATACTTTTGTTATTAATTGAAATTTTGTACTAGTATAATTTTGTTTAACATCTATGTTTACAGGGAAGGCTATCTGTGGATGTACCGATGATGAATATTCACAATTGATCTTAGATTGTCTAGGACACGAAGTGTATGATGGTTATGAATGGGATGATGATGAATTTTATCATAAAAAGGTGGAGAATAAGGGTGAACCCAATGAAAAGGTATCAATCTCAAAAAACTATATGCGTCTGATATGGTTGAAAAACAAATTTAATGATACGAATTTGGCACTAGTGGATAACCGGGATATAATAGATCGGCACACACGAGCATATGCAATGTACTTGTTCGGGTCTATAATGTTTCCGGATTCGAATTCAAGTTCCGTCTCGTTAATGTACTTACCATTCTTGGAATATTTGGGACCTCGAGGTGAGAACCACTACAACTGGGGAGGCGCTGTGCTCGCTTGCCTGTATCGCCAGTTGTCACGGGCATGCAGGTATAAAGTGGGATCAATTAATGGTCCATTACTGCTGCTTCAGATGTGGGTCATAATTGGTCCATTACTGCTTCAGACACCGTTGGGTCTCTGCTACTTCCAGGTACACTACCCGGATATGGGTCATAATTGGTCTGATTAACAAATGGTACTGACTCAACCACTAAATCAAGAAGTTCAAAATTCAGTACCGGAGTGGCATGTTCAAGCACCATGTGCCATATCGTTCTGTTGTCTATGCTAAACAACTGGTATTTTTCTGCTGAGCCAGGGGGTGCAGTATTCAAACGTGCCCTGATTGTCAATTCGAACTGGCTAGGAAGCAAACAAATGCCAAGATATATATTTTTTCTTAACTCATCAAGACTCGTTAAGTTAGTAATAGCAAATGTGCAGGTCGGTGCGTCTGAAATTTCGCGTTCATGATAAACATTTATTATTACTTGAGACATTACCTGAAAAAAACAAATTTCACAATCAATCATCGATATCATTTTTAATTTTACAACATATTTAAGTGGGATTTATAATTTTATAATTTAGATTTATTTTAAGTCGAATTTAATTTAATTTAAGTTTTGTGTCAGGTTAAAATAATAATTTGACTATTCAAAAAGCAGTATATCACCACAAAAATTGCTAAGAACTGTCAAAACTATCTAATTAATTATTTATCAGTATATCACCACACAAAAAAAATTATCATTCAAAAGCAGCAAGCGCTTGTGAAACAATATACCTTAGTCTTTATATTATTTTTTCAAACTGAGAATTTATAAAAGTTATGAAGTTGCATGTAACTTTTATTTTCTTATCATGTCAGAATGTTAAAAAATATAGTTCATTTTATATAAAATCACGAAATGGTAAACCCTCAAGATCAATAAAAAAAAAAAAACTTTTCAACTTCATTACTTTGTATAAAAAAAACTAAATAATTATAACTTTTTTGAAGTTACATTTTTCTTTTAAAATCTTAATTTTCTAATGCAAGAAAATTTGATCATATACAGTGGAGCATAAGAAATGGTAAACATTTTGACTCCTTCTATAAAATATAATTACGTGTATGTTTTGTCTTAAAAAGTATTTAGCTAATGTCAATCAATATTTATATATCGATTTATTTATTTTATATGATTTTTCTAATGAAAATAAAAATACAGTTAATATCTTCAAATAAAAGATGCTCTTATGAACGTAATTAAAAAAAAAACTTACTATAATCTTTAGATGAAAGCTACCAACACAATGCAGAGGCCGATATGTAAAAACACAATATTGTGATGGAGCTTGATTTTCAGCTATAAATGGTGAAAATGGAAGAGTGAATTGGAGAAGCAAAACTTGAGAAGGGAGTGAATTGGATACGCTTGGGAGAATTGATTTTCAGCTAACATAATGCTCTATGTCTTATATAGACGGATTATGTCGGTGCGTGCACAGAAACAAAAGGTGAAAGTGCTATCATATACTGCACCATTTCTAACTTCTAATGCACCATTTCTAACTTCTAATGATGTGAATTGTCGGTGGAAATGGACTTTATTGGGAAAAAAAAATCAAGACCGAATGCTGTATTCGGTCTGGAGGCATATACCGCACCATCCGCTACACAGGAAATTGGAAAAAGTTGAAAAAATAGTTGAGACCGAGTGCTCGATTCGGTCTGGAGAAAAGGGTAAATTGGAGACCGAATGGAGCACTCGGTCCTTCTGGTTTTTCAAAAAAACAAAGTAATCATGCTGGTTCCGGAAGAATTGATTTATTCATTATGGTTTATAAAAAAATTTCCAATCAGAGACTCATAAAAAATAAAAAATAAAATCAATAAGAGGTCACCAATCCTAGATTCTGATGTGGCATAATCCTGTGGCACTGGTGTGCCATTTCGCTATTCTCATGTGGCATAACCCCTTGTAGTTTACCCAGTTCAGAATTGAGTATATATTCGGACCGTCCGATTAGAATCCCGGCCAATCCTACCCGAGGTGGAATGCACGAAGTCATTTTAATTTTCCAGCCAAGTCTGATCGGACGGTCCAGATTTATTGGAAAAGATAGCAATCGTAGTACTTTTAATTGGTCTACGGTTCACAATTCACATTGATTTTAACTGGGTTTAGTGGTCTAGGACTGGAGCCCGAAATTACTCTAAAGTTGTAAACAGACATGTATAATAAATTCTTTGGGCCTGTTAATCGAAGCTAAGGAGGCTAGCAGCCTAGGACTATATCATTAGCGAAATAAAAAAAATGGAAAGGAGTTCATTAATGGAGCACCCAAGGAAGGTGCACATGATGAATTGGACGGGAAAGTTGGATGGTGCTGGGCCACCTGGAATCTTCTCTTTTACAGGCGGCTTGGAAACTTTGACTGCCGAGTAAGCCCAATCAATAGAAATACATATATATTTTTCAAGAACTATTAACTCAAAATCTTAACTCTTAAACCATGCTTCGCTGGAAGTGCATGTGATGAATTGCATGATACAGCTGGCTAAATTCAAATAATGGAGGAATTTTGTCTATTTCGTTCTCCTTCCGTGATTCTAAATTTCTGTTGGATTCTTGTATTTTTTTTCTCCTTCAATTTTTATTTTAATTCGAAATTGTTCTTCAACATGTAGAATCAATCGGAGAGAAATTTAGTATGATATATTCGTATTATAATATGATTATTATTTATGTTGTTGGTCATCTTAAACAATTTCAGCAGTCCAAATAATTGTTGCCTTTGCTTAAATTTCAACGGTTTTCTGTGGCATGCATACTTAATAAAATTCAGCATTTAATAAAAAAAATTAGCATCTAAAAAAGATTGTGCATCACAAATGCATTTAATTATTTCCTTTCATGCACACTTGAAGATATTAATAAATCTACATATATATATGAATTAAAAAAATGTGAGATATTAAATATTTAAAGAATAAGGTAAATTGGATATTGAACTGTAAAATATTTGTTTGAAGGTCAACTCACCAAACTATTTAATATTCACAAAAAAATTCTTCTATTTAAATTTCGAACCTGCAACTTCTTATACAGAACATTGTCTTAGTCATTGGACTAAAAACTGATTCCCCTAATAACACTAATTAATTACTTTAAAAAGTTCAACGAGGAGTTTGTTTATTAATCGGATCGGTATCAATCAAGGAACGGGTCTAATGTCTCTTTCAGAGTGATTGTTGGAATGTTTAACACGATAGCATCCCATGTGCTCTTCAACTTCTTCTTTTTTTTTTTAAAACTCTTCAACTTTAGTTAATTTTTTTATTTCTCCACTGGCATTTCAATTTTTGAAATATACCTCTTGAGAGCATGATCCTTAATTATTTTTTTATTTCTCCACTGGCATTTCAATTTTTGAAATATACCTCTTGAGAGCATGATCCTTAATTAATTAGGGGTGAAAACGGTATGGATAATATCCCATCCGTATTCGATATGTATTTGAGAACTTAGATATAGATATCCGATATTCGAATATTCATGTGGATAAGAATACTGGTATGATTTTACATTTTAATTATCCGGATTCGGTCCGAATAGTAGATATATAACATATATTTTAATATATATTATGAAAAATTTATGTTATTCACCATTATAATTCGATAAATATTTTGAACTTTAATATTTTTTATATTATTTTAATAAATATCCGGTCTAATCTGGACCTATATCTATATCCGTCTGATATCTGCTCTGTACCCGTATCCAGAAAATAAAAATAAAAAGAATATGATTTTTACCCCTAGATCTTAATATGGATATGATTTTATCACTATCCGCTCCGCTTTCGCCTCTAGATCTTAATTATTTTTTACTCTTGGCATGATTCTTATTTTTTACTCAAAAATAAAATAAAATATACATCTCAACTCTTAAAGTTTTTTCTTATTAATTACCCTTCCTGATAACACATATTAGGTGACTCCTAAATAACATATGACTAATTCATAATATATTTTTAATTAAGAATCATAATGGCATCAAAGAATAATTCATGCATAAGTAAACTTAAATCCAACCACAATTTGCATCAGAAATAGTTGATCGTTCGATGCTGTATCCATATTTCATACTTATTGAGCTTAGAAGTACCGATATAAACTCCAACTTAACAACAAGTATATATGTTGGGTCTGACAACAAAAAAAATGAACAATTAGTCACAGTCGAGAACCAGCATTTAGTACAGTGGCAAAAACATGTCTTTTATATGAGAAGTTATGAGTTTGAAATTCAAATGAGAAAAATCAGAAATAAAAAGTCTTGAGTGATGAGTTGACTCCATTACTCATTTCAAAAACAAATAGTCACTGTCTGCGCGCACACAAGAGAAAAAAATCAGAAATGAAACTCAAAGAAAGGAAGGAGATAAGTATAGAAAATAGAGAAAAGGTTATCATCCACACTATTATGTCCACAGTTTGTCCACAGTATTATCCAGTTCCAATTTAACTGCCGAACTCTAATGACTTCCAACTTCCTTTTTAATAAAATTTCCCGATATGATTTTCTCTCTCTATTTTATTTAAAATAAATTACCGATCTTCTTCTTCTTTTGTAAAAATAAAAAATTATGATCTCCTCCAGATCTCTCTGCTCCCTCCGCTTTGTCCTCTTCCCTCTCCTCTCCTCTCAACTTCGTTCTCTTTACTTGCGCTCAAGACAAGTTTCTTCTCTAGTAGCTTCGATCTCGCCTTCCACGATCCCACTTCTCCTCTCCTCATGAACCCTCCCCTTCTGATGAGATCGGCTTCAGCTCGCTCAGAAAAGGAGACATTGTGGTCACAGGAAGGGTCGTGGCCGCTATTAGAGACTCAGGCACATTTCGGGTCGGATCCACGTCTATGTATTTGCAAGAGGTGAGATCCACAATTGAGGTAGCGAGGAAGTTGTTACGCGTGTCAGATGGACTAATGCCTGGGCCTGAACTTCAATTTAATCTCTCTAGACTCCTATACCATGCTCGACAGGTATTCTTTTCAATTTTTGAAATTAATGTTTTTTTTTAACCAGTTATGTATTCTTATTTATTTTATTATTTATGCTTTTATAGGAATCAACAATTCTGAAGCCCCAAGGGTTATGATTATTTCAGATATAGGAATCAACAATTCATGTCACTTGTACTGTACGTCTCTTATACGAACTATCTCTTGCTATTTATTGAATTTGTCTAAAAAAGTTCCATTTATTTTCTTGCTATTTATCGAATTAGTTATTATTTTCTTGCAACGAAATCATAATTGTTGTTTTTTTTGTATTTACCTTCTCTGATTCATTTTTCCTTTGCAATATCGATTTTAATTGAGATTACTGACTCGATCTCGTTTTTTATACATGATCGCAATGGAACCTTCAATCGTGGAGCGCGATCGAATAGAAGTTGTTTTTGTTGAAGAGCACAGCAAAATTCAAATCTAGTAAGTTATTTCTGTTGAATTTGTTGCTTTCGTTGTATGCAGTAGCAGATCTAGCATTTCAAATGAAATCTGGGGTAAAGAGATGATAGATAGGCGATATGGAGTATTGATCTCTTAATTTTACTGTATTGCCCCGTTAATTTTACAGTATTCATTTTGTGAAAATAAATGATAGAGAGGCGATATAGAGTATCAATCTGTTAATTTTACAGTATTGCCTTGTTAATTTTACAGTATTCATCTTTGTCATTTTACAGTATTCATCTTGTAGAAATCTGAAAGAAAGAAATGATAGAGAGGCGATATGGAGTATTGATCTGTTAATTTTATAGTATTGGCTCGTTAATTTTACAGTATTCATCTTGTGAAAATCTGGAGGAAAGAGATGATAGAAAAGCGATATGGAGTATTGATTTGTTAATTTTACAGTATTCATCTTGTAATTTTACAGTATTCATCTTGTGAAAATATGGAGGAAAAAGATGATAGAGAGGCTTCTTACTCATCTGAATAATGAACACAAGAGGTTTTTAATATAAAAGTTATTTGTCCATAGTTTTTTGTTGCTATTATGCTATTCTGAATGTAAAAGTTATTTGTCTATAGTTATTTGTCCATAGTTTTTTTTTTGCAATTTTACAGTATACATGATTCTTTGTAGGTTGTAGTTTAAACTGAAATGTAGCATTTGTTATATTTTATCTTACAGTATAGATGGTATTATTTTATGGTTTAGTTTTAGAAATTTTACAGTATACAAGATTCAATTGGAAATTTACAGTATTATTTGAAAATTTTACAGTATACAAGATTCAATTTGACAGTATGCAAGATTCAATTGAAAATTCTAATGTATACAAGTTTTAATTTTTACAGTATACAAGATTCAATTAAAAATTCTATTGTATACAAGATTCAATTTTACAGTTCTGCTGGTTCAATTTTACAGTATACAAGATTCAATTGTAAATTTTACTGTGTAGAAGATTCAATTTTACAGTAAACAAGATTCAATTGAAAATTTTACAGTATATAAGATTCAATTTTACAGTATACAAGATTTAATTTTACAGTATACAAGATTCAACCCAGTGCGGACGTTAATAATTAACTCTAACTGCCAATAACCGCTAATAACTAACTCTAACTGCCAATAACTTTCTATAACTGTAATTTCTGAAAGTACAGTTTGAAAGTACATTTATTTTGTCCTGTTGTGCAAGTTGCAATCTTTTTCTAACTATCATGGGACCACTTCAAATAGTTGCTGGATGTTTTGTGATTAACTAATATATTTTATGTGATATATTGTATAATTATACAGCATATAGAAGTAATTTTACAGTATTCACGCAAGTCAAAGCTGTGGATAAATGGTGGACAAAAGGCTGTGGACAATTAGACGCCTCCTAAAGGGCATATAATAAATTATTAAGTCAATGGCTCGGTCGTTAGGAATTTACTCGCTGGCTTCCAAAAAAAACTATTGACCGCCTAATTTCGTAGCTATTAGCACTTTAAGTAAGAAGATAGTGACAGAAAACGACATAGACTTTTATATAATCCAATCAAAATTTACCATCAACTGGTGGGTGCTTCAGTCATCGGTCAATTTAACAATTAATAGCCCTACAACATTTGTTTAGTGGAGATCACCAGAGACGCGTATATCGATCCTATTCTTTGCTTCTATTATATAATGATGATGGTGCCTCCATTGAAGCACTACATCTAATACAATTTTCATATCCTCATTTCCATCTCTTCCTTTAGATTGCACTTAAAAGAAACCATTACAAGGCACAAAGAGCCTTAACTCATTAATTGCTATGTATCCCCCAAAGCAAGAGACCTATCCAAACCAGCCAAATGCGCCTCCGGTGATGGGTGCTCCATTTTATCCGGCATCAATGCAGAATGTGACTCCTCAAGCATGGTCGAGCGGGTTATGTGACTGTGGCAATGACTGCGGAACTTGTATGTAATTCTTGTGCTTACCAATTTACTAATTTGTTCTATCAAATTGGTTTTATTGTCAGATGTAATACTAACAATAGTATTGTATTTGAAGGTTGCTTGACATGGTGCTGCCCGTGCATTACTTTTGGCCGAATTGCCGAGATAGTCGACCAAGGAACGTCATGTAAGCTTAATTTCTCCTTTTCACCTCTGACAAAAATTAATTTATATTTGTAATATATAAGCATAACTTTATATAAATACTCATGAAGTTGTTGTTCATTGTGTGACATGTAGCATGCGGTACAAGCGGAGCAATATACGGTCTTCTTATGTATTTGACGGGCTGTCAATGGATCTACTCGTGTGCGTACCGATCCAAGTTAAGAGCGCAATATTCTCTAGTTGAGGACCCTTGCAATGATTGCCTCGTCCACTGGTGCTGCCAATCCTGTGCTCTGTGCCAAGAGTATCGCGAGCTCCAAAACCGTGGCTTTGACATGGCACTCGGTCTCTCTCTTTCTCTGACACACACACACACACACCAGCTATAAAAAGTGTTATGAAATAAATATATATTACGTTAGTTTATATAGTAGTATGGCACTGGTAGTAGAGGCCATTTTGGGATAACACTCTGATCTATTCTGCTTGATTGAATCCAAAATGGTTTGATATCTTCTTGGAGAGGTGGTATTATGCATAATGCCAATTAAGCGAGTACAAACGGTAGCAGAGGGCTTTGGTGAGACATTAGACACAAAATAGACCTCCAGTAAGTACAGCCCAGCCGTCTGATTATCAGATTTAATTTTGATTAATGGATGTGATGATGGATCCAAGAGTAAAGCTAGCATGTGCTATGCTCAACAAAAGAGTTTGGTGAGCATAAGCTTCAAAATCTATCGTATTGGCTTCGAACGATTAATTTAAACTGTTGAAACCGATCTATTTCACGAGTGATGTGTGTGCATGCAAAATTTTAATTTTTTTGAATTCATTTAGTATGAAGTCAAGATGTCAAAATTGATGAAAAATGAATGCGGAAGAATAACTTGTAAAACTTCATTTTACATCATTTTTTTACCGCTTGACTTTATACTAAATAAGTTCAAAATTTTCAAATTTTGCATCTACACGCATCACTCGTGAAGTATGTTGGTTTCAGCAATTTGAATTCATCATTTGAAATCAATCCGATATATTTTGAAGTTATGCTCACCAAATCTTTGAGTGAGCATAACACACACTAGTTTTGTTCTAGATCCAATAACCAAACATTCAACTTACTATTTCTCTCATTAGATTAGTATTAGGTTATATGGTTGTTTATTTTGTACCGTTTCCATATACAATTTTTACCATGCAATAAGTTTCACAATTTTATAGGATGAAATTAGTTAAGATGCATGCTCACAATTAGGAAGGAAAAAAAAATGAAAGTAAATTCAAAAGTATAGCATGTTTCTCATGTTGACAACAAGCTTGTTTACTTAATGCAATCATGTGTGTTGATGTAGGATGGCAAGGAAACATGGCAAGAAGGCAGCCAGGCATGGCTATGACCGCGCCTCCCCCCGTACAACACGGCATGATGCAGTAGAAGTTTCCAGCTCTTATGCCGTAGAAGTGTCCCGCTCTTATGCCGATCAAATGATGCAGTAGAAGTGTCCCGCTCTTATGTCTATTTTAAATTGATGATCTTATTTGTGAAATGAGATTGTTAATTTGTCTCTTCTATTATATTTTATTCTGTTTGGAGTGTGTGTGTTCTGTACTTTAATTCCAGTTTCAGAAACTTTACTTGAACGATGAGCTTGTTAATTAATTACTTGAAGAAACCTTCTCTTTTGTCTATCTCTACTCTGAATCTTTGATGCTGTGTTGTTGTTGTTAATGGAAACTGAAAACTAAAATAAAAGATAATATCGTTATTTCAGAAAAAAAATAATAATAATGTAATCAATTGCAGTTATATATTATAGCTCTGACTCCAATTCTTTCTCAAACAAAAAATAATAATATCATAATTCTGTACATTTACTAATATATCTAGTTCGGATATACTATATTAATAATGATACAATTTTTTTTTTACAAAAGTACGTGCCAATCCACTTATGGTGGGGCCATGCATTTTAGGACCAAAAGATGGAATTCGGGACCGCGTTGACAAAGTCAAGGTCCGACCTTTGGATTTAAAATAATATTCGGTCAGAGAATCATAAAAACAAAAAATCAATCAGAGAACACCAATCCTGATATCTTTAATTACTTGAGCAATAATGAATATACTTTTGCATAGAATAATTATAAATTTTGGTAGACAATATAATAACAAAGATCGTCTTTGCTTTACATTATTCTTTATATTATAGGAATTGACATACAAAAATGATAAACAAGGAAGATAGAAGTATTCTAATGACGATCAAAATGCATCTTTTGTTGTATTCTCTTTAATTTTCATTTTTTCAAAACAAAAAACTATCTCCTAACTAAAAGCGATTTGTAAGGAAGATAGAAGCTCTTATGCCGATGAATTGATATATATTTTTCTAGCAAGGAAAATGTCTATTTTATATTGATGATTTTATTTGTAAAATAAATTTATTGTTTATCTCTTCTATTCTATTTCTATTTGATTATGTTTGATGTGTTTGTGTTCTGTACATATCAGTTTCAGAAACTTGAACAATGAGCTTGTTCACTTGAACTATGTCGATCGGATTAGGGGTCGGATCCCCTCAGCCCCTCAAGTTTTAATTAACATTCCACGTGCTCTTCAACTTTTATTAAGGGGTTGTCTACAGTGCAGCATATTGATTTTTGCTGTAGTGCAGCAAAATCAAAATGAAATCTCAACCGTTGATTTTATCTGTTGAACGGTTCAGATTAGATATCTAAATGCATTTTATCTTGATTTTATCCGTCTACGTCTCCTTCTCCTCTCCTTCGCTTATCTCTCGTCCTTGCCGCCTCCACCATTGTCGATCGCCCAAGAGGAGACAGACCAAATCTTGAAAACGCAGATCGATCTCGATCAAGAGAGAGAACAAGAGAAATCGCAAATCGTAAATGCCGATCGGAGCTCTAGGATGCTGTCAATCCGATCGAGAGATCAAGATCGATCTCAGCTCCTCCTCCTCCCTAGCCTCTTCCTTCACCATGCTATTCTTTCGAGCAGCCAGCAGCGGAGTCGGAGGATGGATGGCAAATGTTGTGCAACACTTCTCTGGGAAGAGGGCGGAGGGTGTGAGGCGGATAAACCATAAGGTGCCCAAAGAAGAGGCCGTCAAATCTCCAAAGGCCTCTTGCAGATCGTCAACGATCACGCCCCCCTCACTGTCTCTAACACCTGGAACTGTGTCAAGGTAGGTACTTCAATCTTCAATTTCATTCACTCACAACACTATTTTCATTTTGGGCTCACAGATACTTTCTTGAGCTACTTTAATTATTCAAATAAGATATAATTGAACTACAACAAAGATCGGCTTCTCATTTCATTTATCTGTTACTGTTAATTTCACGTCTTTCAGTGTAACTTCCCACTTTTGATTCTTAAATTAACTAGGTTGCTTCTAAAAATTTGAACAAAATGCAGAAATTAGTGGAAACAAAAGTTGCTTGGCCGTTACAGCTTTCTTGATGAATTGTCAACTCTTGATTCTGAGCTCTATAGAAACCTCATGCACCTTAAGGTAAAATCTTCTTCTGATAGTTTCTGTAAATTAATAAAACTGAACCAAGTGTTCTCCGTATTAGTTAGCAGCTGACAATTCTCATATTTGCAGCAGTATAAAAAAATGAGAGTTGATGTTGCCTGTCAATTACTCAATTTGCCAGGAAAAGAAGAAAAAGGAAAACTGATTGTTCATTAAGTCTATTGTAAACTGAGCAAATTTTGACCAAATTACCATTGAATTCTGTAAATTAACAATTGAACCAACTCATAACCAGTTCAGACAGAGTTACGACCTAACATTTATAACTGCATGGTTTGGTTTTATTAATGACTAGCATAAAAAGGACTTAATAGTTAGGGTCAAGGTTGTCAACATTTTTGACCGAGTATAGATATATTTGTTTGAATGCTGGTTGCAAATATCCTGAAATAATTGGTTGTTTGTGTTGAGTGTGCGAAACATCAGGTGTTGCTTGTACACTAAAAATTGGTGGCAGTGGCACTTTGCAAAAAAGCTTTAAAACTGTATTTGAAAATTTTTGTGTGTTGAATTTAGATATAAATATCCTATTAGATGTTAGATCAATTTGCCTTGGATATATGGAACTGAGGTTTTAAAAAATTGTTATGAAACAGCATTTTGATGGTGATTCATCAGAGCTTTGTCTAGATTTTACAGTCACTGAAGTGCTATGTGGTAGAATGATTGTTCATGAACTTAGGTCTGGTGGTAAAAATATTTCTGTGACAAGCGAAAACATGTTGTAGTATGTCCATGCTATGGCCGACTTCAAGCTAAACCGCCAGGTTAAAATGTCATTCAAAATTTGAAATAACATAAAGGATGATAAAAGAACAACTGTCACACTGAAATATTTTATTTCATATCACCTTCTTGGTTGAGTTTATTTAATGCTAATGAATTTAATCAGGTAATTTGCATGTTCTCGTTGCTTTGAACCTAATATTTGTTTTCTGTTCTCTCTTTTCAATTTTTACTGAACCTCAAATGTTATATCTAGTTACTCTCTGGAGGAAAGAAAGATTTTGATGTGGCCGATTTGCAAAGCAACACAAAGTACATTGGGGGTTATTCCGAGTCAAGTCACACAGTTAAACAATTTTGGGAGGTAACTTATGGAACTATGGATTTTTTTAATTTTTGTTAAGCAAAACATCTGTTTTTTTGCAATGTTGGCTGAAGTTATAAATTTTTTACAATCTGTATTCTACCCATTTATAAGGCCAATTATACACAAACCAAATGCAAGTAAAGAAAAAGAACAGGAAGTTCTCTAAGGCATTGGACTATGAAATGCCTAGATTCAAGTAGCAAAATACTGGTACGGTACTGGCATCTTGATGATAACTCTGAATCGATTTAATATTTATTTTTTCAGGTTATAAAGGGTTTCAACCCCAAGGAAAGATGCTTGCTTCTAAAATTCGTCACAAGCTGCTCCCGGGCCCCATTACTAGGTTTCAAGTACTTGCAGCCCTCTTTCGCCATTCATAAGGTATTAATTTTCATTTCAGCTCTACAAGAACTAGTCATTCTAACATTTTAACCCAGCCATTTTTGCTGATGTTACTGTCCATGTCAGCAAAAACAAAGTCCAACTCAGCAAAATTTACCCTCGTAGCAGAAATAGTTTTCCACACCATCATACATAGGTTTTTGGTTGAATTAAACTAATTGGAGCCAATTGAAAGTTCAACTGCTTGAGGAGGACAAATCATATTACAGTGACCAATTTATGGTACGTCGAACTATAGGCTCATCCAAAGAAGTTCCCCCTATTCTGACCGACAGTTTAATTATTCAATAAGTTTTGTGTTGTTTTCTTTGCTTAAATTATTTTGCTAGGTGGCATGTGAGGTGCCTCTTTGGGCCACAATAGGGGGGCAGGATGTTTACTGTGAAAAATAAACTCTTGGAGTATAGATATGTATAGGTGTTATTGTCAGACTTGTAACCCGTGATTTTTACCTTTCCATTTATTGTCTGACATCTTGTTAAGTAGTTTCTCATCTGACCTCTGTTAAGAAGGCTATGGAGCTTTGCATGGACGCTTGCTTAAAACTTGCTGGTATCATGAGATATGTTTGAAAGAATCTGCCAACTTATCAGACTAGTTATTATGCCTTTTAATTTCTTAATTTTTTGTGTAACTTTTCAGTCCTTTTTTAGCTTCTATATTTACTGGTAGTTAAGATAACCAATTGATATTGTTTTTCTCGTTATTGACCTGTAGTGGTTTTCTTTACAATCTTTACTGTAGGCAATTACTAATCTGTTCAATTGTAATTTATTTTCATTTAGAGTACTCTGTATAATTGTGTTGTTTGATGCAATATTTTACTAGAAGAAACTTTCACCATGTTTGATGTAATCTTTGCACCTGGGGTTTGCTATTTAGTTTGGATTATGAGAGTTTTTTTGTTAGGCTCACAACAAAAAGTTGTATGTACTGTGATACATTGTCACAACACCAGACAGGCATATGTTGATAGAATCATAGAAATAAACAATATAATATCAAACACAACATAAAGGTAAAGAAAATGAAAATCATCCAGTTTAAAATAATAATCAGTACTCCACAATAACAACATAAATTCGAACCACATCTCAGGGACAAATTCTTATTATTCTAGTGGGTATTGGTCTATTACCTTACTTGTCACATGCACGAATGTCAGGACATGAATAAAAAAAAAAACCACAGTTACTGCATATTTCATTAATTAATAAAGTAGCAGCAGTTACATATGGTACTAATTCCCATTATATAACAGTAAATTCCTCTATTTTGGTCTCAGCTAAAACCATCGACAAAAATTTATAAATAAGTTGATAAACTTCAATTCTAGATAAAACCAACATTTAACTTATGTACTATTGTTGTGATCCGAAAAACAACTCCATATTATGTTCTAAAATTCTTGAGAATCATCTAACTACAACGAAACATAAATGAAAAGTAACACATAGTAAACATAAATTATCATCCTAAACTAAACACAAACTGAAAACTAACAAAAAGCTTTAAAATCCAACTACTACTAGAATGAATTACTAATTTTCTTCCGATAAGCGAATAATATCGTCTCTTGCTTGTTGCACTTCCTCTATCACGTTTAATTCAGAAAAGATTAACTCAGCAGCCAACTTATTTCGAAATAAATCCACATCGGCCTACAAAGTAAGCAACACAAGTTAAAGTTTTCATAACTTCGAATTATACTGGCATTTAAAGAACATACTCGTTGAAAAAAAGAAAAAAAGAAAAAAAAAACCTGTGAAAATGGTATTTTTAATGTTATCTCCATCCCAAAGCTGCATATATTTCAAACAAAAAAGGCCACATGATGTCCTGATGGATACGATCACAAATATGAGGTATTTACAATCAAGTTAATTTAAAAAATTGAAATATAATTTGTTAATCATACCCATCATCTTGTTTTGGAATGTTGTTGATTATTCTGATAGGCCATCTTAATATATTTTGTAGTTCACCTTCAAATCTTTTTCCTTGAAAATTTGAACCCAAACACGTTTGAATTCCGTAGAGTTGTGCAATAAAATAATATGTTATAGATTTGCAAACAAAGTTATCATAGTAAGAACCTTTTTAATGGAAATTACTATTGTCCATTACCAAATTTTGTCTCCGCTTCATATTTCGTAGGATCACCTTTGCCTTTCATAGAATCTAATATTTGAAATTCTTTTCTTCTAAAATTTAATACACCGGTGTACTAATGAGCATTAGCCCTGTTGATAGGGAAAAATATCTTCACAAAGAAGATTGTCAGACTACAATAATTAAAAAGTTGGAAAAAAATGTAGAATTTGAATCAAGAATAAAAGATGTTACCATTTCGCATGGACGATATATTTCCCCCGCCCTTGCAATTCTCTTCCACGTATTATCTGTTTTGAAGTCCTTCCAATATGAATTGCCATGTTCCTTCAACCAAGAAACCACCAGTGTATCTATCATATGTATGTGTGGTCTCTTATTTTTCCCCTCACTCATAATCATCATGTAGCAATTAATAATCTGGTAGGTTAAAATGTTTGCAAATGAATAAGATATGTTATTTTACTTCAAAAATTAGAATAAAAGGTATATTAAACTTACATCATCTATTAGCCAATTATCGATGATATTTGCCTTGTCTTGAGAAGTAAGAGACACCATTTGTCTTGCAGTCAATGTGATAAAATCAAGATAATATACCTTGTCTTGAGAAGAGACCATTTGTCTTGCGAGTTTGATTATTAAGACAATCCCTAACAATCGAGAGAGAAACAATTGTTTCTGGCTAATTTTTATTTATCAATTATTTTAGGTTACTTTTTATTTATCAATTGTTTCATGCTACTTTTTATTTCCTCAGTAGTTTAATTAGGATCTTATTTGCAGGAGAAACTATGTCGAGATATTGTTTTAGGAATTCGTATTATTCACCTAAGGTAATAGACTATTTGTGTTTAGATCTGGACCGTTTAATCAGAATTTGCACGACTATTAAAGTCCAAGATTCTGATCGGACGGTTAATAGAATTTGTGTTACCTCAGAGTAATGACTTGATGTTGGTAAGGGGGAAAGAAATTAAGAGAAGCAGAAAACAGTTTATAGGAAGAAAAAAAGAGAGGAAAGAACGCCGCGTATTCAGTGCATACAAATTTGTGAAGTAAAATGAAGCGGGTCATTTTGATGGGGTTTCATAATCCGCAACAGGAGATAAGAGGAGGTCGGTAGCTAAAAGAAAAATTCCAGGAAATATTTTTGTAGGTTCGGTCATGAACTAACTTTATTATTTCTAAATTTTTGTATACATCTTAAAATGTATACTCATTTATTATATCAATATACAAACGAGTTGTGTGAATTGACATATAATTTTTTTCTAAGCTGTATAATCAATTCTTTTCTTATGAGGTATTTTAGACTGTATAACATAAACCTATCCATGTTATCTAACATGATTCTGTCAAACAAAATAATGTATTATTTAGGAATTTCCTGAAAATTAAAGGCGCTAGATATTTTCCAGTATTTTGCTTTCCCGGAAAGCCAATGAGCAAAGCAATGAAAACAAGGGACTGCTGGTTACCAGTATTTTTCTGTACCTGTTTTAGAACCATTCCGTACCAGGCATGTCTATGGCTGATGCAATCTCGCACAGATAAAAATTGTGGAGGTGCGAACACGTTACCGTATTATATCATAAAGAGGTAACTATAATAACATTTCAAAAAAGGAAAATTCCAGAAAATAAAATACAAAAAGAAAAGGAAAAGAAGGAAAGTAGGATCTTCTCGCACCATGATGTATAGAGGTATTAAATTTTCGGAGCATTGTAAAGCACTTGTTTGCAGCGAGCAAAGAGAAGAATCCGGTATCGATATCAGAACCCTGCATAGAAAAAATGATGTATCCAAATGAGAATGACAAATATATATGTAATAAAATAAATTTAATTTAGTAATGTTAAATACGGATCATGGTGTGAAATCATACTACCAGGGTCCATTGCCCGTAAAAAAACTTTACGTATCAGTACTGTCAGACTGACTGGTACGGGTCAAGAAGTTGACTAACATCCTACTCCTAACCATGGTTTCCTATAACTTGCTATATAAAAACCTACTGTCAGATTCCAGAAGTTGACTAACATCCTACTGTCAGATTGACTGGTACGGGGCAAGAATTTGACTAACATCCTACTGTCAGATTGACTGATACGGGCCAAGAAGTTGACTAGTACGGTTGACTTACTACTAACTAAATTACAGATCAGAGCAGTCTCGAGCAGTCTATACTGTACAGGTCCTACACATCACCCCAGAAAGAGAGAGAGAGAAGCACTCAGTCGTACCAGTACTGATACCTCAAGCGGTACCAAAGCTCTTAAGCTTATCACAATAAGGTGTGGGATACCCACTATTCGAAAACCGTCGCTGCATTTCCCTCTGACAATACTGCCCCAATAAACTCCTGTAATCCCGCAAAATAGTCCTTTCCAAATTCACTCTCACATCTCCCCCTTTAGGAAACCTCTGTCCAAAATCCTCCCTCTTCACAAAAAATTCGACCCCACGATCCTCCGTGGCCTTCGCTATGTGGTATGCATGTGACTTCTGGAGCAAGTACTCCGGTTCCATGAATGGTAAAGATGCTACAATGAAGAAGAACATGATGCACCCGAGTAATATCACGAGTAAAAAACTTGGTGCATCGACAATATTAGGGTTAGGGTTAGGGTTAGGATTAGGGGTAGTGTTGTAATTTCTCTGTGTATGCTGGTATCTCCTATGATGAACGCCTCCTCTCTGAGAGCCAAAGAAAAGTGTTCTGAAAATTTCATCTGGGTCTAAATCATCAAATTAGTCATCCCGGGCATTTCTCCCCGGTCATCTCCTTGCACAATTATCATTTTGGAGGGTATAACTGTAATTTTCACTACCAGTCTGATCATAATTCATCCTTGATTGCTCATTACTGAGGCAATTGAATGCCTTAGAAACTGATTTAAACGCCTCTTCATCCCCTGGTGCTTTGTTCTTGTCAGGATGAATTTTCAGACATAATTTCCTATAAGCCCTTTCGATTTCTTCAGCACTGGAACTCTTTTCCACTCCGAGAATTGCATAATAGTCCTTGTTCTTTCTAATTTCACGAATCACTCTGACATGCTCTTCAGTGTAGTTAATTGAAGTCTCTGGTTGAATGCCTTAGAAACTGATTTAAATGCCTCTTCAGCCCCTGGTGCTTTGTTCTTTCTGATTTCACGATATCAATATTTTTACCCGATTGTAACACAGAGCAGCTAATTATTATAGATAGAAAAGAGGAATGATTATAAATTTGCACTAAACCGGAAAAGAAAAGAAAAAAAAAAACAGAGAAAAGCTGATTTAAGATTTTGACAGCAGTTTTTAATTCATGCAATGCACAAACGATAGAGTTAACACAGCGCTGCATATGATCCGTACGCTGCATGAATCAAAAAATGCTCTGTCAATATCTATACCAGATTGTAACAGACAATATCGATTAAAATCTTATCTAGTGCAAAAGGTAGCTAGCCCACCTTTTTTTTCTAAGTACAGCAACTAAATTAAAGCCTCATTACTAAATTCACATATAAACCTTGATTTTACCCAATTACTAAATTCTCTTGTGTGAGGCACCTACTTGAGAAAAAAAATAACAAATTTAAATTGCCTAGATCAACTGTCAATCCTCAAGTAGCTGCTTTAATTCAACTTTGCATATGCACAGATCAGAAAAATTTTAGAAATCCCAAATCTCTACCAACTAACCCTAATTTGAAGGAACGCAAGTGCCCCAGTTTACTGGAGTTGAATTTTGTGGTCTCGTGAATAGGTTTCTAAGTGTAAAACTAAATTGAAGGAAAAATTGCATAGAATAATAACAAAAATGTGTATCTGAAGTAGTGCTAGAGGCATCGACTCGATGGATTGATGAATCGAATATTTACCTGAGAGAGAAAGAAAGAGGAGAAGAGAAGAGAAGACTTAAGAGCAAGAAATTGCGCTGGAGGGGGGCGCCAAAAATTGCGCTGGAGGCTTGCTTGGGTGCTCAGGAGTGGGAGAGAGGCGTCGTGAGGTTCTTGGGGTGCTCGACAATGGTCACGGCGGAGGCGGCAAGGAAGAGAGAGAAGCGGGGGAGAGGAGCAGGAGACGTAGACGGGAGGGTATGAAAATAAGAAATTTACTTACTATTTTACCCTTCCGAAAAAAATTTCGGAATAAATTAACACGAGATTAAAGTATTTAGCATCTGAACCGTTCAATAAATAAAATTAACGATTATGATTGCATTTTGATTTTGCTGCACTACAGTCAAAATCACTTTGCTGCACTGTAGACAAGCCTTATTAATTAACATCCCACGTGCTCTTCAACTTTTATTAATTAACATCACACGTGCTCTTCAACTTTTATTTCTTGACATTTCAATTTTTAAAACATACCTCTTGATGTTATGATCCTTATTTTTTTACTAAGAAATATATATATAGAAAGAGTGAACTACGGTGAATTGCGAACTACTTCCGGTTAACACATTTAAGGGGCTATTTCATAATTCTCTTAAAAACCTCGAAATTACATATTTCTCTCCTCTAAAATTCATAATATCATATTTATCTTTCTATATTTCAAAAACTCACAAATTTACCTGATTTATTAATCTTTTATACTAGAAGTCATTTTAAATTTATAAAGTATCCATTTTACTCTTTACTAAAAAATCAAAATATGTAACTTGTTTAATAAAAATATGTAATTTGGAGGTTTTTGAGGGGCATACAAGAAATTTCCCATAAATTAAAATGCTGAAGGAGAAATATGAAAATCAACAGTAATTGAAGGGCATATAAGAAATTAATAAGTCAATGGAATCGGTCATTAGGAAATTACCAGTTAGCTTCCCAAACAAACTATTGACTACTTAATTTCGTAGATAAGATAGTGTCAGAAAATTTGTCATCAAAGGGTGCTTCAGCACATGGGTCAATTTAATACCCCTTTAACATTCTGTGGGGAGACTGGGAACGCGTATATCCTCTTCCTTGCTTCTACATAATTTACCACAACAATTAAATTTTTCATATCCTTATTTTCTTCTATCTATCTATCTATCTATCTATCTATCTATCTCAAGTCTTTGTTTAGATTGCACTTAGAAACCATTAATTACAAGGCACAAAGAGCCTTAAGTCATTGCTATGTATCCCCCAAAGCATGAGACCTATCATTACCAGCCAATTGCGCCTCCGGCGATTGGGGTTCCAGTATATCCAGCATCAATGGAGAGTGTAGTTCCTCAAGCATGGTCCAGCGGGTTATGTGACTGTGGCAATGACTGTGGAACCTGTATGTAATTCTTGTGCTTACATTTTTTGTTTTTGTTTTTTGAAGAGTGCTTACAATTTATTGATTTGTTTTATGAATAGATTTGATTGTTAGTTTGTAATATTGATTAAGAAGAGTATTTGAATTTGAAGGTTGCTCCACATGCTTATGCCCGTGCATTACTTTTGGCCGGATTGCAGAGATAGTCGACCAAGGAACGACATGTAAGCTTTCTCTACCTCTGACAAAAATTAATTCTATTCTTTGTAAATAAGCAAGGTAGACTACAAGAGTTTTAGGGGTGTTATTGTACTTTTGTCAGTTCAACCCCCATGATTTCAAATTTTTTAATCATGTATGGTTAGTGTATTAATGGTCGGGCGGGTACGGGTACCCCGGGTATACCCGGGCACGGGTACGGGTATGTCTCGGGTACGGGTATGACGGGTACTAGGGTATACGGGTACGGGTATGTCGGGTATTTTTTTCAAAAACCATACCCTACCCGTCCTATACCCGTACCCGTGTACCCTTGACGGGTAGGGCGGGTACGGATTTTTTTTTTTTCTGATTTTTTTGTTGGTTTTTTTTTTTGCTGTTTTTTTTTCTGGTTTTTTTGTTGGTTTTTTTTTTTTTGCTGTTTTTTTTCTGATTTTTTTTTTGCTGTTTTTTTTTAACAGTGTCGTATAAATGTTATTACGTATTTATAATTCAACTTTTAAAATATGAATAATTCAATATCAAATAGTGTGTATATATATACATAAAATTATCAAGTCACATTTTTATAATTCCTAAATAATTAAAATTTGTAACTTATATATATAAATTATTCTTGCCAAAATTTGTATGTTTAGTCGGCTAAGTACAAATGTATTTATTTATTTCTTTACACGAGTCATTTTATTTTTAAATTCTCATTCTAATTATTATTGCAAAATCAGATCCGTCTCGTTCTCCCCTTTCCGAAAAGTCGAAGAACGCGTGAATCCGACACTCGTAGCCAAAGTTATAGATGTTTGAAGTTTTTTCTTATGGTAGAACTTTGAAAATTCATAACTAATTGTAGAAAAATCCAAATAAATTGAAATTTATGTCAATTCTGTGTAATTTTTAATGTTATAATAAAAAGTGTTATGCAATTCTAGTGTATCACATTTGTGTCAATTAGTGATATTTGACAAATTATTTAGTTTCACTAAAACTAATATTTGAGTTTATTTTTGTTATCTTTTTTCTTCTACTCTTAAACTCAACATTTTGATTACTTAATTTGAAAATTGTCAAATATCACTTAATATTTAATCAAAAAAATTCAAAACAAAATATTAGCAAAATAATTAATTTCCATTATTGAAGAGAGCAAAGACAGAGATTCAGGCATAAAAGTGATTTTTTCATTTGAGAATTAGAATATTAAACTATTTTCAGATTAGGACAATTGATTTTGTCTAAAAGAACTATTTTATAGATCAAAAGTTGATCAATTTCTAATATATTTTTTAATTTTAGGATATTTTTTTTATGTTTTTTTTAACAGTGTCGTATAAATATTATTACGTGTTTATAATTCGACTTTTAAAATCTGAATAGTTCAATACTTCAATATCAAATAGTGTATATATATATATACACATAAAATTATCAAGTCACATCTTTATAATTCCTAAATAAATAAAATTTGTAACTTATATATAAAAATTATTCTTGCAAAAATTTGTATGTTTATTCGGCTAAGTACAAATGTGTTTATTTATTTCTTTACACGAGTCATTTTATTTTATTTTCAAATTCTCATTCTAACTATATAGTTTCATAATTTATTTATATCTTGAAATTTTTAGTTTACATTTTAAATTGATAATATATTTTGTAAACGTTCATTTATTTTTAATAGGTAAAATAAAATATAAATAAAAAATATCTTAAATCAATTACTTTAAAACAATAAAATATGAAATAAAAATCTAACCTATTTAAAATAAATCTAACATTTTTAAAAATAAATCTAACCTATTCAACATAAATCTAACATATTCAAAAATAGGTCTAACATTTTCAAAAATAAATCTAATCTATTTAAAAATAAATCTAACATTTTTAAAATAAAATCTAATGTAACATATTCACAAAAATAAATCTAACATCTTTTTTTAACCTATTAAAAATAAATCCGAATTTCAAAAATAAAATCTAACCTATTAAAAACAAATCTAATTACTTCACATATTCAAAAACATAAATTAAAAAACCAATTTTTTTAACCTATTAAAAATGAATCTAACATATAAAATAAAAAAACAGAAATAAAAAAACAGAATTTAAAAAACAGAATTTAAAACAGAATTTAAAAAACAGAAATAAAAAAAACAGAAATTAAAAAACAGAAATTAAAAAACAGAAATTAAAAAACAGAATTTAAAAAACAAAATTTAAAAAACAGAAATTAAAACAGAATTTAAAAAACAGAATTTAAAAAACAGAAATAAAAAAACAGAAATTGAAAAACAGAATTTAAAAAACAGAATTTAAAAAACAGAAATTTAAACAGAATTTAAAAAACAGAAATTAAAAAACAAAAATAAAAAAACAGATTTAAAAAACAGAATTTAAAAAACAGAAAAAAAAAATAGAATTTAAATGGGTTGGGGGGGATTATGAAAATTTTGAAATTTTGAATTTAAACGGGTACGGGTACCCGGGTAGGGTACAACGGGTAAACGGGTACGGGCACGGGCACGACGGGCACGGGTATGGTCGGGTACGGGTATAATTCGGTCCGGGTATGGTCGGGTTTTTGCCCAAAAAACGGTGACCGGCCCGTTTTTTGCCCGTACCCGTGTACCCGTTTACCCGACCTATACCCGAGCTCGGGCACGGGTACACGGGCGGGCAGGGCAGGCATGCCCTAGGCGGGCAAAATTAATCCTCTATGTATGGTGAAATTTAATTTAATTTTCATTTTTTTTTCTTGGTTTACGCCCCCCTCCCCTCCCATCATAAATTATCACATGTGTGTTTATAGTCTAGTGGTCAGAATCTCAATTTATTATTGCAGAGACTTAAGTTCAAATTCCGGTGATGCATTATGCATTTTAAATTTTAGCCCCTCCCCGCCCCCAATAATTCAAATTTTCTAGTTCTGCCCCTGATTATGTAAGCATAACTTTATTCAAGTACTCATGAAGTTGTTGTTGATTGTATGACATGCAGCATGCGCTACAAGCGGAGCAATATACGGACTTCTTATGTATTTGACGGGCTGTCAATGGATCTACTCGTGTGCATACCGATCCAAGTTAAGAGCGCAATATTCTCTAGTTGAGGACCCTTGCAACGATTGCATCGTCCACTGGTGCTGCCAAGCCTGTGCTCTGAGCCAAGAGTATCGCGAGCTCCAAAACCGTGGCTTCGACATGTCACTCGGTCTCTCTCTTTCTCTGACACAAACACACACACCAGCTAACAATAATTGTTAATTTGTTATCAAACAAATATATAAATTACATTGAAAGAAATATATATTACAATGCCAATTAAGCAAGTACAAATGGTAGCAGAGGGCTTCAGATTTAGTTTTAATTAATGGATGCGATAACAGATCCGATAATCAACCATCCAACTTCTATTTTTCTCATTAGATTAGGTTATATGGTTGTTTATTTTGTACTGTTTCCAAATACAATATTTACCCTTCAACATGTTTCTTCACAAGATGAAATTAACTTAGATGCATACTCACAATTAGGAAAGAAAAAAAAAATGGAAGGATAATCAAAACTCAAAAGTATAACATGCTTCTCATGTGTATTTATGTAGGATGGCAAGGAAACATTGCAAGGCAGCCAGCCGTGGCTATGACCGCGCCTCCTGTACAAATGGGCATGATGCAGTAGAAGGGTCCCGCTCTTATGCTGATGAATTGATATATATTTTTCTAGCAAGGAAAATGTCTATTTTAAATTGATGATTTTATATGTCAAATAAGTTTGCTGTTTATCTCTTCTATTATATTTCTATTTGATTATGTTTGGTGTGTTTGTGTTCTGTACATATCAGTCTCAGAAACTTGAACAATGAGGTTGTTTACTTGAGCTATGTTGATCATGGAAACAGAAAACTAGAATAAAAGATAATATCATTAATTAGTATGTATATTTGCTTATATATCTAATTTCGGATATACTATATTAATAATGAAAACTAGAATAAAAGATAATATCATTAGTCCACTTATGATGGGGCCATGCATGTTTAAGACCAAGAGATGGAATGCATGTTTAAGACCAAGAGATGGAATTTAGGACCACGTTGACAAAGTCAAGGTCCGACCTATGGATTTGAAACTCAATCAGAGACTCATAAAAAATAAAAAATAAAATCAATAAGAGATCACCAATCCTAGATTCTGATGTGGCATAATCCTGTGGCACTGGTGTGCCATTTCGCTATTCTCATGTGGCATAACCCCTTGTAGTTTACCCAGTTCAGAATTGAGTATATATTCGGACCGTCCGATTAGAATTCCGGCCAATCTGACCCGAGGTGGAATGCACGAAGTCATTTTAATTTTCCAGCCAAGTCTGATCGGACGGTCCAGATTTATTGGAAAAGATAGCAATCGTAGTACTTTTAATTGGTCTACGGTTCACAATTCACATTGATTTTAACTGGGTTTAGTGGTCCAGGACTGGAGCCCGAAATTACTCTAAACAGATGTATAATAAATTCTTTGGGCCTCTCAAATCTCAATCGAAGCTAAGGAGGCTAGCAGCCTAGGACTATATCATTAGGCCGAAATAAGAAAAATCGAAAGGAGTTCATTAATGGAGCACCCAAGGAAGGTGCACGTGATGAATTGGACGGGAATGTTAGATGGTGCAGGGCCACCTGGAATCTTCTCTTTTACAGGCGGCTAGAAAACTTTGACTGCCGAGTAAGCCCAATCAATAGAAATATATATATATTTTTCAAGAACTATTAACTCAAAATCTTAACTCTTAAACCATGCTTCGCTGGAAGTGCATGTGATGAATTGCATGATACAGCTGGCTAAATTCAAATAATGGAGGAATTTTGTCTATTTCGTTCTCCTTCCGTGATTCTAAATTTCTGTTGGATTCTTGTATTTTTTTTCTCCTTCAATTTTTATTTTAATTCGAAATTGTTCTTCAGCATGTAGAATCCATCGGAGAGAAATTTAGTATGATATATTCGTATTATAATATGATTATTTATGTTGTTGGTCATCTTAAAAATTTCAGCAGTTCAAATAATTGTTGCCTTTGCTTAAATTTCAACGGTTTTCTGCGGCATGCATACTTAATAAAATTCAGCATTTAATAAAAAAAAATAGCATATTTTTTTAGATTTATTGAATATCGCTGTTTTTTATGGTTCAGATTTGTCTGAAAAACAGCGATTTTCAATAAATCTAAAAAAATAGTAAAAATTTTCCAAAAAATGTAAAATTTGGTCTCCAAACATATATTAATATGGAGAACAAGATAAACGGTTCGGATCGACCGTTAGGATTTTGAAAAGTCGAATATTGAGCCGTAGCATGGGAGGCCTCTTAGCTACCCATAGCACCGTAGCCAAGTCCTATATATATATATATTTATATATATAGGACGTGGCTACGGTGCTACGGGTAGCTAAGAGGCCTCCGTGCTACGGCTTGGATTTCGAGTTTTCAAAATCCTAACGGTCGATCCGAACCGTTCATCTTGTTCTCCATATTAATATGTGCTTGGAGACCAAATTTTACATTTTTCTGAATTTTTTTACTATTTATTAAGCCACTTTGAAAACCCCTGATCCAACGGTGGCTTAACCCAACAGTAAAATCAGAAACTACCGTTGGATCAGCGGTTTTCAAAGTGGCTTAATAAATAGTAAAAAAATTCAGAAAAATGTAAAATTTGGTCTCCAAGCACATATTAATATGGAGAACAAGATGAACGGTTCGGATCGACCGTTAGGATTTTGAAAACTCGAAATCCGAGCCGTAGCACGGAGGCCTCTTAGCTACCCGTAGCATATTAGCCAAAACCTATATATATATATATAGATGGGCTATGGTGCATTGCAATGCATGAACCCCTTATGCATTGCACTATAATCACGGATTTAAAGTCTAAACGACCGATTCGAACCGTTAGATGTTTAATCCATATTGAAATGTGCTTGGAGACCAAATTTTACATTTTTTAGAATTTTTTTACTGTTTATTAAGCATTTTTGAAAATTGCTGTTTTGCTGTGAACAGTAAAAAACAGTAAAATTTTCTGGACCATCAGATCAGCGACTTTCAAAATTGCTTAATAAATAGTAAACAAATTTCAAAAAATGTAAAATTTGGTCCCCAAGCACATATTAATATGAAGAACAAGATGAACGGTTCGGATTGGTCGTTTGGACTTTAAATCCATGATTTATAGTGCAATGCATAAGAGGGTTCATACATTGCAATGCACCATAGCCCATCTCTCTCTCTCTCTCTATATATATATATATAGAGATGGGCTACGGTGAGTTGCGAAGTAAAGCGACTATTTTATTTCATGCTCATATTTTGTGATTTTTAAGTTCAAAACATCGATCTGAACCGTTCATCTTGTTCTCCATATTGAAATGTGCTTGAAGACCAACTTTTACATTTTTTGGAATTTTTTTACTATTTATTAAGCAATTTTGAAAGTCGCTGATCTGATGGTCCAGAAAATTTTACTGTTTTTTACTGTTCACAGCAAAACAGCAATTTTCAAAAATGCTTAATAAATAGTAAAAAAATTCCAAAAAATATAAAATTTGGTCTCCAAGCACATTTCAATATGGATTAAACATCTAACGGTTCGGATCGGTCGTTTGGACTTTGAAAATAAAAATACAGCGTGAAGTAGAAACGCGTTTTATTTCGCAACTCACCGTAGCCCACCTCATATATTTATACATATATATATCTTTTCCAAAGGCTCGATTTTATTTCATGTCTTCTGTAGGAGTTAAAATTATCTTTCTCCTAAGTTTGTAAATACCTGCTTTATTATCTTTTATTGAAAATGAACTACATTTTAAGAAAAAATGACGCAAGATCTTAGACCGTCGTTAAAAAAAAAACAAAGACAAAAAGAAAATCAGGAATAAAAAGAAGATCAATAAAAACTCATCCTGAAACTAAGCCGAGAGTCCTTTTCTCAGTAATCCTTTAAAAATGAAGGATTCAAAACTAATCCTAAAACGGAGCCGAGAGTTCCTCTTTTTGAAACCAAACCAGAGACTAGTCTTTCTAAAAACGAAGGATTCAAAATTAATCCTAAAAAGGAACCCAAAGTTTCAAAAGACTAATTCTTAAAAGGGAGCTGAGAGTTCCCCCTTTCGAAACCAAACCAGGGACTAGTCCTTTTAAAAAAAGAGGATTCAAAACTAATTCTAAAACGGAGCCAAGAGTTTCTCCTTTCAGAACCAAACCAAGAACTAGTCCTTTTAAAAATGAATAATTCAAAACTAATCATAAAACAGAGCTGAGAGTTCCTCCTCTCGGACCCAAACTAGGGACTACTACTTTTAATCCTCTATTGATATATTGAGTTCAAGATACATAATGCATTTTAAATAAAAAAAATATATATCCAGACTATACAATTTTGTAATAATTTTGTCTGAATTTTTTTTGTTTTGAGAAATTCCTTTCGCATATTATAACATTTTTCTGGTATTTCTAAAATTAAAATCTTTCCTGAACATCTTTAAAGCGATATCAAAATCACTATATAGCTGGTACTGTAAACAGAGACGAACATCGAGTATATAGACAAGTGTTAAATCAACAGGCCTGAACATTACAAAATTGAGATAACACTGACTAAGACAACAGTAAAATAAAACCTATAAAATTCATACTCCTTTGACAAAGAGAGAGAGCAAAGGAAAAAATAATTGAATCAATTTCAGTACGAAACGAACCTCATTCCTCAAACTGCATCAACACTTCATCTTATTTTTTTTACCTTCCACTCGATATTCCTGAGAGCTGAGATGCATTACTGGTAAGGCTCATATCCGATTCCTGCCACTGCCTCAATGCCTCTGGCAGTGTCAAATTAAATTCAACCCCATAACTCTCTTCAATATCTTCATCCACCAGCTTCCATGCCTCTGCTTGAGATGATATCACATTCACTACATGACCCATATCGGGCCTTTGGTGAGCCTCTCTTGCACAGCAGTAGCATGCCAGCTATGCTACGGTGCTGACACCTGAGACTCTCTTCTTCTTGGTCTATGGCTGATTTGAATTCCACCTTGCTGGTGTAGTATTTGCGCTGAACCAAGTGACTAGGTGGAAGGTCTCTCCTGATTGGTTGCCTTCTAGGGCCCGTCTGCCAATGATGAGTTCCATTAATATCACGCCAAAGCTGTACACATCAGCTTTTTGGTCACTCGACTCGTTACTGTAAGCCTGTAAGGGAAAATTGTCTTTATATAATGAAATTTAAGTGATATATTGCAAGGTTTTGGTTAAGGCATCAAATCTCGGATATAGTTCTTGCGACATTTCTCTGTATAAGAGTAAGACTCGAAATAAATCAACTACTAATACTTGCTTTATGTTTAGTTACCAGAATTCAAGAATGGTCATAGAGCCAAAGAGTAATATTAAAAATATGATTTCTTGAATGTTAAATAAAAAAAAGGTAATCAGGGACCTCAATTAATTTTATTCTTAATTAGAGTTTGTATTCTGTTAGGCAAATTTACTAGGTTTTTTTTTTCTGTTTTATTTCACTCATTTAATATTCCAACCAAAATTTAATTTTTTAAAGACCCTTTGAGCATTGGACTGTAAATCACTGGATTCGAAGTACAAAATTTTAATATAAAGTGCTCAACATGTTTCTCCATGTTAAATGCTTGGAGACCAAATTTAACATTTTTTGTGAACTTTTTACTATTTTTTAAGATGGGTACAATATATCTATTTTATAAAAAATTCTGGACCATAAAAAAACAGCGATTTTAATAAATTCTAAAAAAATATGAAATTTTTTCCGACAAATGTAAAATTTGGTTTTCGAGCACATTTTAATATAGTGTTGAACAGTTCGGATCGACTATTTTGGACTTTGAATATAATGATTTATGAACATGTATTAAAGCTAATACACAGTTTCTAACAACAGCAGGGTGATGTTGGTAAAATATGCCAAGTGTCTCCAATATGCTAATCTCCAATAATACACAATTCTCTTATGATAGTTTTACATATCATGTTCAAACTCTCTCACTCTAGCAACTTGTTACGTGCTGAATTCAACTCTTTTACAACATCAGTCATTGCAATGCGCTCTTTTGGCAACTCCTTGGAGCACAATAGTCCGCATCGAATCACCGAAACCAAGCATTCTTGAGAGTTCTCTGGTACAACTGTATTCTCATTTTCATGATCTGACGAGAACAATTTGGTATCAATAATGTCCATAACTCGGGCTGGATATGATGTCTCGACAAGCTTGTGAAGGCTCAAACCGTCACCAAATCTTTCATCAATGGGGCAAATTCCAGTGAAAATTTCCAGCAGGAGAATGCCGTAGCTATACACGTCTCCTTGCGTGGATGTCCGGCCACCCATTCCATATTCTGAGTAGTGAAAAATTTATACAAGCTTTTTTTATTACCTTCAATGAGTAAATAAAATCAATAATTAAACTAGTGTCATGACATGCCTATTTTTGTTTGTACTACCAACTACTGAGCAAATACTAAATTGTTGCAACTCATTAAATGGTTTGTGACCATCGTTGTCTTTCTTCCTTCATTTTCTATATTTTACCTATATAATTAGTCGTGGTTATTTTATATGGAAAATTTCAATTTATTTCATAATATGTATCCATAATTTATGCAATAACTAGATTTTTGTAATAATTATGATAGACCAAGAGGATTCTAGCGTAATCAATCAGTTCTTTTTTCAGCAGAGAATCATTAAAAAATATGTAATAGTCAATAGTCAATAGAGGTATTAAGCTGTAATAGCCAACAAACAAAGAGGACTAGTTGTTAATAGTCAATAGATGAAAGATGTAATGCTGAAGGAAATAATTTCATATGATCAGCAGGGGTATTAAGCTTTGTACCTGGAGGAATGTAGCCAATAGAACCCTTAATTCCACTGGTACTTGTTATTGATTGACCAGACACGGTATCAGATCGAGCTAGAAATCGGGCTAACCCGAAATCACCCACATGTGCAGTCATGTCATCATCCAAAAGCACATTACTCGGTTTAAGATCACAATGTATAAGCACTGGCTTGTGATCATGGAGATAATCCAATGCCCTGGCAATATCAATTGCTACATTCATCCTTTGTAATAGGGTGAGGTGTTTGGGTTGCCGACCCTCACGTGCATTCGGATGTAACCATGTTTCCAAGCTACCATTAGGCATGAACTCAAAAATCAATGCCTTGAAATCATTACCTCGATGATCTATGCTAGAGCACACACTGAGAATCTTGATTAGATTGCGGTGTCTGACATTTCTTAAGGCCTTGCATTCTGATAAAAAACTTCTAAAAGCACCATGTTGCTTGAGGTTTAGTACCTTAATAGCAATGGTCTCGGCACTTCCTAAACTCATAGAAGCTTTATAAACCACTCCAAAAGAACCACTTCCGATTAGGTTCTCCACAGAGAAATTGTTAGTAGCTTTGAGAAGGTCATTATAGGACACTTTCTTATACTCCCATGTCATGGCCGTAATACTTTGTGGATCTTTTTGAGATCCCCTTCTCCAATAGAACCTGGCTAAGAGATATATGATGAAGCTTATGCACAAAAATCCACCAGCTATACAAACTAGTATTATCTTGATACTTTCTGATTTATGATTATGTGTAGGAGAATTAGGAATACACTTTGGCAGATGGTTATCAGGTAATCCGCCACAAAGTTTAGAGTTTCCTCTTACATCAACTGATGCATGCACATTCTTAAAAACACCGTCTTTCGGTAATTCTCCTTGAAAATCATTGAAAGAAATGTTCAAAAATTCGAGCTGCATTGCACTAACAAAAGAAGGTACTTGACCAGATAAATAATTGTTAGAGAGATCAAGATCTTGTAACCCTTTTAAATTGCTCAAAGAGGAAGGAATGGGCCCACTGAGTGAGTTCCCTTCTAGATGAAGGGTTTGTAAAAGCTGACAACCATCAATGGTGCTAGGAACTTGACCGGATAAATTGTTATACGACAAGTCAATTTGGAATATATTATTTAACTCGCCGATTTCTGACGGTATCGATCCATTTAAATGATTTTGTGACAAGTTTAGGCCAATAGAAAGAGAATGAACATTCATGATTTCTCTTGGAATTTCACCTATCAATTTGTTGTTTGAAATATCCAAGAACTTCAGAGATTGCATGTTACCTAAAGACGGTGGTATATGCCCTTCAAATGCATTATCTTCAAGAAAGAGCGCAGTCATCTTAGTAAGGTTACCAAAAGTTGATGGAATTTCACCGGATAACATGTTGTTGGACATAACTAATCGTTGCAGGTTCCAAAGGTTCCCGATTTCAGTTGGGATTTGGCCACTAAGGAGTGTTCGATCAAGTTCAAGATCAGTTAGATTAGTCAGCATTCCAAATTCTGCAGGAATAGATCCTGAAATTGGGTTCCCAGATAATATCAGAGTACTAATTGGACTGTTAATGTTTGCAAAAGAACTCGGTATCACGCCTTGGAGTTGGTTCATACTAACCTTCAAAAAATTAAGTTGTTGCAAGCTTCCTAAGCTGGAAGGTATTACACCCGTGAACTTGTTGAAACTAATATCAATCGTGTGCAGAGTCGTGCAATTGGAGAGAGAAGATGGAATTTGACCATTAAATTGGTTCTTATAAATGAGTAGGAATTTTAAGGTCTGAAATGTATCACAGATGTAAGGCGAAAGAAATCCTTTAAGATGATTTTTGCTGAGATCCAACATCTCCAAGTTGGATAGATTGTAAAGAGAACGAGGTATACTGCCAGAAATTTGATTGTAATTGATTTGAAAAATATTAAGGGACTTAAGTTGGCCAAGCGAATCTGGAATGGAACCCGTAAATCTATTTGAGGAAAGATCCAAAAGCTGTAGGTTAGTAAGATTTCCTAAGGTGGATGGTATAGTTCCGTCGAGATAATTCATAGACAAATGTAATTCGGTGAGTTGCAGAAGGTTACCGAATTCGGAAGGTATGCCTCCTGTGAGAAAATAATTAATATTTTCCAAATGGAGTATCCGAAGGTTTTGACATTGCCCGAGATTCGGAGGTATTGTTTCTTCAAAAAAATTACTACTCAGATCAAGGTATTCTAAATTGGAACAATTATAACCGAGGGCAAAGGGAATGCTTCCATGAATAGAATTAATGCTGAGGTTGAGGTACCGCAATCTGCTCAATAGGCCGAGTTCCTCTGGGATGTTCCCATAAAGGCGGTTGTTAGAAAGGCTCAAGTGTTCAAGAAATGTAAGGTTAGCCAAAGAGGGAGATATCTGACCGTCCAGTTGGAAGGAATTGAGAGAGAGACCTGTGACTCTGTCAGGATGGCGACGGCTGCAGGTGACACCTTGCCACCGACAGTGGTGGATCGAGGAGTTCCATGTGGATAATGCACCAGAGGGGTCGCTCCCGATGAGAGACTTGAAGGAGAGAAGAGCTAGCAGGTCGGTTTCTGTTGCGTTGGTAGTGGTGGTGGCTGCTGCGTTTGAAGGAATAAAGAAGCAGAGAGAGATTGAGATTAGGAGGATGATGTTAGAGAGAGTAGTAGTGTCAGTGGTTATGAGAAAGTGATGAGAAGAAGAAGAAGGCATTTCTTTGATTTCTTTTGGAAGAGTACAGATTCACAGTCTCTGAGTGTAGTTAACTACATGGTATTTATATATATACACAAGAAATGAAGTGAGTAGTTTCGTGCTAGCTTTCCCATTGTAGAATCCAAGGTAGGTGTGTGTGTATATATTGCATGTGGCTGTACATCCCATCCAATCACGTGTCTGCATTGATTAACGCGTGGATTCAAAGTTTCAAACTCGGCTGCCGTGTCAGATAAATTATAAAAAATTAGTAGTGTTCACAATAGTATAACATACTCCATCTAACCAAAATCATGTGTAATGTCGATATGATCAACTGACTGTGTGTGAACTGAAGACTTGACTTCCAAAATTTGAATGTGAATTATATGGGATTCAAAAAATGTGAAATTCCGTCTATGGGTCTAAAGAAGAAAGAAAACAAAATTAAGAATTATGGCACAAATTTTGTAAGCTGACGGTATCTCAATTTTCAAATACCAATTCAAATATCATCCAATAAGACCGCTAAAGTTCTTTTACAGCCGGTTAAATTTATATATTATAATTTCAGTACTTTCTACGTCATCGATCTTTTAAAAGAAAAAAAAAATCTTCATTGTTCCAGAAAAGACAGTTGTATAATTAAGTTTAAAAATAAGAACAATATGATATTATCACATATCATGGGTTGCCATCATTTTAAAAAGGTGGATGATGAGTAGGTTGAAGCAACCTCTGATTAATTACATGCTTCATACTAATTAATTAAAAGGTAATGCACATAAGCAACCTCTGATAACGTTTGCCATCATTTTGGGATTGTACTAGGGGATATTATGTACTGCATAAATTAAGCTGCAATTTAACACTTAAAATAAAATCGGATTTTTTTCAAAAATAACAGGACATGAAACATTTCTGTCCAGATATTACTTGTAACTGCGTTTATATATTTAGAAAATAGACATATAATTGTCCAGATATTGTTGTCATTTTTAAAAAATAGGAACAGGTAAAAAAAATTCTTATTTTTTTCAACTGGAATGAAATGATTATGAAATGTGGGCTTTCCTTACTAATTTCTTCGGATCAAGACAAATGTCTCGTGTCTTTCATGTCTCATTGGTGCCTCACATCCTTAGTTCCTTACCTTCTTTTTCAAATTTCAAACAGTCGATTAGATCGAACTGCAACATGATCTCTAGATTAAGATGTGCTTGGAGACCAAATTTTATATTTGTTTTGAATTTTTTTACTATTTTTTTAGATAGATACAAAATCATTATTTTTCAGTAGATTATGGACCATCCAAAAATAGTGATGTTGTACCTATCTAAAAGATAGTAAAAAAAAATGGTCTCCAAGAACAATTTAATATAGAAATCATATTCAACAGTTCGAATCTAGTTCGAATCTACTGTAGGCTTTGAAAAGAAAAAAAATATAAGAATGTGAGAAATCATATTGGACAGATGCATCCTTTGGACTGCTATTGTGCAGAGCGACTGGTACCAGTCTGGTACCACAAATCTGATGCAAGATGATCAAAGGAAGAAATATTGATAAGTGTATCAGTTTTAAGAGTGTCGCGATGTGAGGTTTATGATACTAGTAGACCCACCATGTGGTGTGGATCTATCCCTTTGTTTTGTGTTTGTTTGTTTCACTTGCAGTGCTCAGAGGTGGCACTTGGATGGTTATTGTGTTGATTGTTTTTTTTCCAATAGATAAGCTGATGCTCTAAATAATATAGTTAGGCTATGAAGTTGTGTTTTGAAAGGATGGGTCTTTTTTTTTTTTTTTTTTGCATTCAGAAATGCCCGTAGGCTGGATACATAAAGTTGCACAAGAAGACAAACATAGCCCTAGTAGTGCCTAAGGCGGATAATGTAAAAACACAGACACTATAGTTCAAATGCAACCTATTCTACCGGTGACTATCTTTATAGATTGGGTAAGTGAACCCAGTGTAATCTTCACCCAAACTTCTACCCGTTCTTGCCAAGTAATCAGCCATGACATTTTGGCATCTTGGTATTGCTACGCAGGAGAAGCCATTGTTGTATTTCATAAGCTTCCATGTCTCAAAAATCTCAGCAAAAGCCCTCCAGTTTATATCTGATGGTGGTTCCGACCTGTTGCATGCCTGTGCCAGTACCTCACAGTCCGTGTAGAAGGTAAATGTGGTAAAACCTTTTTGAGTCGCATATAGAATAGCCTGGAGCAGAGCACTTAACTAGTGGAGAACTTGAAATTAGTGTCGGCTGTTTATGGGTATTAGTGTCGGACATTAGGCGACACTAATCAAGCTGATACTAATACTTTGTAAATATCCGACACTAAAAGTAAGGCATTAGTGTCGGCTATTTATTAAATGGCCGACACTAATACTAACTTTTAGTGTCGGCTAATACTTAAAAAGCCGACACTAATATTTTTTTTTTTTAAAAAAATAAATTTCAAAAATTCACTATAAATCATAGAAAATTCTAAAAATGAAAATTTTTGTTCTGGAATGCTCATATATTTTTGCTGAACTATATATAAAACAAAGATATCAAATAATTCATCATAATTTACAAATAACACTCACTAAATAAAATATCATCCAAATTGCTCATTTATTATTATCATACAAACCCTAAAACAGAAAATACATAAAAGATACATAAAAGACCCTTTATTGTTATCATACAAACCCTAAAACAGAAAATACATACATAAAAGATACAAAAAAAACCCTAAAAACTCTAAAATTATAAAGACTATACCAAAAGTCCATGAAGGAAGGCTCGGATCGCGAATCTGAGCCCGAAAATGGGTGAAACAAATCTCATGATTGGTTTCAGATCCGGTTTTGGGCTGTGGAGTTCCTGTCAAAATTTCAGCCCGATCCGACGGACGGATCAAAAGTTACGCCCCTTTTCGTGAAGCATGCGCAGAAGAAGCGGCTGAGAAGATCAGATCGGAGAGAAGCGTGAAGCGAAGTGAATGTTTAAACCCTAGGCGTGCGTTTGAAAGAGGTGCGCGGGACTTAAAATAAAATTTTTTTAGCTTTAGTGTCGGCTGTTTATAAATAGGCGACACTAATAACTGAGAATTAGTGTCGGCTGTTTATAAAAAGGCGACACTAATTGTTAAGTATTAGTGTCGGTTGTTTATAAATAGCCGACACTAATACATTAGTGTCGGCTATTTATAAACGACCGACACTAATTCTCAGTTATTAGTGTCGCCTACATCTAAATAGCCGACACTAATATTATTAGTGTCGGTTTTTTGTAAACGACCGATACTAAAGTATTAGTGTCGGTTTTTTAAGGCGACACTAATTGGCTTGCTTCAGCCTGTAGGGGGCAGCACACTGACAAAGGTGATGACCGATATGCAAGTAAGACCTCATCATGTTGGAAAAAGAACCCCAGACCCCCTTGCCACTGATGGGTCCAGGAACCATCAACTTTGCATGTAACCTCTGTCTGACTATCTTCACTGGTGGTTGTAATTGTTGCCGTTGACTTTTCACTTGGGGAGGCCAATCTTGTCTCAGCCATAATCTGGTGAAAGTAATTAGAGAACATGTCCAGGTCCGGTTTCGTACCATTATAGGCTACTCCATTTCTAGAGCGCCAAATAGCCCACATCGTATTAACGCAGACCGTCCATTGTTCCCCATCTGTAACAGAGAGTAAGAAGGAGAGAGTATCAGAGATAGGCAGATCAAGTGTGTCAGACCTTAGCGGTAGAGATGTTTTGAACCAGCATGCACGTGCAAAACTGCATTTGAAAAGAAGATGCATCACATCCTCTTCCTGTTCCCCGCAGGTGGCACAGATTGGATTACCCTTAGTCATCCTTTGGAAGAGTACCGCTGCCAGTAGAAGGGCACTGTGTACTACTTTCCAGAGAAAAAACCTTAGTCTAGGCACGACAGTGCCTTTTTTTCCAAATCCCCTTCCATAGCAGTGTTTGTGAAGGGGTTGGGGGCGGTTGGTTCTGGCCCTTCAGGTAGCAGTACGCTTTCTTGCATGAGTAGTTGCCATTGGAGGAGAGGGTGAAACGCAACATATCTTCTCTGTCCGGACTGTTCGGAGGTTTGACAGTGGACAAAACCGCCATACATCCGGTTAGCCCAAACAACTCCGTAAGTTTCTGAGTATCCCATGTCCCATTCTGTTGATTCACCAGATCCTTTACCTTTAGCCTATCTTCCCGTGCCGGGCTATACTGCACCATGAGAGTTGAGTTGGGGAACCAAGGTTGACCTATCGCATCACATGATGCACCATTCCCCAGCTGCCATGTGAGAAGAGGCAAAAGTTTTGGTCTCAGCTTCATGAGTCCTCTCCAGAAGAGGCTGCACTTGTACTCCCTTTTTGATTGCCATAGATTACTCCGCGGTATATATTTTGCCACCACCAAATCAATCCATAGCTCCTGTCCCTTTGAGGCTAGTTTCCAGAGAGATTTCATTAAAAGAGCCTCATTGGTTAACTCCAAACTTCTTAAACCGAGCCCTCCCATGAGAATAGGATTCGTAATTTTCTCCCATGCCACGTACGCTAGGTACCGGCTTTTATCCATCTTTCCCCAAAATAATTTCCTAACCAGGGCCGTTATCTTTTGAAGAACTCCACTTGGGATCTTGCAAGTAGCCATGTAGTAAACCGGCAATGCTTGAAGTACCGATCTGATCATAACCACTCTACCAGCCGGCGAGAGAGTGTGACTTTTCCATGCTTGCAGCTTAGATGAGACCTTGGCAATTAGGAAATCAAAGGAAGCACTGTCCAGCTGAATAGGGGCCCCTAAGTACTTTCCTTTGTTCTCAAGCAGAGGAACACATAAAATGGCAGCAATCTGGTTTCTTACCTCCTGTGTTGTCGGATGGCTGAACCACACAGAACTCTTATCAGGTCCAATACGTTGACCCGATACTGCCTCAAAATCACTAAGAGTTAGCATGATCTGGCTTGCCTCAGTAGCTGTTGCCGCCCCAAAAACAAGCAAATCGTCCGCATAGAGGCAATCGGTGATGGGTCTAGCAGACGGAGCCACCTTTGCACCGACTAGGATTCCTTGGTCATTTTGGAATTTCAGCCATCGTGACAAGATATCCATGCCCAGGATGAACAGATAGGGTGATAGCGCGCACCCCTGCCGAAGGCCACAAGAAGGTTTGAGGAAACCGTCTCCTCTCCCATTCAAGATGATTGAGAATTCGGACGACCTTACACACGCCATAATCCATCTCCCTAATTCATGTGGAAACCCATATAGAGGCAAAATGGTTTCAATGTACCCCCAATCCATTCGATCAAAAGCCTTAGATAGATCCACCTTGAGGCAAAATTCATTTCTACCGTAATTCTTTTGTTTGAATGAATGAAGCACTTCCCTTAAAAGAATTACGTTTTGGGCAATATCTCTGCCAGGGATAAAAGCTCCCTGAGAATTTGAGACACACAGATCCATGTAAGGCTTAATTCGATTTGCAATAATTTTTGACACCACTTTGTATAGGAAGTTACAAACAGAAATGGGCCTAAATTAGGTCACAGATATGGAATCTTCAGATTTAGGGATCAAAATGAGATTGGAGCGGCCCATGTATGAAGGCATGATTGATGTTTGAAAGAATTGGGTAACCTCATGTATTACAGCTGGCCCAAATGAGGCCCAGTTGTCTTGGATGATCTTCCCATTAAAGCCATTAGGGCCCGCAGCTTTATGGGCCCCCAGGGACATTACTATGCGCTGGATTTCTTGTGGGTCCGGTATGGACCGGAGATGGGCATGCGCATAATCAGGGATCTTCGGCAAGGAGTCCAGAACAACACCTGGAATCAAATCAAAAATTAGTGCACGCGTACCTTTGCAATAAATGGCCTTGAAATGGTTTACGAACTCTGTTCTGATTTCCTTTTCGGTTGTTAGCCATGTCCCGTCTACTCTCTGAATGGATCGGATTGAGTTCCTTCTTTTTCTCACCACCGCGGAACTATGAAAAAATTTGGTATTTGCATCGCCAAACAGTGCCCAGCTGATACGAGAACGTTGGTGCCAGAACCTCTCTAGCATGAGCAATACCCTCTGGTGTTCTTCTTGTAGTTGCTTTTCAATTTGGGGATCATACTGGCTGATCGGCTGCTTGAGAAAAGTCTGCATTCGATCCTCAATATCCTTCAACATAGTCTCAGGACTCTTGCTGCTACCTTCCCATTGTTTAACTTCTTTTTTGAAATTTTTTCTCAAAATTTCCCACTGGACAGTGCCCGGCGGGGCCGCCCTTTGGCAGACTTGAGGGAAATCGTCCTGTAACGCCCACCAATTTTCACAACGGAATTTGGGTTTTGGTTGGCATCGCTTAGGTTGGGTGCGGATTAGAATAGGCAAGTGATCGCTTTGAAAGCGGGGTAGGTGGAACACGGCAGTTTGGGGGTAAGTCATAGACCATGCAGTGGTTGAGAGTGCTCTATCCAGCCTTTGTGCCACATGTGAATTAACCCCTTGTTTATTTGACCACGTGTACGCAGGTCTATGGAACCCCAAGTCAATCAAACCCGTTTGCTCCACCTAACACCTAAAAGCCCTGTTAGCCGAACTTAAGGTTTGATTCCCACCCGACTTTTCTTGATTAGAGATAATCGAATTGAAGTCGCCCATGAGCAGAACCGGCTTGTTCTCACTTCCAATTAACTCCTCCATTTGCTCCCACAACAAAGGATTCCCAGCTCGAGCCGGGTCCCCATAAACCGCCAATAGCAGCCATGTTAAGTCTAAACTGACTACCTTTATTTCACAAGCAATAAGATTTTTGTTTGATTGAAGAACATAAACATGTATTCCATCCTCCCATAACAACCAGAGACCTCCAGACATCCCATTAGAAGGGATCACCACATAATTGCTTAGGGGCAACCTTTGAATTCTTTGAACCGATCGCGAGTAACCGCATCTTGTTTCGGAAATGAACGCAATTTGTGCCCCCGTGCAACGAAGGTATCGGCTTAACGTGGATATTGTCGTGCCTCCGCTACCCCGACATTTCCACGACATGATATTCATATAAGCGTATCCGGCGCGATATGCCCCGCCGGCCTGGGCTTTTTTACAGAGATGTGAGATTTAGGCAAAATTGGAGACTCAGGCAGGTAGCCCAAGTCAGAGATATACAGGGGCTGGGTTGGAGGTTCAAACTCGAGAGGCCTCTCTGGTGAGTTTCTCCTACTTGAGTTGCAAGAAGATTCGGCATGGGCTCTTTTGTTTTTAGGGTAGGGAGTTGGGCTTTGATCTCTGGGGATTATATTGGGCTTTGTAAGCCATGGCCCAAATTTTGGTGCAAGTAGGGCCGGTGCATCATATATTGTTGCATGGGCCGGGCTTTGCATTAGCGTTGACAACCTCAAGTGATCTTGACACCCCAATATCTCATGGCCCATTTGACCACAGAAGGAGCACACTCTTGCAACTTTTTCCCACGAGCAGAGAGCTTTGACTTGTCCCAGGGTTGGATGGGTGACGACGACATGATCTTTGAGGGGTTCATGAATTGGTACCATGACTTTAACTTTGTAGAAAGAACGACCACCAACGAAACCTTTGACAGGGGTAGTCAATGGTTTCCCCAGCTCTCGAGCTATGATGAGAAGGCCCTCATCAGTGAAGGAGTTCACTGGAATGTTATACATTTGAACCCAGAGAGTTGCTGAGACTATATGAGCGGGGTTAAGGTTTGCATTAGAGTGAACCTGTCGGAGGGCAACAAGATCACCTCTATATGTCCAGGGACCTCCAAACAGGGCTATATTCATATCTTGCAAATTCTCGAACTGCACCAGATAGCAATTGCGAGCGACGAGACTAAACTTGGTGGCAGGATCCGAGTTCCAGGCATTACCCATGGCAGCTGTGAAAGGTTCATCTAGCACTGCCCTATCCGAGATGATACGAACTAGGATAGAGAGATCCCAGTTAGCGCTAGTGGTGGCATGCTGAGGTATTTGGAGAATCGCACCTTGGGTTTCAGATGTGTTTAAGCCGATGAACTTCTGGATTAGAGCTTCATCCTCAGGAGTCATTGCCATGGTGAATTGGTGGACGGTAGAGAAGCTGGGACGTGGTTGTTTCTTAAAACGGAAAGGGTAGCAGTGGAGTATTCTTTGGGAAGGATTTAAAGGAGAGATGGTTGTAGTGGAGAGCATGTGAGGGGTATGTTGGGGCTTTATATGATCGGCTGGCATTTGTGTGCTGGCAGTTTCGAATTTGTTGGATAGTGGGTGTGGGCCCAACAGGGAGGGGATTAGTGCATGGGACTGTAGCGATTTTTTTTTGTGGTTGGGATTTGTGTGGGGCGATGTGGTAAGGATCCGAGTTTGTTGGGGACAGGTGTTGCTCATCCAGTGGCCTTGAGAATGTTCGCTTATCATTCACGAGATAACGGCTATAAAGGCCAACTTTAATGGAGTGCTCTGGCTGGGTTCTAAATTTCGCAGACCTGTACCCCTGGGACGAGAGACAGAGCTCAGGAGTTTGTTTTATTTGTCCTGCCTTGGGGAACGGGTTGTCCAATAGCTGGACCCCTACGCCTGGTCCACCAAAAAATTGGATAGACCTAGACCAAACTGATTTACGCGTTGGTAGAGAGCCGCCGCCGATCCTGATTCGCGCAGAGGATTGTAGAAAGGTTTTTTTCCGGGATAGACCCGGTATAGTCGTCCCACTTGTGCACCAGCCTTGTGAAGAGTACTCCAGACTAGCTGCCGCCGGCGAGCGACCAGGTTCTCTGATAGGGAAACTATATGAGAAATTCGTCCTCCTCCATAGCCCGAGTCTTGATGGTAATTCACTAAAACTTGAAATCTGAAGGGCCCAATACTTCATGCCTCCTGACTTTAGGTTTTCTCTTTTATGTCAAAGAGCATCTCAGAATGAGATGCATATGTAACTTGTATTATGTTCCCAAGGAAAATGGAATCATCAAAGTTTTCTCTTAAAACCTTCATATCATAATTTTACTGTCAGAATTAAAAAAAAAAACTTGTAAAAAATATCTAATAGAATTTGGTCACTTGTTCAAAAAACAAAAATCTTGCTGATTGTCAGTATTACTTTCTAGGCAAGCATCCATTAAAACCTAACTTAACAAAATTCTAATTAAGATAGACTAAAAAGCATGGATATAATTTTTTAATAAACAAAAAAAAAACTATCTTCAAGCACAATTGTAATCACCTTGCATTGCAAACATCAGTATACGATTCACAATCCTTGGCATCCATGGACTTCCACTTGTAAAAAAAATATTTGAACCGCATCCAAATCATAAGAGGCCGAGGGGGTACCTGTTGCAGCAGTGACAGTACGGGGGTACGAACCCTAGTCCAAGGTTTGAGTGAAGAAAGGGAAAAATGGTAGAAATTGTGCAAATCGCACAAAATCTAACCGTCCGAAAGGATAGAGATGCGACGACAGAGAGCGCGAACATGTAGCTATTCGGTAAGGAAGAGGAAGAATCGATCGGAGATCTACAATGGCGATGTGGTGGTGGCGGCGCTTCATCCCTCAGCGCTGATCCTTGCGTGCCTTGAGCGAGGAGTTCTTGTGGCGGCACCCCCTTGAGATGATTCGTCGGAGGAGTCATTGGAGGAAGCAACCATGGCGGCCGCAGAGAGCGATGGATTTTTGGTTCACATCTCAATTCTATTATTTAATATTTAATCTCACAGCAGTATCTATAGAAAGAAAAAAAAAATAGAAATAAGAAAGTGAAATAGGGAATGACTATTGGAAAGAAAGAAATAGGGAAAGTGTTTTGATTTGAGAGAGAAATAGAGAAAAAAAGAAATTGAAAGTTCAAATTTCAGATCAGCCAACGGTAGGTGTTTTGATTTCCATTGCCATCGGAAGAAATGAAAACAAAGAAACAAATTATACAGATCGAGCCGTATCCAGTTAGAAAGAGAGAAATAGGGAAAAAAAGTAAATAAGGAAACAGTCAGTACGTTTCAATTAAAATTAAATTTGAGAATATAATCTTTTGTGCGGCGGTACGTGTGGCGAGTATGTTTTGAGTTAAATTTAGACTTCTACACATTATTCAGATGCATTTAATCAAAAGAAGACAGATTATGTGATTGGAGGGCTGAGATTGAATCCGAAATTTGAACTTTCAATCGTAGCTGTTGGCGGATCGGACACCCAACGTACTTAATAATAATGGAGATACAAGATTTTTTTTCTCAAACCTACAACTGGCACTGAATTTCTCATTGAGAAAAGATTCTGGTCTACAACTTTCTATCCAAATTTTGTCCACAGCCTCTTATCCACTCGCGATTGACTGATTTTAACAGTCAATGTCTCAGAAATTCAAATCCTTCCGAAATCTCACGTATTTAAACATTCCTTCTTCCGATCGTCCCTTTCGTTTCTTTGAATCTCATTCCAAACCTTCATTTTCGATCAGATTTCCTACTTTCTAAGGCGACTTCCTTCCTCTTTATGATTTCGCGTCTATATTTTGTCACGATTTCAATCAAGCTGGTGGCGATTTCATTCAAATAAGTATCGCTACTGAATTTCATTCAAATCTATAACCGAGGAAACTCCGGATCGAGCGCAAATTAGTCTCCTACTCTCCTAATACCAATATGTCTATCCTTACGCGCTTCTCATTCAATTTATCGTAAAAAGGTTCTTATTTATTTTCTTTTTTTATTTTGCCCTTTATTTTACCCTTTGTCGAACTCATCAAGAACAATCTCATTTCCCAGACAGCTGGGCACATGCACTTAGGAACTTGTTGGAAGCATTTGCAGTGACTCCTTCTTAAAGCAGGAATTTCCATTTAATAATTCTAATAAATTGTTTTTTATTTTTATTTTTACTCCGGTTGTATAATGGATTCCGACAGCAACAGCAGCAACGGCAGCGATGACCGCAATGGTAGCAAGATGATATCTCATTCCCGCTTTGTGGATCTGGTTGAAGAGATATTGACAATTAGTGTATTTTTGTTATCTTTAGTACCTAATCTTTTCCTTTCCTGGTGGCATTTTACGGAGATTCAGGTAATTGCATAATCTCCTTATTATCTAGTTTAGTTTTATGGATATTCTGGTTGATCTTGATCCGATATGGTAATACTTTGAGTCTAATCTAATTTGATCTAATATGTCAGTTGTCGATCTGGTCTGGTTTTCTAATTTTTGATGGATCGACTATTCATTGTGTTGTTTTACAATATTAGCCTTGTTGTTTTACAGTATTCATCTTGTGACTTTACAGTATTTATCTTATGGCAATACAATATTTTACAAAATTTGTCAAATAGGGAGGTTGAATTCATAATGTCGTCGATTTGAATTTTCTGATTTAAGAACTTACAAGATTCGATATTTTGTTTTATAGCATTTGATTTCACTTTTGAAAGAAGAACACGACGAATCATCTATGATCTTCATCATTTGCAGTTTGGATTGAAGAGCAGTGGCGAACATCATTTGCGATCTGATAGATATATTTGTGTGCTGAATATTATGGTTGTCTTAAACATATGATTTTGAACTGTTGTTTTTTGTTGAACAATGATGTATATAGTTTGCAATTGTTATCTTTGTAGTGAACATATGCCAGTTTACAGTATTGAAGTGTTATAGTTTTTTATTTTTTCACTTTCTATTTTTGATCTTCTGGATGCTTGATTTCCAATCTGATGAGCAAGTGGTTTAGTGATGCTCAAAAACTTGGTTAGATATCTTAAGATTTTTTTGGAATTATATTTGGCTTATTTATGGTGAACCCTTTATCGTGTAATTGACCCCGCTGAATTGAATCAGACTTGTGATATGAAGTTCCAGTGTGATCCCCTTTTGCCTTAAGTGTCCTTTTCTCAATTCAAAAAGTTCCTCGTGAGTTGTGCAAACAAACTACAATTCAAACCATATATAATATAACATTTGCCATCTAATTGATATAGAAAACAATCAAATTAAACTGGTACTAAATTTCAGAAAGTCATATATGCAGTCTAAAGCTAATAAAAATTACTTCGACTATGACAGTATCACAGAACCTTACTGGTTTGATCATAACCACGACTTGTAATTTCTTGACTGATATTAAGAAATTGGTTTGGAATTAATTTTTGAAAAGTTTTATAATTGCAATATAATAACTGGATTATACATTAGGCAGAACTTGGATTCCACAATTGGAGTCTCCAAAGATATTTTTGTTAACATTATATTGGGAAAAATTGGTTAGACAATCAAGAGTTACATTACATTTTTTTTTTCATTTTATCTTTTCCTACATAACCAATTGGTGCAACAGGGAAGCCTTCGAAAGATGTTGTCTCAGTTGGAATTGGTGGCAGTATTCTTGGTCCCCTTTTTGTGTATATTGCACTTCAAACTGGTAAGAAAATAAAACCAATTTTATTTTTCTCATAAATAAGTACTCAATATCTAATTGTGCAATTTAGGTATTAATTGAGGTTCCAGATTGAAATAATATTTCAAGTTATGATTTGACAATAGTTCATAGTATCGTCAGTTAGCATAGGAGTATTGTCAGTTAGCACTGACAGCAAATCTTTTGGTCAGATGGTGCGTATTACGGGCTCACTGCACAACTTAAGATGGTTTCTGATAGGACAAAGATTTGACCTATTTCTTTTTATATATGTTTCTTATTTTTCAGCTTATTACTTTAATGAATATGGTGTTTATCTGTCCTAACTTAGTTTCCTAAAGCACCAACTGTAACACATGATTTCAATTCCTACACAGGTAGTTCATTTTATACCACGCGTACTGTTTATTAACAGAATTGGGAAGAACTCTTTATTTGTCCCAGTTCGAGACCTCAATTGAATTGCAGTTGCATCCTACTAATTCTCCTCAACTTTTCATATGGCAATCTAATGTCCCAAAGTGAACTCCTGGAGGTTTGCAAACCCCTTTATCTACTATTTGTTTCTCGATGGGAAATTACCCTTTGTATCTCAATATCTTTCTTCCTTTTACAATTTTGGGAAAAAAGATCTGGATGTGTTAAAATACATATCTTATTGTTAACCAAATAGTTTTCACAAAATGCAACTTCTCATCATCAATATTATTGGCAAAAAATACACCTAACCTAGCCTGTGATGTTTGGAAAGAATACATCCCAAACTAACATCACATTTAATTCACTGACATCACCTTTTATACCGTAATTTTTTGTAGGGTTTTCAGGTTGTCACCGGTATGAGGCGCAATCAGCAACTCAGCCTTCCAAAAATCTGATGCAAGGTCCAATGCGGTACCAAAGAAACATTGAGGTACCATTTATTGGTAAAATAACACTATCATGCCAATGGTAAAATTGTCCATTGTTAAATCTGTTCATACCAAGAAGTTTTATTCCTTTATTTTCTACGTTTTCTTTTGTTAATTGTTAATACCAAATGAACCAATCTTGGTAAAATAACCCTATCATACCGGAATTCAGTTCCCCTAAAGTAACTCAAATTTTGAGTTTGGATCTGGTTCGTCTGATTTGTTCTCGTGAGAATATTAAAGGGCCCTGTGCATTCCACTTTGGGCCGGATTCTGATCGAACGGTAAACTCAAATTTTGGGTTACTTCAGGGGATCCAAACCCATCATACTGAGGGTAAAACTGTCTATTGTCAAATCAGCTAATACCAAGAAGTTTTATTCCTGTTTTTGTGCTATTTTGTTTTGTTTTGTTTTAGGCATCATTTGAAGTGAATGAGAACAGACTTCTCAGATACTAATTATACCACAGCTTTGTGTACCATATGTAATAAAAAAAATTGATAAATGTTATTTTTATTACCTTGTGTGTTGTTCCTACAAACAGAGATCAGTTCTAATAAAATGAGTCATAGGCAGTAGAATAAATGAATTAGATAAATGAGCCTTGAGCGAGGAATAAGATATCAACCATATTAATTTAACATTTCTAATTTTATTATATGTTTTCAATTTGAACAATTATAATCTACTTTTCATATTTTATTTGTTTATATTCATAAATGTTGGACTACATTGAAAATGATCAATAGCAATGATACTTCAAGAATTTTTTCATGTTATATTTGATCCTTTTTTTCATTTATTATTGTTTCTTTTACAATTATTTATTATTTGCCTTATCTTTTTTTTTCTTAATTCTATATGAATATCAATAATAAAACCTTTTTAATATTTTATTCAATTTTATAATATGTCCCCGTCGCAATGTACGGGCACGATACTAGTGAGAATTATATATATATAAGATATATGGTTGACCATTTATATCATTTTTTCTAAAAATATTTGTAACAATTTTTTTTTCTATCCGTTACACTCTAATTTGGGAGCAAAACCGATTCTATTAATTATAATGATATAAGATTAAACATTTCACCTCCTGTACCTTTCACCTCCGATATAATTTTATCAACCAAACACAATTCAACGGAAAGTTTTTGTTCCTTTCCATTCCCTCCCTTCCTGTACTCTCCATCCAAGCAAGGTGTAAAAACATTTGTGCATCACAAATGCATTTAATTATTTCCTTTCATGCACACTTGCAGATATTAATGAATCTACATATATATGAATTAAAAAAAAGTGTGAGATATTAAATATTTTAAAAATTAAGGGTAAATTGGGTATTGAAGTGTAAAATATTTTTTTAGAGATCAAGTCACCAATCTATTTAATATCTATAAAAAAAAATTCTATTTAAATTTCAAACTTGCCACCTCACATATAGAACATCATCTTAATCAATGGACTAAAAACTGATTCCCCTAGTAACACTTAATTAATTACTTTAAAAAGTTCAATCGAGGAGTTTGTTTATTAATCGGATCGGAATCAATCAAAAGGAACGGGTCTAATGTCTCTTTGAGAGTGGTTTTGGAATGTTAACTTGATAACATCCTATGTGCTCTTCAACTCTAGTTAATATTTTTATTTCTCCATTGACATTTTAATTACTTTAAAAAGTTCAATCGAGGAGTTTGTTTATTAATCGGATTGGAATCAATCAAAAGGAACGGGTCTAATGTCTCTTTGAGAGCGGTTTTGGAATGTTAACATGATAACATCCTATGTGCTCTTCAACTCTAGTTAATATTTTTATTTCTCCATTGACATTTTAATTTTTAAAGTATACCTCTTGAGAGAATGATCATTATTAGAGGTGAAAATGGTATGGATAATGCCCGATCCGTATTTGATCCGTATTGAGAACTCAGATATGGATATCTGATATCCGGATATCCACGTGGATAAGAATAATGATATGGTTTTACAATTTAATTATCCGTATCCATATAGTAAATATATACCATATATTTTAATATATATTATGAAAAATTTATGTTATTCACCATTATAATTATATAAATATTACGAATTTTAATATTTTTTATATCATTTTAATAAATATCCGGTCTAATCCAGATCTGTATCCGTATTCATTTGATATCTGCTCCGTATACGTATCCGAAAAATAAAAAAAAAGATATGATTTTTACCCCTAGATCTTAATATATGGATATGATTTTACCACTCTCCGCTCTATATCCGCTCCGTTTTCACTTCTAGACCTTAATTATTTTTTACTCTAAAGAAAAAATATATATATACCTCTTGAGGGCATGATTCTTATTTTTTACTCAAAGAAAAATAAAATATACATCTCAACTCTTGAAGTTTTTCTTGTTCCAATTTTATTTAGCATTAAAAATCAATCACAGAGAGATTCGTCTGTGTTCAAAGCAGCAGGACTAATAATATGTTTAGATAGAGGTTAAAGCCAACCCGCGCAAAAGGAGACTCTTAAATAGTTTGATGCTGGATCGATTGATCGATATAACAATATTAGTCAATTTATTAATAACAACAAATCTAGAAAATCTATTCCCTCTAGCTCCCTTTAGCCAACGTTAGGCCTTCCTGTTAATACATATTAGGTGACTCCTAAATAACATATGACCAATTCATAATATATTTTTTATTTAAGAATCATAATGGCATCAAAGAATAATTCATGCATAAGTAAACTTAAATCCAACCACAATTTGCATCAGAAATAGTTGATCGTTCGATGCTGTATCCATATTTCATACTTATTGAGGTTAGAAGTACCGATATGAACTCCAATCTAACAACAACTAGTATATATGTTGGGTCTGATGAAAAAAAAAACAAGTAGACACTGTCGAGAACCAGCATTTAGTACAGTGGCAAAAACATGTCATATATATAAGAGATTATGGGTTTGAAATTCAAATGAGAAAAATCATGTATTACAAAGGTTGAAATTAAAAGTCTTTGAGTGGCTTGACTCCATTACTCATTTAAAAAACACATAGTCAGTGTCTAAGCGCACACACAAGAGAAAAAAATCAGAGATGAAACTCAAAAGAAATAAGGAGATAAGTATAAAAAATATTACTAATAGTTAGGGGTGAATGATAAATTAAAGTGTGGAGGGAGAAATAAGAAAATCAATTACAATTAAGGTTCTAAATAGCGATTATAGCGGCATAGCGGGAAGACAAAAAAAAAAGCTATTGCGAATAGCGTAGCTATAGCGGAAGCTATCATACATAGTGTTTTTTTTTTTTTTTCAAATTTTATATTCTATATTTATACTAATTATCAACATTATCAATATTGGAGAATTAAGGTAACAACTAAATGACAATTAATATAAGTCTATACTTTTTATCAATTACGCAAATAAGAAGGAGAAAAAAAGGATCTAAAAAATAACACTATTTAATAGTTCATACTTCATAATATTACATATTATAATAGACGGAGATCAATTAATTTTATAAGGAAAATGAAGTCATTACACATATTTAAACATTTTATATATTATATAATAATCAAAATCAGTTTTCAATTGAAATGGACAATAATAATTTTACAAGTGAATACCATAGTGACAAATGAATAATTCAGGTTCGATTCGGCGGGGGTCAAAAATTCATGATTCGGGTATAATTCGAAAATAGTTCGTTTTGGAATTTTAAATTATTTAATTCTATTTAACAAAGTAACAACAAATTATAAATTATTAGATTAATTTTATACAAAAATTACATGGAATATTTCACACTGCATCCTGAATTTTTCTTTTTTTTTTGAAAATTTACTGTTAACAATACAAAAGTTACTGTCAACATTCATGTGATAGCCCCACCCACATGTGAAAATTTTGAGTGTTGGGCACTTTCTTCTAGGAGGGCATGTGATGCATGATGGATAGCCACAAATTCTATTGTAAAAAACGCGTATAAAACGGAAAAATTCGTCAAATACGCGATTAATTCACGAATTAACCGTTTAATACGCGAATCAATTCGTTGGTAACTTCAAAACGTTTAATTCGCGAATTAAACCCGAACCCTGTTACTATGGTGAATACTATACGAAGAGTAATCAAAAGGAAGAATTAATATTTGAATATTTCTCGATATAGAACGGAACGGATATCCGAATATTAAATTGACCGATGGCTGAAGCAGAAGCACTCAGTTGTAAGTAAAACATAAAACTCATATTTAATTAGTTTTGTGCATGAATGTGTATTTTGATAGCTAGACTAAATGGATTTGTATTAAGTATGTAACTAGAGTATTGTCTTATGAGCCACAACCGCATGATTAATGTCTTTAGGTCATAATACCCGTTCAAAATTAATCCATTAGGGATTAATTTTGGATAGTCCCCATTTTGGGATTGCTCTTTGAATACTTTGTCTCAATTAGGATGTGACCACGTCTTAGTCGTGTTTTAGTATTTAAGAAAATTTCGGCAGCATTTCTCCTTATTAGTTCCTCGAATACTCGGGGAAATAAGGGGAAATGCTGCTGAAATTTTCTTAAATACTAAAACACGACTAACAGGTGGTCACTACTGAGACGAAGTATTCAAAGAGTGGGATAGGATGGTAACCAGACCCGATGTAAGCCCTATTGTGAACAGAATTTAGTACCCCAACCTTGTTCTAAATTAATTGTGTTTTACTATAATTGCAGATGGACTGCAGTTGGATGTACGAAACATCACGTCTATCGGATGAATATATGACAGGTGTCGAGAAATTTATCAGAGTTGCTATGGAAGATATGGCGAATAAGGGAAGTACAATGATGTCTTGTCCTTGTCGTGATTGTAACAATGGTCAAAAATTTTCTAACCCGAACCAAGTGAGGAACCATTTAATCTGTCGTGGATTCAAGCAAGGATATAAGTGTTGGATAAGGCATGGTGAGAGTTTTCCAACCGACATAGGTACTAGTACTGAGCATCAGGAATACCATACTGATGGAGATGAGGGGAATGACCTACGGAGATTGGAAACCGACATAGGTACTCGTACTGAGCATCAGGAGTACCATGCCGAAGAAAATGATGATATAGTGGTAGATAAATGTGATAATTTTGATCAAATGTTATGTGATATAGAAGAGGATCAAATGCATGATCAAATGTTTTGTACGAAGATTCTAATAAGGAATTGTATCCTGGTTGTTCTAAATTTTCAAAATTGAAAGGTGTATTAAAATTGTATAACCTTAAAGCATCTAACGGTTGGAGTGATAGAAGTTTTACTGAGTTATTACAAACTTTAAAAGAAATGCTTCCGGATGGAAACAAGATACCACCCAATGTTTATGAAGCGAAGAAAATATTGTGCCCAGTGGATTTGGAAGTTCAAAGAATAGACGCGTGTCCAAATGATTGTATATTATATCGAAATGAGTATGAAGACCTTCACGAGTGTCCAAAATGTGGTGCGTCACGTTACAAACCAAAGCAGATAGCCAGTGATAGTCAGTGATAAAAGTGCATATCTTTCCAGGTTTACTGAGGTAATGCAAATTCAAATTCATACATATTCAGATTTTAATTTATTTTCCATTACATGTCTTAGTTTCGTACATATTATTTTATTCGAGTAAATACATATATTTGAATTGGAGGCATAACTAAGCTGCAAACTCTAGGCAGTTGTCGATAGGGAAACTGTTCAAGTGGCCTTGGGGACAATTCATGTTCCAGTTGTACCCGGTGGAACAATTCACAGCAGGCCGATGCCGCCCGACCATGCAAGACTAATGGTGGATGGTACTTCCGATGCGGATTTCATAGACCTCCCATTACCTGTACCAAATGGCGAGCAGGAAACCCTAAAGGATGCCCTCGGCAGTTTCACTGCATGGCCGATGTCCAGGATATCAATAGGTTCAGATGAGGTATATTATTATTACAAGTTCTTATACTTCTTAATTAGTATCTATATGATAGAGTTATAGTTTATTCTGGATTTTATTTCAATTTATTATGAAATTTTGCAGGAACCACGCAAAAAGTTAGGATTTCCTGGAGGTCGGAACGCAACGAGTCACTACGAGGCGTTTGATGGTATCAATTTTGACAAGCTGGGACGGACATTCAAGCAGCTTCGTGGTCGGTTTTCGGAGCTAGATGGCAGTCTATTCAAAATCTATCCGCCACTTGATCTTTTATGTTCAAATGACTCCATATGCGTCTATGCAGATGATTATGCGGCCTTGCTTACACCACGGGAGTGGCTCACTGTATCAGTTGTTCAGATCTAGATGATGTGAGTTAATTTCCTAATAATTGCATAATTTAGTACTTTTAATTCAAATTTCACAAAATTGAGATCACCTGTATGTCTTTATTTTGTAGGTATTGGCACAAATTCATCAAGGAGAAATTTCCCGATGAGTAGGTTGGTTTCATGGACCCAAGTCGAATGAATGCCACCCTGTTGAATGATGATCGAGGACGTGTTCTTCAATACATAGGGAAAGCACTCCAAAAAAATCGGGACAAGAGATTGATATTCATATCTTATCATCAGATGTTAGTGTTATATATATATATTCTAATTTTATTATATTTCTTTCAATTCATATAAATTATAAAATATGACATGCTACAAACCTAACATGCAGAAATCATTGGATATTGGCCGTGCTTATGCCAAGAGAACGTGCATTGTATGTGTACGATTCCGATAAGAAGAGCAAAAAAATGCTAATGATCACTGCTGCTGTCGAGGAGTAAGTGCCTTCCTAAAATTTACGTCTGTTTAGAATGCTAATGATTTTATTATAATATTATCATTTTAAATATGTCTCGTAAGTATTGATTGTTCAATGTATTCATATTTCAACAACGTCTTCATGAGGGAAATGGGTACTTCTTTAACGGTTCGTAACGATTGCAAGGTAATAGTTTCTACTGCGATATGATTATAATGACCTAGATGCACAAATTTGTGAATATACATATAAGCCATTTGTATGCTCGTAATACAAACATTTTATTTTTTTTGAAACTTGTTATATAGTGCCCACAACAACCAGCCGGCTGGGAATGTGCATATTATACCATGTTGCTCATGCAAGACATAATAAAGGAATTCCTCGATGTTTTCCCGCAATTAAAGGTATATATGCATTTATAAATTTTCCAAAAATAAGCATTGTTGCTTCAAATATAATAAAATACAAAATTTAATTGTACATGCTCTTCTAAATTCTAAAAAATGCAGGGTATTCTCGCTAAACATACGGCACAACGCTTGGCCGACTTTTGCCTAATGTGGGTCCAAATTTTGCTAAATGAGATAAAGCCGAGAAGAAGTACAACAATTTAGGATGTGTTATCTGAATTTGCATGAACATGAATTTTTTGTAATAATTTAGGATGTGTATGATATATAATTAATTTAGGATGTGTCATATTTGAATTTAGGATTTGTGATAAATTAGCATGTTGGCCAGCTAAATATATATGGAAGCTGGTCATTTAATAAAAAATATTTTTTTAAAATTCAATAAAGCATCAGGATCGGTTCTTAAGCTAAGAACCGATCCAGATAGCATTTTTTTTTTTAAAAGGCAAAATAACTATCAGGATCGGTTCTTATATAAGAACCGATCCAGATAATTGTTTTCTGAATTTAAAAAAAAATATAATTTAAAATATACATCAAGATCGGTTCTACAGTACAACCGATCCAGATGACCTCTTATCTGGATCGGTTCTTAGCTAAGAATCGATCCAGATAAGCAGTCATCTGGATTGGTTCTTAGCTAAGAACCGATCTTGATGATGCCTATCTGGATCGGTTCTGAGTAACAACCGATCCAGATAGTGACTATTAGGATCGGTCGTAAAACTGATACATATTTGTTTGATATCTGTATCGCCCTGATCAGGATCGGTTGTGAACCGATACTAATATGCGTATATAACCGATCCTGGTTCTATTTTTTCCAATAGTGTTAGAATGTAAAATATGTCATTCCCAATTCTAAAGTACCAATACTATAATATTTTGGTCAAGACCAATACCAACTAATTGCCACAAAACCACAGAGAGAGGGAGAGGGTCAGGCAGGGAGGATTTTTATTTTTTAATAAAAGGGTAAAATGGATAATTTATAAATTTAAAATGAGTTTTAATAAAAAAAGTCAATAAATTGGGTAAATGTGTGGGTTTCTGAAATTTAGAAGGGTAAATATGACATTATGAAATTTAGAGGGCAAACATGTAATTTTAAGATTTTTGAGAGGTATACATGAAATTCTCCGTAATATATAATTAGTACCCCTATAACATTTTTTTAGTGGAGAACTGGAGATCACTAGAGACGCGTATATCCTATTCTTAGCTTCTATTATATAATGGTGGTACGTACGTGCCTCCATTGAAGCACTACATCTAATACAATTTTCATATCCTCATTTCCATCTCTTCATTTAGATTGCACTTAAGATACCATTACAAGGCACAAAGAGCTTTTAACTCATTAATTGCTATGTATCCCCCAAAGCAAGAGACCTATCCGAACCAGCCAAATGCGCCTCCACTGATGGGCGCTCCAATTTATCAGGCATCAATGCAAAATGTGACTCCTCAACCATGGTCGAGCGGGTTATGTGAGTTTGGTGACTGCGGAACTTGTATGTAATATTATTCTTGTGCTTACAATTTACTAATTTGTTCTATCAAATTGGTTTTATTGTCAGATGTAATACTAACAATAGTAGTGTATTTGAAGATTGGATGACATGCTGCTTCCCGTACATTACTTTTGGCCGAATTGCCGAGATAGTCGACCAAGGAACGACATGTAAGCTTAATTTCTCCTTTTGACCTCTATCTGACAAAAATTAATTTCTCTTTGTAATATATAAGCATAACTTTATATAAATACTCATGAAGTTGCTGTTGATTGTGTGACATGTAGCATGCGCTACAAGCGGAGCAATATACGGACTTCTTATGCATTTCACGGGCTTTCATTGGATCTACTCGTTTTCGTACCGATCCAAGTTAAGAGCGCAATATTCTCTAGTTGAGGACCCTTGCAACGATTGCCTCGTCCACTGGTGCTGCCAAGGCCGTGCTCTACGCCAAGAGTATCGTGAACTCCAAAACCGTGGCTTTGACATGGCACTCGGTCTCTCTCTTTCTCTGACACACACGCACACACACCAGCTATAAAAAATTGTTATGAAATAAATATATATTACATTAGTTTATGTAGTAGTAGTATGGCACTGGCAGTAGAGGCCATTTTGGGATATATAACACACTGATCTATTCTGCTTGATATTGAATCCAAAATGGTTTCATATCTTCTTGGAGAGGTTGTATAATGCATAATGCCAATTAAGCAAGTACAAACGGTAGCAGAGGGATTTTGGTGAGACATTAGACACAAAATAGACCTCCAGTAAGTACAGCCCAGCCATCTGATTATCAGATTTAATTTTGATTAATGGATGTGATGATATCCAAGAGTAAAGCTAGCATGTGCTATTGTCAACAAAAGAGTTTTGTGAGCATAGCTTCAAAATCTATCATATTGGTTTCAAACAATGAATTTAAACCGTTGAAACCGATCTATTTCACGAGTGATGTGTGTGCATGCAAAATTTTAATTTTTTTTAAATTCATTTAGTATGAAGTCAAGAGGTCAAAATTGATGGAAAATGAATGTATTAGAATAACTTATAAAACTTCATTTTTCATCATTTTTTTATCGCTTGACTTTATACTAAATAAGTTCAAATTTTTCAAAATTTTGCATCTACACTCATCACTTGTGAAGTATGTTGGTTTCAACAGTTTGAATTCATCGTTTGAAGCCAATCCGATATATTTTGAAGTTATGCTCACCAAACCCTTTGATGAGCATAACACACATTAGCTTTGCTCTGGATCCAATAATCAAACATTCAACTTACTATTTCTCTCATTAGATTAGTATTAGGTTATATGATTGTTTATTTTGTACCGTTTCCATATACAAATTTTACCTTGCAATAAGTTTCACAATTTCATAGGATGAATTTAGTTAAGATGCATGCTCACAATTAGCTAGGATGGTAAAAGAAAAATGAAAGTAAATTCAAAAGTATAGCATGTTTCTCATGTTGACAACAAGCTTGTTTACTTAATGCAATCATGTGTGTTGATCTAGGATGGCAAGGAAACATGGCAAGAAGGCAGCAAGCCATGGCTATGAACGCGCCTCCCCCCGTACATGGCATGATGCAGTAGAAGTGTCCCACTCTTATGCCGCTCTTATGTCTATTTTAAATTGATGATCTTATTTGTAAAATGTGATTGTATCTCTTCTATTCTATTTTATTCTGTTTGGTGTGTGTGTGTTCTGTACATTAATTTGTTCATCTCTTCTATTATATTTTATTCTGTTTGGAGTGTGTGTGTTCTGTACATCTATTTTATTCTATTTTATTGATGATCTTATTTGTAAAATGAGATTGTATCTCTTCTCTTCTATTTTATTCTTTTTTTTTTATTCTTAAAATGAGCTTGTTAACTACTTGAAGAAACCTTCTCTTTTGTCTCTCTCTACTCTGAATCTTTGATGCTGTGTTGTTGTTGTTAATGGAAACTGAAAACTAAAATAAAAGGTAATATCATTATTTCCACACAAAAAAAAAAAAACAACATTGTTGCAGTTATTATTATAGCTCTGACTCCTATTCTTTCTCAATATATATATATAAATATATATATATATATATATATATATATATATATGAGTACGGCTAACGCGCTTCCTCTAGCATATGGGCCGAAATGCTTCCGGTGGAAATTTGAAATTTCAAAATCCAAAAAGTCGATCTGAACCGTTCATCTTCTTCTCCATATTAATATCTGCTTGGAGACCAAATTTTACATTTTTTGGAATTTTTTTACTATTTATTAAGCCACTTTGAAAATCGCTGATCCAACGGTAGCTTCTGATTTTTACTGTTTGGCAAGCCACCGTTGGATCAGCGATTTTCAAAGTGGCTTAATAAATAGTAAAAAAATTCCAAAAAATGTAAAATTTGGTCTCCAAGAAGATATTAATATGGAGAAGAAGATGAACGGTTCAGATCGACTTTTTGGATTTTGAAATTTCAAATTTCCACCGGAAGCATTTCGGCCCATATGCTAGAGGAAGCGCGTTAGCCGTACTCATATATATATATATAAATATATATATATATATAGAGTAAAGCTACTCTACTTTGCAAAGTAAAAGACCTCTTATGCTTTGCATTTCAGACCATTAGATCTACTTTAAAAATTGTGTAGATCAGATTGATTGGATTTCAAAATTTTCGCTGGAATTGGGTTTTCTTGGATCTCCATTAACTGGACTCTCCAGTTAATTAAAACCCCTCTCTGTCTCTCTCACGCGATTCCTTCCCTTTCGTCGCCGGACCTAACCTAAACCCTCCATCTCGCCAAATCGCTGCAACTTTCGGCGCCACCTTCTCTCGGCGCTCCTCTCCTCTCGGCACCATGTTCTTGCCGCTACTCTCTTTCTCCAGCAAGTCCTTTCTTCTCTCACTCTCATTTGCACCACCGTCTCGAGCCACCTCACGCCTCCAGGTGCATCGTGTCTCGCGCTTTGGGTCTCTCTCTTTTCTCTCGCACACGACCTCTCCCTAATAACCTAAATCGGCGCTCTATTCTCTCTGTCACACATGCTTACTCCTTCGAAGCAGAAATTGGTAAGTAGGTTTTTCTCTGATAATTTTAATAATTTTTCAGGCTAATGCCGTGTGAGCTTTGTTTGTTACCATGGCTTTGGCATCTCAATCTATAGAGATTTGATTCTCATGGACAATTCCTTACAATTTCTGAGCGATGATGGTTACATGTATTGTTCCCAAGTAGTTTGCTTGTTTATCAATCGTTAAAGAAAAGGGAAGGAGGTTGGCAGACATTGTAAACACTAAAATGTGGAATGCAAGATATGGTGCTTTATTTTCTGATAAGGCGGCAATGGTCTGAACTTTCTCAGCATTTTCATTTTGCTTTTATTCTATTTGATGATTTGCCTCAAGATGTGACCCAGTTTTTAGTCGTATTTAGATGTTTTTTTGCTCTAATTTCATAATTCACTGGTACTAAATTGGTACATATAACCATGTACCATTGATAACTTACTGTTCATCACAGATTAACAGCTACTTCAAAATATAGAAGTTACATGTGAACCACTAATTGATAAAAGTTACAACAAATTCAAATGTTGAAGATCAATAAATGGTTCATTTTACAAGATTCAGCATTCAGGATGTATTTTGCGTATTGAAAACTGACACAGAAAGCTTGATGAAGCCATCATGCAATGCGCAGCTATTTTCTGACATTGAAAACTGGTACATAACCATGTAACTACAACATCAAATTAGATTAGAAACGACGACATTGTACAAAAATAAATTCAGTTCATGATTCATGGAGAAAATGTAATAAAAAAAAATTTCAAGGGCTTTTCTGTTAAAACTTCAATGCATCTGACAAGCTTGATTTCATTTGACAGTTCCATAAGCTCACAATTTCATAACCTCAAGTTTGTCGAGCATATCATAAACTTGAATTCATAATTTTTCTCACTGTTTCATTATCTCAATTTTGTTTACTTTTATTTTTTGCTTACATATTGTTGCATCTGACAAGTTTGGTGTTTTTGTTCATTGTGATAGCTGGAAAAAAAATTGGAAAGGATAAACGAAAGGCGATTGATGATGAGGAGAGTGGTCTTCAAAAGCTAGCCGAAATATACGAATCTGATGAAGTCGATTCATAAACTGTCTTTTTTTTAGACTATGTCATTTTGTATAGACTATGTCATTTTGTATAGACTTTGTTAGTTTGTTCAGACTATGTTAGTTATCTTGTTACATTCTTATTTCTAGATCACTAGACTATTGTTGAAATTGATGTTTTGCTATTTGTTGTCTGTTCTTCCTGGCAGATGCCTTGCTAATTGAGACCACCTATGTACATTGCAAATTATGTCTCATGAGTTGTTTATTTGTAGCTAATCAGATCATAGTTGAATAGTTTTTGGTAATGAAGAGCCAAGTCTATCATGCGTTCAAATGGTTAATTTATATAATCAACGGGAATGCGAGTGAAAAATTTGACAAGGAAATTTGACTCCGATGTAAGCATTTTAATATTGATATGCTGATAGAACAAAATAAAATAAAATAAATAAGATAAAATAACCATGTAGAAATTATGTCTCTTAATATTCAACCTAAGAGGAGTGAGCATCATCATTCAAAGAACAAAATAAAAGAAGCATTAACAGTAAAGATAAAACTATAAAGTCAACAACATTTTCATATAAATAACAGGTCCAATTTGCAATGGAATATATATGATCAGACAATCTGTCTTAGTTTACAAACTTCTGAGTTTAAATTAATAATATCCAGTCAATTTTTTTACTTTCTCTGTCTCTTACTGCCAGCAAAGACTCAATAAATCAGTAAAGTGGTTTAAGTAGGATATTAATTGAACTACGTGCTATTGCACTCTTGGAAGAACAAGAAAATATCTACATACCCAATTTAAGTAGGATATTAATTGAACTACAGTAGCTTGACCTCTAATAGCCTTGAATTCAGACTTTATTTCAAATTTTACCCGTCGCAAGCACAAGAGAGAGAGGAGCGATCGCTGATTTGTACAATTGGTGAAATCCTTATGATGCCAGATTTGCAAATGAGAGCGAGAGGAGAAAGGACTTGCTGGAGAAAGAGAGTAGCGGCAAGAACGTGGTGCCGAGAGGAGAGGAGCGCCGAGAGAAGGTGGCGCCGAAAGTTGCAGTGATTTGGCGAGAAGGAGGGGTTTAGGTTAGGTCTGGCGACGAGAGGGAAGGAATCGCATGAGAGAGTCGCGTCTCGCGTGAGAGAGACAGAGAGGGGTTTTAATTAACTGGAGAGTCCAGTTAATGGAGATCCGAGAAAACTCAATTCCAGCGAAAATTTTGAAATCCAATCAATCTGATCTGCACAATTTTTAAAGTAGATCCAATGGTCTGAAATGCAAAGCACTAGAGGTCTTTTGCTTTGCAAAGTAGAGTAGCCTTACTCTATATATATATATATATAGAGTACGGCTAACGCGCTTCCTCTAGCATATGGGCCGAAATGCTTCCGGTGGAAATTTAAAATTTCAAAATCCAAAAAGTCGATCTGAACCGTTCATCTTCTTCTCCATATTAATATCTGCTTGGAGACCAAATTTTACATTTTTCTGAAATTTTTTACTATTTATTAAGCCACTTTGAAAATCGCTGATCCAACGGTAGCTTCTGATTTTTACTGTTTGGTAAGCCACCGTTGGATCAGCAATTTTCAAAATGGCTTAATAAATAGTAAAAAATTTCAGAAAAATGTAAAATTTGGTCTCCAAGCAGATATTAATATGGAGAAGAAGATGAACGGTTCAGATCGACTTTTTGGATTTTGAAATTTCAAATTTCCACCGGAAGCATTTCGGCCCATATGCTAGAGGAAGCGCGTTAGCCGTACTCTATATATATATATATATATAAATATATATATATATATATATAGAGTAAAGCTAGCGTGTGACATGCTCACCAAGAAAGTTTGGTGAGCATAACTCCAAAAGTATATCGGATCGACGTCAAATGCCAAATTCAAACCGTTGAAATCCATGTACTTCATGAGTGATGCATATACATGCAAAATTTTGAAAGTTTCAAGTTTATTTGCTACACGGTCAAGTGGTCAAAGAAATAATAAAAATTAAATATATAAAATAACTTATAATAAAATGTTCATTTCTTTGACCACTTGACTGTGTAGCAAATAAACTCGAAAGTTTTAAAATTTTGCATATATATGCATCACTCATGAAGTACATGGATTTCAACGGTTTAGATTTGGCATTTGACGTCAATCCGATATACTTTTGGAGTTATGCTCACCAAACTTTCTTGGTGAGCATGTCACATGCTAGCTTTACTCATATATATATATATATATAGAGGTGGGCTACGGTGAGTTGCGAAGTAAAATGCGTTTCTACTTCACGCCGTATTTTTATTTTGAAAGTCCAAACGACCGATCCGAACCGTTAGATGTTTAATCCATATTGAAATGTGCTTGGAGACCAAATTTTACATTTTTTTGGAATTTTTTTACTATTTATTAAGGATTTTTGAAAATTGCTGTTTTGCTGTGAACAGTAAAAAACAGTAAAATTTTCTAGACCATCAGATCAGCAACTTTCAAAATTGCTTAATAAATAATAAAAAAATTCCAAAAAATGTAAAATTTAGTCTCCAAGCACATTTCAATATGGAGAACAAGATGAACGGTTCGGATCGACGTTTTGAACTTAAAAATCACAAAATATGAGCGTGAAGTAAAATAGTCGCTTTACTTCGCAACTCACCGTAGCCCACCTCTATATATATATATATATAGAGAGAGAGAGAGAGATGGGCTATGATACATTGCAATGTATTGACCTGTTGGTGCATTGTAATTTTTCACCGTCGGATTTGCTCCAGATTTGTGCGGATTAATTTTCTGATCAGCGACATTTTTTTAAAATTCGCTTCCATTAACTGGAGAAATCCAGTCCCAACATCTTTCTCCTCCCCTGCACGACTCTCTGAGGAGGGAAAAAATAACTAAGCCGCCCTTGTCGCCGGCGGTCGGCCCCTCACTGCACCTACCTTTAACCGTACCGCTCTTTGTCCATCCTCTCCCCGTGCCGCTCTCTCCTCGGACCTCTCCCCGCTCCACTCTCCGTCCGTCCTCTCCTCGTGCCGCTCAACTTCCCTTCCGAACCCTTTGCCTCCGATTTCCCTATCGCTGATCCCTTTCCACTCGCTCCTTTCTTTACTGGGTCTCTGGATTTTGCATTGGGTCACAAATTTGTCAGATTTTTATACTGGTACACTTTCCCTTCTCCTTGATTTTGATTTGAACTCAGGAATGTAATTGAGGCATATATGGGTCTGTTGAAAGAATTTATGTTGAGAAATGCATGAAATCCTAGAAATTCAGGATCTGTTGCGCAATTCTATTGTGTATTTTTCTAATCAAATTTGTTAGTTAAATTAGAGAGACTTAAAATCTCAGTTTCTAAAAAGTATTTACATATATTTTTTACATACTGCAATGCATTTTATATTTGATAGATTAGCATATCTATTTGGTAATTTTGACATGTACTGACTAACATACCTATGAATTCTAATTTGTGTTACTCTTTTGAAATAGCTAAGAGAAGACATTAATTCTGGCACAAGTTCATCAGATTTGTAGAGTTATGAAGATATAGCCAGCCACAAGGAGGATGAGCATGGGCAGAAAATCACTGTAGTTGCAATTAAGATTTTAGTCTGATATTTTCTTGTGAATATAAGATGGATGTTTCGTGGTTTTGTGGTTATGTTTATTTTTATTTTTTTTGTTTAGTTGTATCAAAATAAGTATAATATTTGTGAAGATAAGATGGGGTTGTTTTACCCGTCAGAGACTAATTTGGGGTTGTTTTACCATGCTTTGGCTGGTTAGAACATAGAAGTGAAAAACATAGGAAGGCTTAGAAATGGATCGCATAGGCTTAACCGCTTAAGTACAGCTAGTTGAATAGAGTTTTAGGTTTTTAGTTTCATTTAATTGTAATTTTTTGCTAGTTATGTAAGCGCAGGCTAAGTACAGACAGCTAATGAAAGAACTGATTTGTTGAAATCAGTTTTGGCATGGTTTCTTTTAATTTTTTATTTATTTTTTTATTTTTACTTATCTAAGCATAAGAGTTCATATCTTAAAATGTAAAGCATAGGCTAAACACAGCTAATGAAAGCATAAAATTTAACTTTACTCCAATAGAGACATTCTCATATAAGGATCCCATAAACAACTCACTGCTCTAATTGTATAACAGCAAACAACATAAGCAAATACATAGTAGAACAATTATGAGCAAATATCACAATCTTAAGCAAACAACTAAACATTTCATCATAAATGTGAAAAAAAAATATTGCATCCTTCAATTATTGCATCTTTTGTGTAAAGATGAAAAAAAAAAACTATATTGCTGACTGCACTAAGCAAAAATGTCAAACATTGTTTACCAAAAAAAATAATTAATTTTCCCTTGCTATAGCTTGTTGTGCATTACAAATATGTACAATCCTAAGACAATGCAATTTATATTTGCATAACCATCTCAACAGTTCTTTCTTTCTTGCTATTTATGACCATACCATGCAGATTGGTACTTGAAACAGAGGCTCCTCTTGTCAAAATGTGCTTGATGAGTTGTGCTTCATCTTGGCTCCAAGTTAACAACACTCAACGCCATGATGAATATATCTTTCAATAACCTATTTGAGGAAGACAATGAAAGATTTTAAATTCCATCTAAGCACAATTAAAATCATAGATTTCATTGCAACGAGCCAATTAATGAATCTTGCCCATTATTAAGATTGACATATTAGTAACCATTTCAGGTGCAAGTAAGCTTGGAATGTCAAAATTCCTTTCGTAATAAGTATCAAGTTGATGAATTGATTATACATAACAACAAGTCAACAAGTATGCAAATTTACTGCCAACAACTTTCTGAAACCAAATTTAGTATACATAACTATACTAATTACTTCACATAAGCTTATAACAACAAATAACAATCACTCAATTTTTTGAAACTAAATTGAACAAAATCTGACAAAACGATGTGTAATTTGAACAAACCAGTAATTATAGCCTGAAAGCGCCATTTGCGAGGTCCAGAAACCCTGTGCAACGAGACCGAGAAACCCAGTGCTAAAGAGGAGAGAGCGGTGGAAAGGGGTCACTGCGGTTTAGCGGCGTAGGAGGAGAGGGGTCCGAAGGGAGAACGGGGATTTGAGGTTTTTCTTTCGGAAGGGAGATTTTTTAGTCGGAGGGGGTCGAGAGAGGGCGAGTGGTGGTGCGAGAGAGGGTTTAGGTTTTTTCCTTTCGTATAGGTGTCAGGAGGGGAATTTGAGCTGACAGAGAGAGAGGGGGTTCCATGAGAGAAAGAGGGACTGGAGGTCTCCATTGACAGTTCAATGGACGCGATTTTTTGAATATTTTCGCTGATCAGTGACTTTGATCAGCGCAAATCTTTTATCGGATCGTGCGGTACAGATTATAATGCACAGATTGACCAATACATTGCAATGTATAATAGCCCAACTCTATATATATATATATATATACACATATAAGGTTGGCTTCCATAAGCATATGAGGATATATGCTTATAAGTTATTTTTTCGTTTTCAAAATCCAAAATGTAAATCTGAACCGTTAGATGTGATCTATATATTGAAATGTGCTTGGAGACCAAATTTTATATGTTTAATTTTGATTTTTCTTTTTTTTTTCTTTTTATTAAGCCACTTTGAAAATTGTTGATCCAACGGTGGCTTATGATTTTACTGTTTTGTTAAGCCACCGTTAATTTAGCGATTTTCAAAGTGGCTTAATAAATAGTAAAAAAATTCAGAAAAATGTGAAATTTGGTCTCCAAGCACATTTCAATATAGAGATTACATCTAACGGTTCAGATCGACCATTTGAACGTTCAAAACGCAAAAATGACTTATAAGCATATGAGGGCATATGCTTATGGAAGTAGAGTAGCCAAGCACTATATATATATATATATATATGGAGGTTGACTACGGTGAGTCATGGAGTAAAACGCGTTTGTACTCCACGCCGTATTTTCATTTTGAAAGTCCAAACAACCGATCCGACGGTGCTTACACTTGAGGGAATCTCTTCTTCTTGTCCTATGGGTCTATGGATGATTTGAATTCCACTTTGCTGGTGTAGTATTTGCGTCTGAACCAGGTGACAGGGTGGAAGCTCTCTGCTGATTGGTTGCTTTCTAGGGCCCGTCTGCCAATGATGAGTTCCATTAATATCACGCCAAAGCTGTACACATCAGCTTTTTGGTCACTCGACTCGTTGCTGTAAGCCTGTAACCGAAAATTGTCTTTATATAATGAAATTTAAGTGATATATTGCAAGGTTTTGGTTAAGGCATCAGATCTCGATCGGATATAGTTCTTGCTTCTCTGTATAAGAGTAAGACTCAAAATAAATCAACTACTAATACTTGCTTTATGTTTAGTTACCAGAATTGAAAGAATGGTAACAGAGCCAAAAAGTAACATTAAAAGTATGATGTCTTGAATGTTAAATAGAATAAAGGTAATCAGGAACCTCAATTAATTTTAATCTTGATTAGAGTTTGTATTTTGTTAGGCAATTTACTAGGTTTTTTTTTCTGTTTTGTTTCACTCTTTTAATGTTCCAACCAACATTTAATTTTTAAAGACCCTTTTGTACATTGGATTGTAAATCACTAGATTCAAAATCCAAAAATTCAATATGAAGTGCTCAACATGTTCTCCATACTAAACGCTTGCAGACCAAATTATAACATTTTTTGGAACTTTTACTATTTTTCAAGATCGGCATAAAATATCTGTTTTTCAAAAAATTCTGGACCATAAAAGAAACAGCGATTTTCAAAATTTTTAAAAAAATATTATTTTTTTTCCAACAAATGTAAAATTTGGACTTGAAGCACATTTTAATATAGAGATCATGTTGAACAGTTTGAATCAACTGTTCTGGACTTTGAATCTCACGATTTACGAACGGGTATTAAAGCTAATATACAGTTTCTAACAGCAGCAGGGTGATGTTGGTATAATATGCCAAGTGTCTCCAATATGCTAATCTCCAATAATACACAATTCTCTTATGATAGTTTTACATATCATGTTCAAACTCTCTCACTCTAGCAACTTGTTACGTGCTGAATTCAACTCTTTTACAACATCAGTCATTGCAATGCGCTCTTTTGGCAACTCCTTGGAGCACAATAGTCCGCATCGAATCACCGAAACCAAGCATTCTTGAGAGTTCTCTGGTACAACTGTATTCTCATTTCCATGATCTGACGAGAACAATTTGGTATCAATAATGTCCGTAACTTGGGCTGGATATGATGTCTCGACAAGCTTGTGAAGGCTCAAACCGTCATTAAATCTTTCATCAATGGGGCAAATTCCAGTGAAAATTTCCAGCAGGAGAATGCCGTAGCTATACACGTCTCCTTGCGTGGATGTCCAGCCACCCATTCCATATTCTGAGTAGTGAAAAATTTATACAAGCTTTTTTTATTACCTCCGATGAGTAAATAAAATCAATAATTAAACTAGTGTGTCATGACATGCCTATTTTTGTTTGTACCACCAACTACTGAGTAAATACTAAATTGTTGCAACTCATTAAATGGTATGTGACCATCGTTGTCTTTCTTCCTTCATTTTCTATATTTTCCCTGTTTAATTTATTCGTGGTTATTTTATATGGCAAATTTGCATTTATTTCATAATATGTATCCATAATTTATGCAATAACTAGATTTTTGTAGTAATTATGATAGACCAAGAGGATTCTAGTGTAATCAATCAGTTCTTTTTTCAACAGAGAATCATTAAAAAGTATCTTAAAGAGTAAAGACCCAACAAACAAAGAGGACAAGTTGTTAATAGTCAATAGATGAAAGATGTAATGTTGAAGGAAATAATTTCATATGATCAGCAGGGGTATTAAGCTTTGTACCTGGAGGAATGTAGCCAATAGAACACTTGATTCCACTGGTACTTGTTATTGATTGACCAGACACGGTATCAGATCGAGCTAGAAATCGGGCTAACCCGAAATCACCCACATGTGCAGTCATGTCATCATCCAAAAGCACGTTACTCGGTTTAAGATCACAATGTATAAGCACTGGCTTGTGCTCATGGAGATAATCCAGTGCCCTGGCAACATCAATTGCTACATTCATCCTTTGTAATAGGGTGAGGTGTTTGGGTGGCCGACCCTCACATGCATTCGGATGTAACCATGTTTCCAAGCTACCATTAGACATGAACTCAAAAATCAATGCCTTGAAATCATTACCTCGATGATCTATGCTGGAGCACACAGTGAGAATCTTGATTAGATTGCGGTGTCTGACATTTCTTGAGGCCTTGCATTCTGATAAAAAGCTTCTAAAAGCACCATGTTGCTCAAGGTTTAGTACCTTAATAGCAATGGTCTCGGCACTTCCTAAACTCATAGAAGCTTTATAAACCACTCCAAAAGAACCACTTCCGATTAGGTTCTCCACGGAGAAATTGTTTGTAGCTTTGAGAAGGTCATTATAGGACACTTTCTTATATGAGGAGGGTTCAAATGCCTCCATTTTTTGTGCCTCCATCATGGCCGTAATACTTTGTGGATCTTTTTGAGATCCCCTTCTCGAATAGAACCTGGCTAAGAGATATATGATGAAGCTTATGCACAAAAATCCACCAGCTATACAAACTAGTATTATCTTGATACTTTCGGATTTATGATTATGTGTAGGAGAATTAGGAATACATTTTGGCAGATGGTTATCAGGTAATCCGCCACAAAGTTTAGAGTTTCCTCTTACATCAACTGCATGCACATTCTTAAAAACACCGTCTTTCGGTAATTCTCCTTGAAAATTATTGAAAGAAATGTTCAAAAATACGAGCTCCATTGCGCTAACAAAAGAAGGTACTTGACCAGATAAATAATTGTTAGAGAGATCAAGATCTTGTAACCCTTTTAAATTTGTCAAAGATGAAGGAATGGGCCCACTGAGTGAGTTCCCTTCTAGATGAAGGGTTTGTAGGTACCGCAATCTGCTCAATAGGCCGAGTTCCTCCGGGATGTTCCCGTGAAGGAGGTTGTTAGAAAGGCTCAAGTGTTGAAGAAAGGTGAGGTTAGCCAAAGAGGGAGATATCTGACCGTCCAATTGGAAGGAATCGAGAGCGAGACCTGTGACTCTGTCAGGATGGAGACGGCCGCAGGTGACACCTTGCCACCTACAGTGGTGGATCGAGGAGTTCCATGGTGACAATGCACCGGAGGGGTCGGTCCCGATGAGAGACTTGAAGGAGAGAAGAGCTAGCAGGTCGGTTTCTGTTGCGTTGGTAGTGGTGGTGGCTGCTGCGTTTGAAGGAATAAAGAAGCACAGAGAGATTGAGATTAGGAGGATGATGTTAGAGAGAGTAGTAGTGTCAGTGGTTATGAGAAAGTGATGAGAAGAAGAAGAAGAAGAAGGCATTTCTTTGATTTCTTTTGGAAGAGTACAGATTCACAGTCTCTGAGTGTAGTTAACTAAATGGTATTTATATATATACACAAGAAATGAAGTGAGTAGTTTCGTGCTAGCTTTCCCATTGTAGAATCGAAGGTAGGTGTGTGTGTGTGTATATATTGCATGAGGCTGTACATCCCATCCAATCACGTGTCTGCATTGATTAACGCGTGGATTCAAACTCGGCTGCCGTGTCAGATAAATTATCAAAAATTAGTAGTGTTGACATGCAATAGTATAATATACTCCATCAATCCAAAGTCATGTCCAATTTCGATGTGATCAACTGAAGAGACTTTGACCAATTTCGATGTGATCAACTGAAGACTTGACTTCCAAAATTTGGATGTGAATTATATATTTATATGGATTCAGAAAATGTGACATTCCGTCCCATGGGTCTAGAAGGAAATATCAGTATCGGGATCGGGATCGGTCTCAGCCAATACCGATCCGGGATCGGTGTATTAGTCGGTCTCGGCCAATTCGGATCGGAAAATCAGATTTTTTAGCCAGAAGCTTGTTTTACACTTTTTAAGGAAAAAATTGATAAAAAAAATAATTTGTCAATATTTTATGTTTAGATAAATAATTACAATCAAATAATCCAATAATACAATATAATACAAGCATTAAAATTATAAACACAATCTTTCACTGTCATAAACTATATCGTGCTGACTTGATCACTTCATCGTCGTCTGTATTATCATAAAAATGGAGATATTGTTGTCCGGAACCAAAAAAAAGAAGACATTGTAGACCTAAATGAAGAGTTGTTAACATCTTCATATCCATATGCATATGGTGGCTGATAATGACCAGATCATGATCAGAATCGGATTCAAGTTTGGGTCTACATTTTCAGCATGTGCATAGTTTATACTCTAATTAATCAATCACGGGCTCAATTTTTCAAACGAATAATGACCAGAATCATACCAGAATGGCAGAAATTGAACGAAAAACACAAAATCCGCGAGTATCGGATCAGTCCTAGCTAATACCAATACGTATATCGGCCAATCCGGATCAGTATCAGCCGATATTTCCTTCTATGGAGTTATTTTATATATTATATATTATAATTACAGTACTTTCTGCGTCATCTTTTAAAAAGAAAAAATTCTTCATTATTCGAGAAAAGACAGTTGTATAATTAAGTTTAAAAATAAGAACAATATAATATTATCACATATCATACATTGCCATCATTTTAAAAAGGTTGATGAGTAGGTTGAAGCAACCTCTGATTAATTACATTCTTCATACTAATTAATTAAAAGGTAATGCACATAAGCAACCTCTGATTACGTTTGCCATCATTTTTGGCTTGTACTAGGGAATATTATGTACTGCATACATTAAGCTGCAATTAACACTTAAAATAAAATCGGATTTTTTTCAAAAATAACAGGAAATGAAACATTTATGTCCAGATATTACTTGTAACTGCTTGTATATATTTAGAAAATAGACATATAATTGTCCAGATATTGTTGTCATTTTTAAAAAATAGGAACAGGTAAAACAAAATTCTTATTTTTTTCAACTGGAATGAAATGATTATGAAATGTGAGTTTTCCTTACTAATTTCTTCGGATCAAGACAAATGTCTCATATCTTTCATGTATCATTCGTGCTTAACATCCTTATCTTCATTTTCAAATTTCAAATAGTCAATCCGATCGAACTGCAACATAATCTCCACATTAATTAAGATGTGCTTGGAGACCAAATTTGTTTTGATTTTTTTAAATAGGTACAAAATCATTGTTTTTAGTAGATTATGGATCATAAAAAAATAGTGATTTTGTACCTATATCTAAAAGATAGTAAAAAAAATTAAATAAAAATAAAAATTTGGTCTCCTGTTTATATTTTGAAAAGGGAGATAAGAATGTGAGATGTATGAAACCTACTCATTCCGTCATAGTAATTGGGTAAATATGAATAAATTAAGATCTTGAGAATTTTAAAAATAGAAAAAATTGGAGATATTATAAATAATAAAATCAATAAATAGCTGAGAGTCTGGAAGAGACTGTGATCAACTGATCATGTGAAATTGGAAATCTTTTGACTTCAGAAATTAAATAGCTGTGCATGGTTTTACTTTTAGGAAAAAACAAATTGGGTGATCAACTGATCATGTGTTGATTCCACGGATTTTAATTTACCTTTGGTTTGTAATGTGAAGGTTGATGTGTCTCTTGGGTCATACCTATTTGAATACTTCTGGTTATTTTGTTTGAATGTCGCTGTTCCTTTTGGATAAAAAATAAAGTTGATTGGTTTTGGATGGAAATAGGGAAGGATTTACAACACCAATGGCTTACTGTGGCTGAGATTCTTCAATTTGCCATGACTTTAAACTTAGTACAACAAAAAACATTTTTGATTGTTTTTAGTGCAGTGAACTTGTGCATATGGAAATTAAGAAATGATGTATTATTTTTCAAAAACACCACCCTTTTTCTGTAAGGAATATGATACCGATGATCATCTCTTTGATCAAATATTAGTCAGGGTTATCAACAGAGGAAGCTCACAAGCATATGGACAGATGGATTCTTTGGACTATTGTCCTACTGCGAGCACAGGGACTGGTACCACAAATCTGATGGAAGATGATCAAAGGAAGAAATACTGATAAGTGTATCAGTTTTAAGAGTGTCACGATGTGAGGTTTATGATACTAGTAGACCCACCATATGGTGTAGATATGTATCCCTTTGTTTTGTGTTTGTTTGTTTCGCTTGCAGTGCTCAAAGGTGACACTTGGCTGGTTATAGTGTTGCTGGCTTTTTGCCAACAGATAAGTTGATGCTCTAAATAATAGTTAGGCTATGAGGTTGTGTTTTGAAAGGATGGGTCAATGATTCAAAAAAGGGTGAGACAGAGATATTAATTACTAATTTTTGCTCCTGTACTAGTCACTGGTACGGTAGAGGAGAAGCTGGTAATTATATCAATGATGTGGGTGTGTGAGTGCTGAGACCAAAAGCCTATGGCTATGGGTTTTCTCTAGGGAAGGTAAATAGATAGAAATACATATAGAGTTATATATCTGATACCATAGTTTAATGGATGTTCTTTAAAGCCTCTTTTTCAAAAAAACATGAGTTGAAAAACTTTGATTACAATTTTATACATAAAAGGAAATTTGGATTCCACCCAGTACTGATTTGGACCTGAATTTGAAAAATTAATGTGTACAATTTCAAGCATTCTCTCTTAGTGGCGAATGAACATTAATTAGCTGGTCCCTCAGAGGGGCTTTTGACCAAGTGACTGATACTTTCATTAGGCATTACATTACATGCGACTCAAATTTGACTAAAATGAACAGAATTTCGTTTCTCAACTTTTGTTTCTTTTCGGTTGATGCAATCACAATCCAATATCAATCGCAGACTTGGTGTGGTGTATACTTGACAAAAATAACTTACTAGCCTTTGATGAGCAAGCAGGTTAGTACGAAAACACAAAATTTAAATTGTGCTTACCTTTAAATGATGAACACAAATTATTAGGTAACAACTCAGAAATGCTTTTGCATATTACAGCTTTTTCTAGTGTTTTTAAAATAATAAATCTTTAGATAAACCTGAAAATCTTATAAAACATGTCAAAATCGCTCTATAGCTGGTACAGTAAACAGAGACAAACATTGAGTATACTGCTAAGTATTTGATCAACAAACCTAAACATTAAAGGATAGAGAATAACATTGATTAAGACAGCAGTAAAATAAGACCTATAACATTCATCCTCCTTCGACAAAGACAGAGATTAAAAGGGGGAAATAATTGAATCGATTTCAGTATGAAACAAACCTCGTTCCTCAAACTGCATCAACATTTCATCTTTCAATCTCAATTTTTTTTACCTTCCACTTGATATTCCTGAGAGCTGAGATGCATCACTGGTAAGGCTCATATCCGATTCCTGCCACTGCCTCAATGCCTCTGGCAGTGTCAAATTAAATTCAACCCCATAACTCTCTTCAATATCTTCATCCACCGGCTTCCATGCCTCTGCTTGAGATGATATCACATTCACTACATGACCCATATCGGGCCTTTGGTGGGCCTCTCTTGCACAACAGTAACATGCCAGCTCAGCGACGGTGCTTACACTTGAGAGAATCTCTTCTTCTTGTTCTATGTATGGGTCTATGGATGATTTGAATTCCACCTTGCTGGTATAGTATTTGCGTCTGAACCAGGTGACAAGGTGGAAGCTCTCTCCTGATTGGTTGCTTTCTAGGGCCCGTCTGCCAGTGATGAGTTCCATTAATATCACGCCAAAGCTGTACACATCGGCTTTTGTGGTCACTCGACCAGTTGCTGTAACAGAAAATTGTCTTTATATAATGAAATGTAAGTGATATATTGCATGGTTTTGGTAGAAGCATCAGATACCAGATATAGTTCTAATTTCTGTGTATAAGAGTATAAGACTCCAAATAAATCAACTACTGAACTTGCTTCTTACCAGAAAGTAAAATAAAAGAATGGTCACAAAGCAAAATAGTAATTTTTAAAAAATAAGTTATTGAAAAATTAAATGAAAAATAAGGAAATCAGTAACCTCAATTAATCTTAATCTTCTATTATTAGAGTTTATAAAGCAAATTTTCTTTCTATTTTGTTTCACACTCATTAAGTTTCAACCGAACATAAATGTCAGCATGGAGCAAAGCTGCCTAAAATTAATGCCATTTTATCAATCAAAATGTCGGCTACGTCGACCTTCAAAAAAAAAAAACACTTGAAGGTTAAAATCGACAGAAATGGTGGTTCTAAGAGATTGATTAAATGAAAAGTTAAAAGTTGTCAAGAAAAATAATGCTCAAGGAAAAAAAATTGGGAACCATTGCAAAACAGAGTGACATGCAACAATTTTGTTAACATGAGAAAAAGAGGTAGGCTGTTTGGTTTTCTTGTACATCCTGATATATGGAATGCTAAAGAAACAATTACATGACTATATGACATGATATGAGAAACAGATTCATATATAAGCAATGAGAATTGATGCTAATTAGTAATTAGAGAACAGTTTGTCATTGCAGATACAATCTCTTCATATAGACCCAGATGAATAACAATACTGCTACTGACATAACTGACAAATATAATTCCTTTTAAACAAAGCATTATTTTATTGCTCAGATTCTAAAGAAGTCTGGAGCATCTTTTCTTTGTAATGGTAGACAACTAAATGTTAGTACTTCCTATATGATTTCTAATGCATTGAACAACTAAGAGTACAATATTTGTGCAAATATTTATTTAGTTAATAAACAAAAAAAAAATTAATATTTCATACCTGCGTACTCTGGTGCTAAATATCCAAACGTACCGGCAAGTCTTGTCTCAACTGAATATTGGCCGTCCGGAGCCCTCTTCACAAGCCCAAAATCTGAAACTTTAGCCCTCATGTCATCCCCCAAGAGGATGTTAGAAGGTTTCAAATCCCTATGGATAAAACTTTGTTGAGCTAACCTGTGCAAATACTCTACTCCACGAGCCACATCCAATCCAATACACAACCTTTGCTTCCATGAAAGGGGCTCCAATCCTTCCTTCTTCCATTCAAATAGATGTTCTGTTAGTGTACCTTGAGGCATGTATTCATACACCAATATCTTTTCATTTTCATTCAAACAATATCCTAGAAGTGATACTAAGTTACGGTGTCTGACCCTTGTCAGGACTGAAATTTCAGATTTGAACTCAATAAACCCATCTGACCCAATCGCACCACATTTCATTCGTTTGACTGCCATTTTAGTACCATCATGAAGTTCTCCTTTATAAACAGTCCCAAATCCGCCCCGTCCCAAAATATTCTCTTCACTAAAATTCTCTGTAACATGCCGTAGAATTTCAAATGGAATAACCAAATTTGTTGGCTCACAAAAGCTTAAACCGTCCGTGTTGCTCTTTGGGCTACACTTATTAGTGTTATCACCTAACAGTACAGCATTTGAGCTAACACTTGATAAAGAGATGTTATCCTTCTTAGCTTTGGGACTATCATTGTTTGAATGTCTCATTCTGGTCAACCAATTATCTACACCGGAACTTTCCGTAACCTTAATTTTTTTGCAATAATATAATACTAGAACTAGAAGAACTAATATTGCACCAAGTGAGAAAGACACAATGAGAGCTATTGATGAAGCAGATTTTTTTGTTCCATCAGCATTTTCAGGACTGTCTTTTCCAATATCTGGATTTCCTGTTGTAATTACAATCACATTCTCACCAAAAGAAGGGACTTTTCCATGAAGAGAATTATATGAGACATCCAACTCTCTCAAATTTTTCAAATTAGTTAGTGTTGTTGGTATGGTACCCGTCAGAGAGTTATTTGACAGCAACAATTTTTGCAAAGAATTCAAGGACCCAAAATCAGGTGAGATCATACCATTAAGACCAAATCGGCTGAAATTTATAACAACTATATTCCCAGCATAATCACATGTGATCCCCAACCATCTACTGCATGCATTATTTCCCTTCCAATTTTCAGCAAAAATTTTAGGGTACCCAAAAGATTTGGCAATAGAGAGCAATATATTCACCTTGGCATCACAATCCCCTTCATCAGTCCTACAGAATCTCTCCAATTGTACATCTAAATCAAGTTTCACATTTGGACTAAATACCGGTACAGGACCTTGTAACAAATTATTTGTCAATACAACACTCTTCAATGAAGTCAATTTTGTCAATGAATCCGGGACAGGCCCGGTAAATTGATTGTCCCGTAAATCCAAATCCACTAGATTTACGAGTTCTGAGAAATCAGGTAACGGTCCCGAAAACAAGTTCGAGTGCAACCATAGTTGCTGAATCGAGGTCATATTCGCAATCACATCAATACGACCCGTTAGCTTACCACCTTTTTGGCTATTTAAAAGAAGGAATTTCATTGTTGAATCTCCAAAGCTTTGCGGTATTCCTCCTGTTAGGTTATTAAAAGATAATTCTAGGAGTTCTAAACTAGGAAATGAAGTGCCGAAAAAATCTGGTATTTGCCCTTGTAGGCCACAATCAGAAGCCGCAAAATTCACAAGGTTAGAAGCTGATTTCAAATCTTCACCTAAAAACCAATATAACGGGTTGTTTCCAATCGATACGTACACAAGCGAATTCAAACCAGTAAAGAAATTTTGAGGAATTGAGGTAAAACTATTATTATGTAAAAATAGATACTGTAACTTGGAGAGAGAAGATATGTCAGGTAGAGAACCATTGATTCTATTCCCCATGACCTCTAAGCGGGTAAGCTCCGTAAGGCTATTTAGTGAAGTGGGTAAGAGACCCGATACAGCCATATTACCAATTTGTATCGCAGTGACTCGACCACCGAAGCACTGCACATGGGACCAGGTACAGGGGTCTGATGATGGGGACCACTTCAGAGAGGCAGAGGAGATGGAGGATGCGAGCTCATGCATGGCTAAAACATCATCAGCTAAGGTTTGGTGACATAGAATTAACAGGAGGTTGAAAAGAAGACAGGGGAGAAGAGGAGATTTTTTAAGCATTTTGAGAGGAGAATGGTGAAGGTTTTACCAGAGAATTGTGAAGGTTTTAAGAGGAGAAGAAACGGCTCTTATGGAAAGCGTGACAAAGAATTATTATTGTGTGAACATGTAATGCTACATGATGGATCAACTAGGCTCACTGACAATGGGACCATTTTAGCTGTGGAAATGTATGGGTGTTATAGACCAGCAATAAATTGTCAGGGAAGATATCGATATGTGATAGTGGAAATAATAAATAGAGAAGTTTTGGAAAGTTAGTTGGCCATAGATGTAAAGCGCACTAGAGGAAAAGAGGAATAAATAGATAGTTTCCTAGTTTGTAATTGGGACATGATTCAGCATTATTGTTAGGTTCAGACTTAGTGTGAAAACTAACACAATATACGGATTTGTTTCATTTTTTTGGGATGGATATTAATCGGATGTAGATACGAATACTTTTTAAAAATTTAAAATGTATTGAAGTAAATTTTTCGATAAAGTTATCTATAAACAAATAGTAGATATTATAATATAATACATATCATGTATCTAATTATAATGGGTAAATAAAATACTTATGTCCATAGAAGCCTTTGCCAAATAGAGTGATACTTCTATGGACATAAGGACATATTTGTAAAATAAACATATTTTTATTTTCAAAGTTCAAACAGTCGATCCGAACTGTTCATCTTGTTCTCCATATTAATATGTGCTTGGAGACCAAATTTTACATTTTTCTGAATTTTTTTACTATTTATTAAGATGGATACAAAAAATTTTATTAAAAAAATTTAAAGTACATAATATCTTGCTAATTGAATATCTACATTATTTTAAATGTATCTATTTTCATAGTGTCCGCATTTATATTCGTATGTATATATGTATTGTAATTCAAAATAACATATGTATTCTCTAGTAGGTTTTATCTGTTAAATTCTATCAAATAAAAAAGTTAGACAAAATAATTAGAAACTAAAGAAAAAGAAAAAGGAAAGTACAAGTACGTATATACACTTCACATCATTAACTGAACAGGATCTTTTTCTTATTCTGATGGTTCTTGATTTGATAAAAAAATATTTAAATTTGTTTGCATAAGATTCACTGATTGTATCACTCGTCATCTATCGGAGATGCTCATCATTTTTTCAATCAGCAGGACGGATCGAGATCTCAGATAAAAAAGTAATGAATTAGATTTAAATAGCTAATTGAATACTAGATAAAAAAAAATAATGAATTAACTTATAATTTTCAATGCTCAAATTTATAATTTTTTATTTTCTAACTTATAATTCTAATTACCAATTATAATTTAATAAAATTATTTTAATTTTAACTCTAAATTTAATCTGAATTACAAATCAAAATTCTAGAGAAGAGCAAAACAAAAAATTCAAAAAGAACAAAGTCGGTTGGGACAAACATATCTCCATAAAAGTTCGAAATTCAAGAAAGACAACTACCCTCCTGATCTCATATAGATCCGCCCCTGTCAACCAGTGACCATATAATCATATATAAGGCACAAATTGCTTCCCAATTTCTATCAACCTCCAACTAGCTTACCTACGACCTTTTTCGAATTTATATATATCACCTGAGATAACTCAAGTTTTGTGTTTGAATTCGATCTATCCAATTTGTTTTGACACAAATATTGAAGGAGTTTTGTGTATTTCAACTGAATTGGTTCATATTATGATCATACGGGTCCGGATCAAAATCAAAATTTGAGTTATCTTAGAATATTCGGGAATCACCTTTTTCATATTTATATCGTACCTTGTAACTCGTACACTACATAAAACTAAAATTGCTTTATTAAAAATTTAAAATCTTTACCTGCCTTTGTAGCTCTTGGTCTAAATTTGGAATAACAATCAAGAGAGGTAAAGCACCTTCAATTTATGACTCAAAATTGTATGTGTTGAATGGCTTCCGTATTAAGTTTTTTTATTTGCATGAATTAATTGTCTTTATATATTTTTCTACTTCATATAGGGCGTAAACGGTCGGATATAGATCGGATAGTGGTCGTACCGTATCTGTATCCGTTATAATTTTTCGAATACGGATACAGATATGGATACGGATAGTCTCGAATACGGATCGGATATTAAATGTTATGGATACGGATATTTTTCATAATTGATTTGTTGGTTACAAAACATCTATATATTATTAAAATATTAGTCACTAAATATGTTATAGTGTTATATTATTTATCAAAATATATATCTATATGCAATTTAATAAATCAATTTAAGAACATATATCATATTTGTTATGGTTTAAAAGTATAAACGGTCGGATACAAATTGTTAAAAGTTTTACTGTATCCTTATCCGTTATAATTTTTTCTGATACGGATACGGAAACGAATAGTCTCAGATACGGATAGAGATCGGATAATTTAGATAATTTTCCGGATTCGGATCCGAACAAAATCGGATAATATCCGATCCGTTTACACCCCTAACTTGATAGTTGATACATTTACTCTTATTTATGTTTTGCTTTGTTCTTATTAATTAAACAGAGGTCAAGCTAGAAGCTCGAAATAGACAAATTAGTATAGGAATAAGCCCAGTTAACAAGTAGATCCAGTCCAATTCAAGCCCATGGTGTCATTTTCCAAAATCTAAAGATAGTTTTTTTTTTTTTTTTTTTTTTTTGGAGAAAAAATCTAAAGATAGTAGTTGCCTACCCATGTAGCCCTGTTACACAGTGCATCTGTTATTACAACTCTTCATTGATAATTTTTTTTTTTAATTTGGTTTAATGAAATTATAGCTGGGTATTTGCTTGTTATTGTTCAAAAAAAATTAAGAGATTTTAATTCTAAATATGTGGTGTTCTGTAATAAATGAACAGTTTATGGCTAAAGTTTTATGGGCAAGATTTAACAAAGTGCAAGTACCTATAATATTTTGGATGAATACTTACATGTGAATAGGGGTGATTAATGAGCGAGCATGAGCAAGTTAGGGTATGCTCATGCTCGCTCATTAAGTAAATGAGCGAGTTGTTAATGAGCGAGTTTAAATGAGCGGATAAATGAGCGAGTTGTAAATGAGCGAGCTTTTAATGAGCGAGTTATGAGCGGCTCACGAGTTATGACTTATGACTCATAACAAAATTATATAGTGTGCCCACGCATAACAAAATTTGTTAAAAATCATCATAACAAAATCCAACAAATTGTCATAATTCATTTAAATGAACGAGTTGTTAAGTAAATGAGCAAGTTGTTATGACTATTACTTGTTTTGGGCTTTAGGCGGAGGTTTTGGTTCTGCCGATTTACAAAAAAAAAATGAATATGAAACTATGAAAATTAGTATATTACACAGGATTAAATGTTACATTGTGCTCACTATATTACACATGATTAAATATGAAACTATGCTCACTATCTATCAATCTTAATGAGGCAAGGTTGATGTTACACAGAATTACATAGGATTAAATGTGGCAGGGATTAGATGTGACAAATTATTAATGAGCGAGTTATGAGCGAGTTGGGTCATGCTCATGCTCGCTCATTAAGTAAATGAGCGAGTTGTTAATGAGCGAGTTTAAATGAGCGGATAAATGAGCGAGTTGTAAATGAGCGAGCTTTTAATGAGCGAGTTATGAGCGGCTCACGAGTTATGACTTATGACTCATAACAAAATTATATAGTGTGCCCACGCATAACAAAATTTGTTAAAAATCATCATAACAAAATCCAACAAATTGTCATAATTCATTTAAATGAACGAGTTGTTAAGTAAATGAGCAAGTTGTTATGACTATTACTTGTTTTGGGCTTTAGGCGGAGGTTTTGGTTCTGCCGATTTACAAAAAAAAAAATGAATATGAAACTATGAAAATTAGTATATTACACAGGATTAAATGTTACATTGTGCTCACTATATTACACATGATTAAATATGAAACTATGCTCACTATCTATCAATCTTAATGAGGCAAGGTTGATGTTACACAGAATTACATAGGATTAAATGTGGCAGGGATTAGATGTGACAAATTATTAATGAGCGAGTTGGGTCATGCTCATGCTCGCTCATTAAGTAAATAAGCGAGTTGTTAATGAGCGAGTTTAAATGAGCGGATAAATGAGCGAGTTTAGGCGAGCTTTTAATGAGCGAGTTATGAGCGGCTCACGAGTTATGAGCGATTTACTCACCCCTACATGTGATGCTGTCACTTCTCGTGATCTATATGATCATACGTGGCAACATGCAACCAGTCGCAAATTGCAATTATATAAACTTTTTCACCCGTTGAAAATACTTGATTAATTGCAAAAAAAAAATTCAAAGAATAAAATAGAGAAACAGATCGAAATTATATTATCCACAACTATTGTGATTGGGTTGGCATCCAATATTCCAATGCAGTAGCGTACCGTGTAAATAAAGATCTGCGTCATCTTTCCAATAAATGATACAAATCTGTATTGGTTTATCATTTTTCTGGACTTGTGGATATTTTATCATGTTCTTAATTGATAACTACATTTTTTTTAATAAACTACAATATAAGTAATTAGGATAAAGAATACATGCATACGCTGTGTTAATATTCTATTGAGATTAATTTGTGTTCATTCAATTTAAGCAACTTTATATATTGTAGTTTATTTTTAATTTTATATTATATTATATATATTATATTAATGATTATTTGAGTCTTGCCTTATTAAAATTTTCTTACAAATTAAAATTTTATAAAAGTTCCTATTTTTCCAAAACAAAATAGATTTTTTTTTAAATAGAGCAATCAATACAAGAGAACAACCTCAGATCACTACCTCAGATAATGAACCGATTTTTACATATAATAATTTGTCTTAACATAATTTTTTGACAAATTAACTTTTTATTCATTTTTTCCTATATTTTTAGTACAAAACAAACTTTTGCAAAAAAAAAAAAAAAACAAGTTTCCAATCCGATTCGACAAAAAAAAATTATTATTACAAATCCCCTGCTCCAGTACTCACGTTTACCGCATCAATAGAGAAAAGTTGTACTATGGTCGCCACTAATTATATGGTTCCCCTTTCCAAGTCCTTACACTCATCTCTGCGTCAACCTTCATAGATATAAATATTTGGAACATAAGATATTAATACTTGCATACATAACTTGGTATGATCATCCATTTTTTCAGTCCTCCAATCGTCTCCGCATCAACCTTCTTCTAATGAAGTAGTAGGGACTTTGCATCAATCATTTCTAATCGTTATGCGTCAATATTCCTCTAACAAAAATAGTTGACTTCATAGGTATAAATACTTGTAATACTTGATATTAATACTTCTAAATGTAATCGAGTGTCATGTGTAAAAAGTTACTTGCAAGTATAGATATAATTACTTGCACGACGAGTATAAATACTTGTGTGATGACAAGTCTGAAAGTACGTCATCATGGATCTCATTTGAAAGAGAAAATTGCGTAGAAGACGTTCGTGGTTTTAGATTCGTAAAATTTCTCACATACCTTCAGCAACATGGACGAGATTGAATGGACAAAAAAAATACTTGTAAAAACGTGTATGGTCCTCCCATGTAGTTTAAGTGGTCCCCTGCAAGTTTTTATAGTGCAAATATGTTTTGAGAAATTTAGTTGGAGATAATTATTTACGTAAAAAATATTCAACTCATAGCTAGATATAAATATTTATGTTTCATGCATAGATATATACATACTTCCTTGCATAGATATAATAATTTAGAAAAAAATTCAAGCAACATATATCGTTTAATTTGAAAAACTGCACATGACGTTGTTTTTTGTTTGCAAATCCAAAAAAAAAAAAAAAAGCCAGGACGCTGCTTGGCCAATTTTTATGTGAGATTTTTAAGAGGCTAAACTACAAATTAGTTAGACAAAACTAAAGAATATTTTTGCAAACATGAGATCGAATGGTCCGATAACAAAATAAAATATTTCAGCGCGGACGATAACAAATCAAATAGTTAACAGAGGAGGGTTTCAATTACACTATTTTATAGTAACACATCTTGATATCATATTTGTATAAGTTATTTTTGTGATTTTAAAATCAAAATAGACGATCTGAACCATTCAACACAATCTCCATATTAAAATGTTCTTAGAGACCAAATTTTACATTTTTTTTGAAAATTTATTACTATTTATTTAGAAATTTTTAAAATTGTTGTTTTTCAATGGTCCAAAATTGTCTAAAAACAACAATTTTGTACACATCTTAATAAATACTAAAACAATTTCCAAAAACTTTAAAATTTGGCCTCCAAGCACATTTTAATATGGAGATTATGTTGAATGGTTCGGATCGTCTATTTTGATTTTAAAATCACAAAAATAACTTATACAAATATGATATCAAGATGTATTACCATATAATAGTGTAATTGAATCACTCCTCTAGTTAATAACATCTTAGATCCGCTTGCCTAAAAATCCTATTATCCTAATCGCTAATCATGAACAATATTTTTTAAGATTTTATACCTAAAATGGTCTTGCACCGTAAAAAAAAAAATAAGTTCCTAAAATATTTTAAAACTTTATTGACCGTCGATCTGTGATCTGCGGCCATAGTTTTTTCCCTCTTGATGTACGCTTTAATTAAGCTAAAAACCAAACTAAGTTTTTTTGACAACCCTGCATGATCTTCGATCTAACGGTTATAATTGTCTCCAGTTTTTATATTTGTGGGGACGGCATGTGGCTAGTGGCTAGATTAGGGCTGGGCAAAAAAACTCGAAATCGTAACTCGCTCATTTACAGCTCGTTTAACTCAGCTCATTTACAACTCGAGTTGGCCAACTCGTTTAATAAATGAGCTGAGTTCGAGTTGACCCCAACTCGCTCATTTATAACTCGAGTTACATAAAGTTACATAGTATTGGTCACAATAAATTCCAAAATAATCAAACCCGAATCTCTAGACTGTTATTTGTGCTTTGAGATTCGTGTAAAATATGTTTGAATTTGTATTGTAATACTATCACTGGTTAAACGAGTTACAAATGAGTTGTGAGCCAACTCGAGTTGATAACGAACTAAGTTTGAACTTGTGTTGTAATAATATCACTGGTTAAACAAGTTATAAACGAGTTATGAGCCAACTCGAGTTGATAACGAGCTGAGTTCGAGTTGGCTCTACAACTCGTTATTATCATCTCAACTCGAGTTGGCTCGCTCAAACTCGGATCATTTACAACCCTAGGCTAGATGGGTTACTGCAGTTTCCTCTTAATTCGATATAATGCTATGCATCACGGTTTCCTACACAGAACAAGTAATAGGAAAATAAAGGAATCGGTGTTGGAGTTTGATGATAAAAAGCGCACCTAGAGAGGATGGGATGTGAATAAAGAAAGAAATAAAGCGGTGCTTTATGTGGTGGCGATGAAAAAAAAGGAAAAAAAGCAAAGCCTTCTTGTTAAGTTTATCCTGTTGAGTATCAAACTGAAGTAACAAATTAACTGTGCATGCCTTCTCCTCCTCAGGATGAAAGAGCGAGTGGTTTTGTATGTGGTTGTGTTGCTTTAAGTCTCTTTTTGTCTCTACACTAACATTTTAGTAGATATATCTTCTGTTTTGAGAAAGAGGAAGTAGCATAATTAGCTAGAAAAATGTCACAGAGTTGTTATACTCAAAAGTCGAGAGTTCGATTCTCCCTCACGAATTTTAGTAGCTACTACCAATTTTAAAAAAAAAAAAAAAGATATATCTTATGTTTTTAGTTTGATATTTGTATGTAATTTTGTGCTACTTTTTGTCTCTTTCTCTACATTTCTCTTTCTCTTTAGAGGTGACTGTGCTGAATTAATTGATTTAGTTCCCAGTCTAATCTGATTCAGCGTCTTCTCAACTGATGAGTGATTGTCATAGTCCGATCGATTCAGTTTTCGATCTGGTTTAGATTCAGTGCCTTCTCGGCTGTGATATGCGTACAGAGAAAACCATCACCAGACCTCTATCACTCTAATCAAGCAAGCATGATCAAATTTGCATCCACATGGTGCATATATCCCTGTGCGTTTTTAGTTTTAATTAGTTGTATGTTTTCACAAACACTCATTATCTAATTTTATGTAGCATCTACTTTGTAACTTTTTATAAAAATGCAATTGCATACGGATTTCTGGGGACTAAAACGAAACGTGACTTGACCAAAATTAATTTGATTTTTTGGTAGAGAACCAAATTAATTACATTAGAGCCCTTCCCAAGGTTACCTTGCAAATCTCAAGAACAAATTAAGTCCTAAATTAATTAATTTTCTAATATATATATATAGAGTACGGCTAACGCGCTTCCTCTAGCATATGGGCCGAAATGCTTCCGGTGGAAAGTTGAAATTTCAAAATCCAAAAAGTCGATCTGAACCGTTCATCTTCTTCTCCATATTAATATCTGCTTGGAGACCAAATTTTACATTTTTCTGAAATTTTTTACTATTTATTAAGCCATTTTGAAAATCGCTGATCCAACGGTAGCTTCTGATTTTTACTGTTTGGTAAGCCACCGTTGGATCAGCAATTTTCAAAGTGGCTTAATAAATAGTAAAAAAATTCAGAAAAATGTAAAATTTGGTCTCCAAGCAGATATTAATATGGAGAAGAAGATGAACGGTTCAAATCGACTTTTTGGATTTTGAAATTTCAACTTTCCACCGGAAGTATTTCGGCCCATATGCTAGAGGAAGCGCGTTAGCCGTACTCTATATATATATATATATATATATTTTGCCAAGTTCAAATGCAAAGTCTCAATGAAAGTTTTATAGTTATTAGACTTGGTAATTATAATTGATCAGTGAGGTTATGCATGGTAATTAATTATATATAGTTATATCGTATATTGATCCACACTATATACAAAAATGTATCTGTAGATCAAATTTAATATCTTTATGATTTTTTTACTATTCTTTTTAAATAGATAAAAAGTCAGTTGATAAAAAGATTCTATATCATTTAAAAGTAGTATTTTTTTTTTTACTAATCTAAAAAATAGTAAAAAAAATTATGAAAATTACAAAATTTAGTATACAACTATATTTTCATGTAGAGCAAATCTACTATTTAAATTTTAAAAAATAAAATTATTGATCTATATTAAGGACTAATCGAATATGGATATATAATACCATGGTCTCATTCATTGATCATCTCATCTCTTCTTCTTCTTTTTTTTTTTTTTTTTTTTGAGAAAAATATGGATCATGCCCCCATCAGAAGAACAAATTAAATAATAACCACAAATTAATCATTTTAGCAGATCGAGAACTTAGTATGATCCAATTAATCAAGTACGTGGTTATTGATCAGAAGAACAAATTAAATAATATGAAATGGAGATATGCATCGCAACCTGCTTGCTCATTACTTTAATTTAATATAATGAAAAAGTTGGAAATAGAAAGCGCGTCTTAACGTGTGTACAATGGAGGAGAGCATGACAATATTTATTAGATGACAGCAAAAGAAGCGGCCTCAAAAACAGCCGCATAGACCGTATACCGCTCAAAAAAATCAGAACATCGTATTTCCCCTCTAAAATTCATAATATCATATTTACCCTTTTTAAATTTTAAAAAGTCAAAAATGTATCCATTTTAGTGTCTTTTCTATTAAAATTCATTTTAAATTTATAACATATCCATTTTACCATTTATAATAAAAATAAGAGAAATATGTAACATTTTCAAAAAAATACTAGTTTTCTAATTAAATGGTCTACTTTTGACACTTACTGAAGCATATACTTAAATATCATTGTATATGCATCAGTTAAAAGTAGAGAAATGATATAATGAATGGGTAAATGTGTGTTTTTAAAATTTAGAAGGAGAAATATAATATAATAAATTTTACAAGGATAAATATAATTTTAATGTTTTCGAGGGGTATACTTGAAATTGCCCCCAAAAAACAAAGAAGGCTGATAAATTAAGAAATACACGCCGACTCTGACACTGACGCCGACAACCAGGGTTAGTTTTTGTTACTAACATTAACTTAGGTTAGAATCCACCATGACCAGGTTATAATAATAATAATAATATAATAAAAAGAACAATGTAAATGACAGAGTCATAACGTGGAATATTAATTGGAACACATTCCTTAAATTAATTTCTCCATTTTGCTTTCTGGTTGGTTAATGGTTGGTGCTAGCTGCTTATACATATATACATCGATCCTTTGAATCCTTTATCCTCTTCAATTGCTCACCGTTTTAATCTGTTGTCTCTTTCTTTCTTTCGTTCTATCTTTAATCTGTTGTCATCCCTCTTTATCAATTTGTTGTCAATTCTCTCATATCTCTACTTCTTCAAACTAATAAATAGACGATTGTTATGGTAGCATTGATGCCTAAATCATGGCTGGTCGACTTAAAGACTCTGCTCGGCTCTGGTATCGACCCCGACTCTGACGACTGTCTGGGCATCCTGGCTTTTGAGGCGGCAGCCACCATGGCACGACTCGTATCTGTACACAACTCGTTGTCTGCTCCACGGATCCAACAGCTCCGATCCGACATGCGATCAGAAGGCATTTCCTATCTCATCTCCCCTGATCAGACGTATCTGCTCACACTTGCATGCGCCGAGATCCTCACTGAACTTGACCGTGCGGCTGATGCCGTGTCGCGCTTGTCCATCCGCTGTCGTGCCCCCTTTCCCCGGGCCTTCTCCCGCATATACCCCGATGCCAAGAATGGCTCCCTCATGAGTCTTATTGAGGAATTCAAATTCACAAGGGGATCCGACAAGCGCATGAAAACAATAGAGAAGCAAGTCATGACCGCAGCTAGGCTGTACAGTGAGATGGACACTTTGAATGATCTGGAGGCATCCGAGCGGAAAATGGACGACTGGAAGAAGCACAGTGGGCCCATACCATTGGAGCAGAAAGCAGTAGAGCAGTCTGATTCGTTGAGACGTGAACTGACTGCACAACAGCAGAGAGTTCGTAAGCTTATGGATGAGTCTCTTTGGCAGATGAGCTTCGACAAGGTGGTCGGCACGATGGCCAAGTCGGTTCTTTCAATTTTGTACAGAATTTGCATGGTTTTTGGTCAATTGGTGCATGGTCTTCCTCCGGTATATAACAACACATACGACACACATTATTCATACACTCCAAAGACCAAGGGGAAATTAGGGAAGTTGTCCTTGGGATCACCTCTGGACAGCCCCAAAAAACCAGTTGTTTCCGAGACAGCGATTAGGCATTCAGCCCCTATATTTACGCAAAAGGATGACAAATCAAAGCCACTTAAGAAGTTGGTTGAGTCCATGGTGCCGCCGCCAACTACAGTGGGTAGTGCTGGAATGGCACTTCGATATGCAAACGTGATATTAGCAGCCAAAAAGTTATTGGCCATGCGATCAGGCGACCCGCAGCCATCAGATCAAGGAGAAGAGGGTGAGGAAGATGAGTGGGGCACAAGAGAGGAACTGTATGAAATGTTACCGGCAGGAGTACGTGTTGCAATGAAGGCCAAATTAAAGTTATGCTGGGAGAAGGATGCACGCGCAGTTGCAGATCGGGGAGTGGCTGACGGGTGGGGCGAGGTAGTGAAGGGGCTGTTGAGCTGGCTAGGACCCATGGCGAGAGATACAGAGAGGTGGCATGAAGAAAGGAACCTGGATCGGATGCAACGGTTTGCCGTGGGTCCCAAAACGTTAAAGTTGAAGACATTGCATTTTGCTGACTTGGTAAAGACGGAGGCAGCCATGGTGGAGGTGCTGGTGGGGCTAAGCTGCATTTGCTGGTACCACGAGCAAAGCACGTGGTGAAGTAGTCAATTACATTAGGTATGAATTGACTTGGCCTCTAAGGCTCTAAGCCTCTTGGCGCGTAATGCCGAGTCAGAGATGAGACCTGATCAGATATATATTATTTGCTGCTTATCTGTTAACTGTTTGGGAGGATTTTTAAAACACATTCAATTTGTTTATTTTTGTCTTTTTTATTTCCAGAAGAGTGTTATTTTTTAGATGGTAGCCTTTTTTTTTTGTTTCTATACGTTTGGTGTATATATATATATGAAATGGTCAAATGTGAATGTGAAGAAAGTCCTTGATGGATCCTGTAGATAAGATTAATGGAAGCTTTCAAACTTCGAACTTGCTTGCTGTCGCTGAGTGCAGAATTTGCTATTTTAATTGGTGTTTGTATATAGAATTCAACCTTTTCCGAAAGTTTAAGATAACTAAACAGATCACATAGTACATATTTTTTCCTTTGTAGTTTATTAAAAAAAAGTGAGTGCTTCTCTTGCCCTTCTGATCTGTCCTGACGCTAAAAGTTCGTTGCCACGATAAACTATCTGTCAGCAGCTGTGCGAAATAATTAATTTCATTCTTTGACCTTTCTCTGGAAGTGGCGGTAGTATCTCGGGGTGTCAATGCGTACGATGCGGATAGGATGAAACTATTTTTATACTCATACTTATACTTAAGTAAGAATTGATCTTATTTATACTCTATTTATATCCGTTGAGAATTTTTTTTACCCTATTCTATTCGTATCCGTTAAAATTAGCTGATAATGAAATGAACGAATAACGAATAATACAAATATAATTATTTTATTATTTTTACAAATAAACTATCAAAACTTATCATGCCATACATATGCAATTACAATTACTAATATAAATATACAATTAATTCTAAACAATAGTTTTTTATTAAGCAAAAAAATAAAATCACCAATATCTCTTCTAACAAATTCAATTTTTTAACTAAATAATAAATCAACATTCAAATAAAAAAGTAAAATGTTTAGCATAATATTTTTCTTATAATATAATTTATTTTATATAATTATCCATTATCCAACGGGTAAGATATAGCATTTATCCGTATTCATACCCGTTTATCTAACGAAATTTTTTTTTTATCCATACCCATATCCAATAAGTTAACGAAAAATAAATCTTACTCATACCCGTCTTATCGCGATACGGGTAGGGTAAACAGGTAAACGAGTGTCATTGACACCCCTAGTAGTATCCTTCCTGTCTGTCAGCAGCTGTGCGAAATAATTAATTTCATTCTTTGACCATTTCCTGGAAGTGGTGTAGTATTCTTCCGTATGAACCTTCCCAATATTATCATTGAGCATTTTCAAAACCTGCGAACATTGTATATCATATTATATAGTTGTTGCCAGTAATGAAGAAAAGATCATATCTCAGCAAGACTGATTAAATTAATGGTAACAGAAACTTCATGACGTTAGCCTCCTTCTGTTAAACAAAATAAAAGGAAAGGATCTTCCTTTCTCTTTCTCTCTGTAGGTCAAAATTGGAAACTATATATTTTCCTCTCCATGATTAAATTGGTTCACGCTAAAAAGGGCATACTAATTGGTATCTGAAAGCCATACTGACCAAATGTCAGACTGCGCAACTCCTAAGGCTTTTGGGGACTCTGTCCGGGTGCTGAACTGGTTAGTCAAAGGGCAAATGTTTTCATATCAAAAGCTCTTCATGATGCAGTGTTGAATTTGTCTACAGACCCGACACCCGTTAACCTGCTATGCAGATTCCTGTACAGGAATCGGCTTGTGAATTATATATAGGTTCAAATGAATTAATTCTAGTGTTTGCCATGTAAAGTATCGAGTGTGCAACAGTTGTGCCACCTTGTGTACTAGATCAGTGTCAAGGTTGTGACAGTGAAACCAGAGCTGGGTGGAAATTTTGTTTTTTTACTGTGCTCCCTTCAAGTACGTACCAGAATCTATATTAAAGCCCTTAATCACCAACCACAAATTTTTTTATTAAATCTGATATGTAATATATAGTGTGATTTTGTAGAAGTATATATGAGAGGTTTCATGCAAGGGTCCCTTTAAAATTGATACTATGTGGAGCAATATTTATGAATTGTGTTTTTGTTTAGTACCAACTGGTACACAATTTTACAGAATGTGACAATGTGTATTAAATTGAGTCATTCTGAAAATATAATGTGGCATCAACTGGTACACAATTTTACATCCAATATGATCACGCACCTCTAATACACTTCAATGAATTTGGATCCAACAAACAATACATGAGCAACATTGACCATAATACCCCTACAATATAATGTATTGAATTCTGTGTTTTCCTTTTTATGCCTCTAATACAAGCTGTTGGTAGTGAAGTAAAGAAAAACAAAATTCATCATATAATAATACTAATCCAATTTGATACAAGCAACATCAATTAACATTTCATGCATACACAATTAGCACCACTCAACAAAAAAACATCTTCTAGCATCCTGTTAAATTTTAGACTTTGTGACTCTTGACTTCTGCATCTAACCTACCTGCACAATATGTATCAAAAGATAAGATTAATGCTGCCACAGTTTTACTACATATACTAAATCAGGAATAGGCCCAAGTCTCTAAAGCAAGAGAAAAAAATGAGAATAACTATGCACCTAAATCAGAATTACCTGATTCTATGAAAAAATAAACAATTAGAAGGGAGATGAACATACAATTCTTCGAGTAGTTCAGAATTACCTGATTCACATTAGTCAAAGCATGAGATAAAGCATTCATGGTATTGAGGAGCTCAAATGCAGATCCATAAATAGATGGTACTACATCAATTTCACAGTAAGTCAATAACATACACTTGATTTAAGAGCATTCATTAAAAAATTATATGCTATTAATATAAAAAAATGGGGTGTCACTGTTGGAGTTCCACTCGACTCCATGCTGAGGCTTATGCTATTTTGAGACTCCAGTGACAAATGTTCTTTTAAAATATGTTCAAGAACTATATTTTTCCAAAAAAAAAAAAAAGTTAAAATATTAAATTTCAGATTGATCAATCTTAATATGCAAAATTGTATGAACAGAACATATATAGTTTTCTGTTCATATTTTTTCAACAATTGGTTATCAAAACTTAATTGATCCAACAATGCTAAGATAAGAACTAACCGTAATACTATGTAAAACTGGTTGAGGCATTACTACAAACACCTTAGCTACATGATGATATACTTTTTCATAATTACTAGAAGAAGAATTCACCTCGTGGATGGAGTATGGTAATTTCATTTCTCATGTTAGAGTCGAAGGAAAGTGCCAAGTGTAGCTGTTAAACGGTCGGAGCTTGAGGTTGACTAGACACTTCTTCATCGTTAGCAAGGTCAATATCATCTGTTTGAGTTTTCTCTATTTACAGGAGAAAAAAAGGAGTTTCCATCATTAGCACGTGGATGGAGAATGGTAATTTCATTTCTCGTGTTAGAGTCAAAGGGAAGTGCCAAGTGTAGCTGTTAAACGGTCGGAGCCTGAGGTTGACTAGACACTTCTTCATCGTTAGCAAGATCAATATCATCTGCTTGAGTTTTCTCTATTACAGGAGAAAAAAAGGAGTTTCAATCATTAGCACGGTCGCAACTGGAGATGGTACGCCAAATTGCATTTCAAGGTTTGACGAAGATCGGGTTGAAAGCATGAGATGAGACCCATAAAAGCATGAGAGGATCTCTTGGTGAGAATGAGTGAACAACACAAGGTAAAAAATCAGAGAAAGGAAGATGAAATAGGCAATGCAAAGAGTACGGAGAAACTTTCTCCGCTGCTGCTCTGCGTAATTCCAAATCAGAACAGAGAGAGAAGAAAGATCCTTTCGTTTTTGTGTTTAATGGAGGGAGGCTAACGTCAAAGAAATTTCTGTTACTATTAATTTAATCAATCTTGATGAGATGATCGTGGAGTTTGGAGAAGCTTCGAAGAAGAGTCCCGTGATCCTGTCCAAATGACATCGGACAGGTTCCAATAAGTTGAGAATCAAATGTTAACAGGGTTTGGTTTTATTTTAACGGGATCCAAAGCCAATCAGATTCGGATGTACTGACACCAATTACACAACATTAATTCATAATAATTACAACAGGCAGCTAGAGTCTGATGGACAGACACCACTACTGATTTATTGTTTCTTTACATGTAACTTATATTACAAAACTCGTAACAGCGTATAACTATGCAAACATACACACCCCAACAATAATTCATTGCATCCCCAACAAGTAACTTGCTTCACCCCTGCTGGTTACTGTTACATCCCCAATAAGCAACATGTTTTTGTCTTACTGGATGTATCACCCGCATTAGAGCTCTCCCCGTCCCCATCAGAAACATTTGGCAGAGATTCCGAAAACCTGCTCCCCACGTCAGGTGGCAGTTCAAACAAATCCTCCCCAGGCAGCACCACCAACCCTTCTTCGTGTAACAGGGATGGTTCGTTATAACAAGCTAACCATAGCGATTCGACCAGGCGCCGTTCTTCCAAAGCTGCACAAAGATCTTCTATGGACATCACCCTGATGCTGTCTATGCGTCTCTGCAAAATGCTCCTTAATCTAGCTCCTTCAGTTGGAGTGAGAAGGTTGCTGTCCCGAGCTAGTTCAAGTAGACTGCCTAGAGCAGCTTCACGCACGCCTGAGTCAGGACTTGATGCGAGATGTATCATCATTCGAGGGAACCCTAGTTCTGTTACCACGCCAGAGTCTGAGTTGCGCTCGGTTAGCAGATAAAGAGTCAAATTTAATGCTTTCCTGAAAATGAGACATCCATAAGCAAAACACAATCTTCAACACAATAAACCATCTTGACATAAAACCGGGAAACAAAAAGAACCTTTGGAATCTGGTGCTATCAGAGCTCAATGCATCTTTTAATCCTGCATAACCATTTGCTAAGCAAAATGCAGCAACTCCGGGTTTATTATTCCTTATCAAAGCTGCAAGTAGAACCATCAGAGATGAATTAAAATCATAAAACAATTTAAGCTAAAAGGTTAGACCAAACAGTAAGTTACCATCCAATAATCTTTTTTTTTTTTTTTTTATGAGGTAGGCTCAGGATCCTACTGATACCTAGGTCAGTAAAAAAAGAACATATCAACAAAGTACTCACAGGATATTGCACCAAGAGCCTTGATGCGAGCAGTGAGGTCAGGGTCAAACATGAAGTTCCAAAAGAGAGGCTCAAATCCACTGGCTTCCATGACAGATTGTTGACTTATTGGATTGTTCTGTACAACTGTGGTTATGACTTGTGCGGCTTTAGCTCTGATTCTTGCATTACCATTTCTCAAATAATTCAGTAGAGGAAACAATCCACCAACTGAGATAAGATCTGTGCATACATTTTGCAATCAGTGTATTGCATTTTCTTTTTAAAAAAAATACCTTCAATCAAGGACCACTGCTTCAATTAACCACAAAAGATGACAAAGTACTACATGTTAAAACTGCATACAGCAAGAAAGCATTAGGTAGCCCCCAAGACATTTAAGAGGAGCAGAATTGGGTTTCTAGAGAAGTCACCTGAGAAAATATATATGGCTTAACCATCAAAGGTCTCTACGAGAAACTAAACACATGCTCATTCTTCATGCAAATGTCCCAATTCAACATATAATTAGAAGAATCTTCAATCAACCAGCCAGCCACTCCTACATTACGGAAATTTACCGATCTTAACTAAAACAAAAGACTAGTACATTTCAGTAAAAATTGAAAATATATAAAATATTACAGAAGAAACCCTTAAAAGACCAATAAAAATTGAGCTTACTGAAACATTATGCATGATAGAAATAACATGGAGATAGAACATAAATTACATGACCAGCATGACCAGCATGTTTCATGGGACCAAAAACAAATGAAAGCGCTGCTGGTAGCAGTATTAGTAGCACTTTTAACTGATTGGAAGCAGACTATTATGACAACGAGACATGCAACATAGATGCAAGTTATATTATATAATCTGGATATCACTTTCGGATTGTACAATTTCAGCAAGAAAAAAGAATAAAAGGAATTATAGATAATCTTGATTTGAACAAGACTGTAGTAGGTATATGTGTAGATGAATGAAACACTGTTTTCACTGATGAGGAGGGCTGGCAAAGAAGCAAAGCTTCAATCAGTTACAGTCAGGCAAGTGTGGCAACCCAGAAATTAGAGCAAATTGCAAAGCAAGGAAAAGAGAAGAAGAAAGGAGATAAGCACGCACCATTGGCAATATCAATAGATTCAACATGTTCGTGCAACTCATCGAGCAGATCTGCAGCATTTATTTAATTTTGCCCAAAAAGAGAAAAGGTAAGAAAGGTAACAAACAGGTGATGGATAATGGATGTAGAGGTGTTAGGTAAGGTAACAAGAAAGAAAAGATACCTTCGAGGTGAGAAGGAGAGGTGAGGAGCAGTAGGGTCATGTCCCTCATGCGCGGCGCCATGCCCACCGTAGCCTGCGCCTCCATCGCCTCCTCAAACCAACTCATCTTCTCCTCGCTAATTCAATCAATCAAGGTTTGTTGCCAAATTTATTCATATAATTATTCAATCGCAATAACATATATAATAGCCAGAAAGGAAGAAAGGAAGGAAGCATACTTGATGTGTGGGGAGGGACGGGTGCCGTCGATGTGGGACAGGCTCCACCTCAGCAGCCCTGTCCAGCTCACTCTGCTACCGCTCTCTTCCGCCATTTCTTTCTCTCCCAACTTCCAACTCCCAATCAAACTGTATTTTATCCTTCAACCTTTTCTCTATCTCTCTTCTCTTCTCCTCTTCTCTTCAAGTGTCATCGATCAAGTCTGGCGCTGTCGTTATCCAAATTATTAATTGTAAAAGATAACGATCAGAGTTCCCTCGAGACTTCTCGATTTTACTGCTGCCGCCCGCCGCCCCCCGCCCCCGTTACTTGATACTCTCACTAGGCCTCATACTGGGCCACTGGTACTTGGCCCATACTAACTTATTGGGCCTTACTGCTTTGGGTTATCTTATTAATTTAGGCCTCCTGCCTTCAATTTCCACTTCTCCACACTCCACGTTATCAATTTGTCCATCCCATTCCCGGATTTTCAAATTTCTGACAGTGATGTGTTCGTTTTTAAATAAATATTTGACGACTATATAATATAGATAGATGCTTTTCTTTCTGAGCGCATGTGTTTACTTAACTATGCATTCAGATAACTCCAATAATATTAAAAGTTCCAAGAATATACTTCTAAGTACCAAAGCATTCTGATGCATGCATGCCAAAAAACGTGTGTGTGTGTGTGTGTATAGGTATGAAATATTAAGTAAATTTGCCATTCCTTGCATTTACTGTTTGAAATGAAAACAAGTATGTCTGAATTTTTATTAAAGGGAAGCTAAAAGAGTTGGGATTCTAACACGGGTTCATATATACTCCATCCAATTCCAGCGCTAAAAATCACATCATTTGAAGAAATGCAAACAAGAACATACATTCCGAGCTTCATGAATATTGCCGGAAACCAGATTTTTCTTTTTCTTTTTATAAATGTACTCTTGTTGTTTTTTCCTTGACATGGATTGAATGAATTGCTGTCAGTGATGCGGTGGTAGATTATTTACTTCTGTATTGTGAGTTAATTAAAATGTTGTTTATTACTGCGGTACAATTTTGGGAATGCAGACTAAGCTGCTTGTGTTTAGCGCTCGTGTGCCAGATGTTGCTCCTTGCTACTATAAATTGTTGTTGTCAATTAAAGACCTGAATTTCTTGCATTAGACCCAATTTCGTCTAATGCCATTCTATAAATTTGGTAGCATATTAAAAACCTGCTTGTGTTTAGCGTTCGTGTGCAGAGCGAAGCTGATTGACAGTGTCAGAGCGAAACTGATTCTATACATATAGCTTTCTGTAGCATGTAAAAGAAAAGAACACACGCAAATAAATATGCTACAGCTTGTTTTATAACATCGAGTCATCCGCAAAAACAGTCAATTAGTAATTACTTAGCCCAAATTTCGTAATTAGTATGAGTAAGTGGAATAATACATGCCTTATGTGACCTAGTCCAACCTCAAAAGGTATAAAGGAAATTTCTTGCTTCAAAAGTATCAAAAGACAAATTTAAGCAACAAAAATCATAATATTATAAAAGAGAACACAAAAGGAGTTTACAAGAAAGGAGTTTACAAGCAGAGTTCACAATAAAGCGTGTAATGAAATAGAAAATTATATAACATGTCCCAAAAAGAACACACACCAGAACTTAATTGGAAATAGTAAAGGAAAATGGACTACAAGTAATAATCTAACAGTGCAGCTCCCGAATTCTATATACAGACCCCATCATAGTCCTGATTAATTTAACGATAAATTATGCAAATATTTGAGCAAATTATCCTAATTATAAGGCTTAGTTGTTCTTAACAACTCAAGTATGCATCCTCGGCATCAATGAGGTTTAGAAGGGAACTCGGAATAGGAGGAATGCCAACACTTATGACACCTTGGAGCATTAGTACAACTTTTCTCATCGATGGTCGGCTTGCTTCTGAATCCTGAATACACCAACTGGCAACCTTACATGCTTGTATCAGCTCGACTACATTCACATTTCCCCCTAGCCTTTCATCTAGCAAGCATAAAACCTCACCTTCATTAATTTTAACAGTAGCATAAAGAGGAAAGTATGGATACTTTTTGTTTCTGAATCCTTTTGAATTTCTTTTCCCCGATATCACCTCGAGAAGCAACATTCCAAAACTGTAGACATCTGCTTTTTGAGTGATTGCTTGTCCAGAAATCCATTCCGGTGCCAAATAGCCGAGTGTACCTCTCATTGTCGTCAATACTCGGCTATATTCACGGCCGATAAGTTTTGCCATGCCAAAGTCAGCAATTTTGGGAGAAAAATCATCATCTAGAAGGACATTCTCGGGTTTAATGTCACAATGGATGATACAATCTCTACATTCTTCATGCAAATAGGCTAATCCCTTTGCAGCCCCGAGTGCGATTCTATATCGAGCTTGCCAACTTAATACATTAGAACTCCCTGAGAAGATGTGGGAATCTAAGGAACCATTCGACATATATTCATAAACCAATAGCCTGTTAACACCTTCAGCGCAAAACCCAAAGAGGCGCACAATATTAGCATGTTGAATCATTCCGATTGTTTGTACTTCTGTTCGAAATTGCTTCTCTTCTTGTCCTGCAATTTTGAGTTTTTTCACAGCCACTTTAGTAGAACCCAATAATTTCCCCTTGAAAACAATTCCAAAGCCTCCTTGACCTACTTTAGTAGAGAAATGTTTGGTTGCTCTTTTTAACTGCTTATAAGAGTAAGCCTTGAGTATGTGATTATCACTGTTCACTGGTTCTACATTATTGGGTTTTCTTCTAAACTGCCACAAAAGTATCAAACAAACAAACGGAATGACCAGAACCCCACCTCCTATGAATGACACACACTTGATGTGATTTCTTTTAGTGCCAACAACACTAGTGCCAACAACACTAGAGGACCCAATACGGATATATACTTGCTCACTATATTCATAATAATAATCTCTGGTTGCATAAATTATATCTCCGTACCAAAGAGAGCATCGAGAATCATATCCATAAGCTGTGATAGAAGTATATGTACAAGCTGTGCAAGAGCAATTGTTTCGGCATGCACTTTGACATTCTTCCACACTTAGGTTGTCCAACTCGTCATGGTAATTATAATATTCAAATATATAATTATGGAGGTTATCGATTAAAGTAAATGTGTCTCTCGATCCAACAGAAATGTTGTTGCAACTCAATGACACATTTCTTGCACACCCGGCACTAAAATCACGGCTCAAAGTTGCTTCTGCAGAAGCAAAATGGAATCCATATGGGCATTTGCACGAGTAGTTCAGACCCTGTCTTAAGCACATGCCGAAAGGTCCGCAGTAGCAATCCATTTCATAGGCCATATGCATACTTGTTAAATAGTAATATTCAGTGCCTTTCGATCGGAATATATATACACTACCTTCACCATCCAATCGTATGTATGTTAGTTCTCCATTTGTATAATTAAATGATACCAAACTGTCGAGATATTTCAGACTTATCCATTTGGGAAAAGTACCAAAATACTGGGTATTGCTTGGTATTTCCGTTACAACAAACCCCCAGGTTCCAATAGTTTTATATATATTAAAGGAATACCACAATGACGAGCGGTCACCAGAGGTAAGAGATAACGAACCAATTTTCTCCCCATTTATGGTACCATAACCGAGCCAGGCTCCAGGAAGCCATGTATCGGTTGGATGGTAGAAACTCTGCCATATCACATCTGTTTTATTTCTTTGGTCTTGCAAAACAAGATTTCCGGTATCAAGGAGAACCAACTTGGTGCAATTTGAGTTGCAATTTGGTTTATTTTGCAAATTATCTGATGACCAGACAGGGGATTGAGATTGGGTCAAGACCAAGGTTCCATGTTGAGATACACTCACTTTGGAGAGTTGAAGTTTGGTAATGGGATTGTTTGTATTTGCCGTCCATACAACCTTGTCAGTTTGGCTCGGTACCAGTGGCAATTCACCATTTTCAGTTTCCTCAATGGTTAACCAAATACCGACACTGTAATTTCCATCACCTGAATCATTGATGAAACCAAACTTAAACATGCCGTTTATTGACATAAGACTCTGGTTTGGGTAGAGAAACTCACCAGGTAGAAGTGTATCTCTTGTTGAAGATAGATTGAATAAACAGAAAAGGATGACAGCCAAGAAGAAAGAAGCCATTTTGATTAGGGAAGAACTGCTTAAAGTATTGTCTTGCAACAAATGCCGAGACTTGAAAGAAATTGAAGAAAGGGAAATGAAATTTATCATTTTCAGAGATTGAGACAAAACTTTGAAAGGAAGGATAGATCATCCCTCATTGAACGTTCACAATTGATCACATTTATTCTATTAGTTGACCGTCTGACGGGTCAATGAAGTTAGATGCCCCCCTTGATGCGGTCTTTTGTGAAAATGGATGGGATCGATAGTGATCAAACTTATATTGACATCCGCTTTATTTTTTTTATATTCAGATACAGATATAATTATTATCGAATTCAAATTTAATTTGGATATGAAAATAAAATCTACTTATGTTTTATGAAATAGATGAAATTTTCGATACTGGTATCTCTAATATAAATATAAATATTATCAAAACTAAAATTCATATCATATATCTAATTATCATGCTAATTAGATTTTTTTTTTTAAAAACGAATAAAATTATCCGTATTCAATACGAATAAGAATACAAATAAATTGAATATTTATTGTGATTTTGTAATAATTGAATGTGTATTTTTTTGGTACATGAAAAAATGCATTGATAATATTTAATAGGTGAATTATTAAATTATTGTAATTGAGATGTTATAGATTACGACATGGACACAAAACCTCAAAATTACCAATGCAGTCAAAGGAGAACAAGTATTAATTAGAAGCCATACTCAGGAATGGACAAATTAGTTTAGGAATAAGTTCCATATAGCAGAGCCTTCTCTCCCTTTCACATGGAGCCGAAATATTTATTTCTACCATATTTCTACCATATTTGAAAATTTACAGATTGATCAGCTTGAATGTGGATCGAATAATTATAATAGCAAATCCGTCTTCATCCCTATTAATAAACTCGTTCATGAAGTAGTAGGTAGTAGGTTTTATCTTTTATATTCTATCAAATAAAGAAATTAGACACAAAAAAAGGGGAAGTACAAGTACACTCGCATCATTTACTAAACACGATCTTAACAGAGAAGTTTTGACATCATGCAGCGTACTGAAGTGTAATGACATAGAAAATTATATAACATGTCCCCAAAAAAAAACACACCAGAACTGAAGTGAAAATAGTAAAGGAAAATGAACTACAGGTAATAATATAACAGTACAGCTCCCGAATTCTATATATATAGTCCTGATTAATTTAACGATAAATTATGCAAATATTTGTGCAAATTATCCTAATTATGAAGCTTAATCGTTCTTAACAACTCAAGTATGAATCCTCCGCATCGATGAGATTTACGAGGGAACTCGGAATAGGAGGAATGCCAACACTTACAACGCCTTGGAGCATTAGTGCAACTTTTCTCATTGATGGTCGGCTTGCTTCCGAATCCTGAATGCACCAACTGGCAACCTTACATGCTTGTATCAACTCAACTACATTCACATTTCCCCCTAGCCTTTCATCTAGCAAGCATAATACTTCACCTTCATTAATTTTAACAGTAGCATAAAGAGGAAAATACGGGTACTTTTTGTTTCTGAATCCTTTTGAATTTCTTTTCCCAGATATCAGCTCGAGGAGCAACATTCCAAAACTGTACACATCGGCCTTTTGAGTGATTGCTTGTCCAGAAATCCATTCTGGTGCCAAATAGCCGAGTGTACCTCTTGTTGTCGTCACTACTCGGCTATATTCATGGCCAATAAGTTTTGCCATGCCAAAGTCAGCAATTTTGGGATAAAAATCATCATCTAGAAGCACATTCTCGGGTTTAATGTCACAATGGATAATACAATCTCTACATTCTTCATGCAAATAGGCTAATCCCTTTGCAGCCCCGAGTGCGATTCTATATCGAGCTTGCCAACTTAGTACATTAGAACTCCCTGAGAAGATGTGGGAATCTAAGGAACCATTCGACATATATTCATAAACCAGTAGTCTATTTGCGCCTTCAGCGCAAAATCCAAAGAGGCGCACAATATTAGCATGTTGAATCATTCCGATTGTTTGTACTTCTGTTCGAAATTGCTTCTCTTCTTGTCTTGCAATTTTGAGTTTTTTCACGGCCACATTAGTAGAACCCAAAAATTTCCCCTTGAAAACAATTCCAAAGCCTCCTTGACCTACTTTGGTAGAGAAATGTTTGGTTGCTCTTTTTAACTGCTTATAAGAGTAAGCCTTGAGTATGTGATTATCACTGTTCACTGGTTCTACATTATTGGGTTTTCTTCTAAACTGCCACAAAAGTATCAAACAAACAAACAGGGTGATCAGAACCCCACCTCCTATGAATGACACACACTTGATGTGATTTCTTTTAGTGCCAACAACACTAGAGGACCCAATACGGATATATACTTGCTGACTATATTTAAAATCGTCATCTATGGTTGCATAAATTAGATCTCCATACCAAAGATAGCATCGAGAATCATATCTATAAGCTGTGAAAGAAGTATATGTACAAGCTGTGCAAGAGCAATTGTTTCGGCATGCACTTTGACATTCTTCCACACTTAGGTCCCCCAACTCGTGATAGTCATTATTATGTCCAAACAGACTGAGGTTATTGATTAAAGTAAATGTGTCGCTCGATCCAACAGAAATGTTGTTGCAACTCAATGACACATTTCTTGCACACCCGGCACTAAAATCACGACTCAAAGTTGCTTCTGCAGAAGCAAAATGGAATCCATATGGGCATTTGCACGAGTAGTTCAGATTCTGTCTTAAGCACATACCGAAAGGTCCACAGTAGCAAACAAATCCATCGACCATATGCATACTTGTTAAAGTGTAATTTTCACTGCCTTTAAATCGGAATATATATGCCTGACCATCATAATCCAATCGTATGTATGTTAGTTCTCCATTCGTATCATTAAATGATACCAAACTGTCCTGATTTTTCAGATTTATCCATTTGGGGAGAGTACCAAAATACTGGGTATTGCTTGGTATTTCTGTTACAACAAACCCCCAGGTTCCAATAGTTTTATATATATTAAAGGAATACCACAATGACGAGCGGTCACCAGAGGTAAGAGATAACGAACCAATTTTCTCCCCATTTATGGTACCATAACCGAGCCAGGCTCCAGGAAGCCAAGTATTGGTCGGATGGTAGAAACTCTGCCATATCACATCTGTTTCATTTCTTTGGTCTTGTAAAATAAGATTTCCGGTATCATGGAGAACCAACTTGGTGCAATTTGAGTTACAATTTGATTTATTTTGCAGATTATCTGATGACCAGACAGGGGATTGAGATTGGATCAAGACCAAGGTTCCATATTGAGATACACTCACTTTGGTAATGGGATTGTTTGTATTTGCTGTCCATACAACATTGTCAGTTTGGCTCGCTACAAGTGGCAATTCACTGTTTTCAGTTTCGTCACTGGTTAACCAAATACCGACACTGTAATTTCCATCACTTGAATCATCGATGAAACCAAACTTAAACATGCCGTTTATTGACATAAGGCTCTGATTTGGGTAGAGAAACTCACCAGGTAGAAGTGTGTCTCTTGCTGAAGATAGATTGTATAAACAGAAAACGATGACAACCAAGAAGAAGGAAGCCATTTTGATCAGGGAAGAACTGCTTAAAGTCTTGTCTTGCGACAAATGCCGAGACTTGACAGAAATTGAAAAAGGGGAACTTAAATTTATTATATTCTGAAATTGAGACTAAACTTTGAAAGGAAGGATAGATACGGGTCAATGAAATTAGATGGACACCTAATGCTTTTTGTGAAAACGGATGGGATAAATGATCAAACTTATATTCAGATATGGATATAAAATCTTATCGAATCCAAATTTAATTTGGATATGAAAATAAAATCTACTTATGTTTTATGATATACTTGAAATTATCAAAAAAACAAAATTTCGATACTGATATCTCTAATATAAATATTATCAAAACTAAAATTCATATCATATCCATTCTTATATTATGCACGTAAGTTGTCTTGATCTGCCAACAGCTGAGATTGAATATCAATCATTCAATCACAATGATAGTTAAAAACATACTCGCTACACAGACCGATAGTTTATCACATTAAAATTGAATAAATTTCTAGCGATCCGTTTCCTTATTTCTCCCAACTATCTTCGATTCTTACAATTAAATTATTTTCTTATTTCTCCATTTCATCAGTTTCATTTCTCCTCTTCATCTATAGTTTCGACAATAAAAATGGAAACAATCATATATTTCCGAATTTTATTAAGGGCATGTATCTTTATGAATAGATAAATAGTAGATCTTTTACTGGTGGAAACAATCATATCATTTTTATTTGAAGAGAAAATGAAGAATATCTAGAACTTTTGTGTAGAGAAATTTCCATTGTTAAAATAATTTCCATCAATAATATATATGTAGAGAAAATCCTTATTTTAATTATTTAATTATATCTTTTCTAATTTTGTTTCTTTACAAATCATTTCTCCTCTAAATCGTTTAATAACCTATCTTGCTATTAGAAAAAATTAGATATTAAATCACAATGATACTTTAAGAATTTTTTCAACTTATATTTGATCTTTTTTTTATTTGTTGTTTTAAAATGTATTTGGAGACCAAATTTTACATTTTTTGGAATTTTTTTACTATTTATTAAGCTGGTTTGAAAACTGTTGTTTTTATTAAATTTTTGCAGCATTGAAAAACAGCGGTTTTCAAACCAACTTAATAAATAGTAAAAAAATTCCAAAAAACATAAAATTTGGTCTCCAAGTATATTTTAATATAAATTAAACATCTAACGGTTTGGATTTGTTGTTTGAACGTCAAAGTGCTACCGGTAGCAGTTTAGCTATACTATATATATTTTGTGTAAATGTCAAATCAAAAAATCTTTTCATATTATATTTAATCTTATAATATATCTCTGTTGCAACGGGCGCAATACTAGTATCTAATTATCATGCTAATTTAGATGTTTTCTTTTTAAGCTGCTCCTATGTCAATGGGTCCCACTATTTACAGAAATTCAAGTTTGTCCTAAACCGGAGTTACCGGAAATTGACTTAATTGCAGATTAATAGGAAACAAACAGCTTTAAAGCTTACACGTGTACATGAAAGTTGGAGACATCACCATTTGAAAGTTCGAGACATAAATTATTAAATTAACAATTGATAGCCATCAAAACTGAAAATGCAGGTCGATTTGGTCAAAACACGTGACAAAATTGAACTCAAAATCCGTATCTGTGTCGTAAATTCAAAATAATATATGTATTCGCTCAATAATTTGAATGTTAGATATGTTGGATATATCCGTATACAAATTGAAGGTGGATCGAATAATTATAATATGAAATCCGTTTTCACCCCTATTAATAGATTCATCCATGAAGTAGTATGTTTTATCTAACAAATTCTATCAAATAAAAAAATTACACAAAAAAGTAGAAATTAAAGAAGAAGAAAAAGAAATTACCAAGTAGAAATTCTATCAAACCGCACGATGACATTAACTGGAAATGGACCAGCTCGGGTTCCTATACAGTTAAGAGTACCTACATGGCACTGAAGCACAGACCAACAATCACCAAACCTCAATGCAAAATCTGGACAATCAAGGCCCCACCTCGAATCAAGGTTTTTGGATGGCTACTATCTCTTAACAGAATACTGACGATCGACAACTTAATGAAAAGGGGCTGGATAATGGTAAATAGATGCTCCTTGTGCAGATCAAACCTAGAATCAGTGCGCCATATAATTAATGAATGTCAGTTCTCCAAAAGACTGTACACTGCGCTACAACAGCAGCATCTGGTAACCATACCAGTAAATGCCAAACCGGCTCAAATGATTTTAGACGATACATTGCAAACCAGAAACAGGTCAACTTTGCTGATTACTCAATTTGTTCTCTGGAGAGAACGCTGCTCAAGAATTTTTAGAGGAATTGACAAGACAATTGAAGAATTGCAAGTTGAGGTTAGAACACAACTTACATTTCTACCCACCTAACCCCAAATTGCTTTGCTGGCACCAGAAACATGATGATGGCACTTCCAAAATTTTTATTTTATTTCTAGCCTTCCCTATTCTTACTTAGTTTTTTTTCCTGTTCTTACTTCAATTTATTTCTGCACTTATTTCCAAAAGTCTCAACTGTTTTGAGCATCTCTTTTGTGTTTCTTCAATAGGAGTTACGAATCTCTGTAACTAGACCTTTGATTAATCGAATATGGGCATCGACCCATGTTTTTTCTCAAAAGAAAAAGAAAGAACAAGTACACTTCGCATCATTAACTGAATCCAAACTGTGCAATTTGTTTTGACACGAATATTAAAGGGGTCCTATATTCCATCTCGAACCCAATTGGATCGGATTCTGATTGAACGGACAAGATCCAAACTCAAAATATAAATTAATTTAGGATCCGGAATCACCTTTAGTCAACCTTTCTATCGTACCTTGACAACTCTCCAGAACAAGATCTGCCATCGCTTTCTTTGGAAGGGTAAAGATTTTAACAGAGAAGTTTTGACTTCATACAGCGCACAAACTATATAATCAAAACAGCATTGTATATGGTTAGTGCACTGAATGAAGCGAAAACTACTATGTTAAATCTTTACCCCTTTGTAGCTCTCTCGGCTTAAATTTTGAGGAACAATCATGAGAGAAAAATAATCTACGGGCAAAGCCACCTTTAATTTATGACTCAAAATTGTATGCATTGAATGGTTTCCGTATTAAGGTTCTTAAATTGCATGGTTTAATTGTCTTTATTTTTCTACTTGGTATATTTCCTCTATTTGTTTTCTTTCATTCCCTTTTTAAAGTTTAAACAGAGTCCGTGACTATCTTCTGCATAGAAACCGAACGGATAAACACCGTATCTTCTGCATTAACTCAACTTTTGAGTTAATGCATCTCGGCCGTCTGATCAGAATCTAAGTCAATTGCACTGATCAAACGGTTCAGATTTGTTGTACATTAACTCAAAGTTGAGTTAATGCAGAGGATATCCTTTAAACAGGGGTAGGCAAATCAGGGAATTCGTATCCTCTGAGATATCTCAAACTTTGCATGATTTTATGGAAAATTCTAACCGTTTAAAGACGTTCTGCGCGAATCTCAAAGCACACAAAATACTGACCCTACATCACCCCTGAATAGACACCGGACACGTCGGTCACGCAAAATATGAGATATCTCAGAGGATACGCACTCGCAAATCAGGCTCGGTACCTTTTCAGATTTTATAAATCAGGTTAGAGGCCCAATTGAAAGGTAGATCCAGCCCAATTCTTGTACATAGGATTACAATGGAGATTTTAGACTCTACTGAGATGCCTACCCCTGTTATATAAATTTCTTGTACATGACTTATTATAACTCTTCATTGATAACTTCTTTTAATTTTGTCTTAATGAAATTATAGCTGGGTATTTGCTTGTTGTTGTTAAGAAAACGGAATTCAGTATTAGTTTACATTTTACATAAACCAACAACAACTAATCAAACTTGAATAAATTGTCGACTCTATATTAATCAATATTGCCAAGCATACATTTACATATAAAGTATAAATAATATAGGGGATCTGAAACAGATTTTAATTTTAAATATGTGGTGTTCTGTAATAAATTAACAGTTTATGGAGAAATTTTTTAGCAAAGTTAGGGTGTGATGTGCTCACCAGGAGAGTTTGGTGAGCACAATTTCAAAAGTATATCGGTTCGATATCAAATGCCGAATTCAAACCATTGAAATCCATATACTTCATTAGTAATGCATGTACATACAAAATTTTGAAAGTTTCGAATTTATTTGCTACAAGATCAAGCGGTCAAAGAAATAATAAAAATTGAATATCTAAAATAACTTATAAATTAACTTATAAAATGTTCATTTCTTTGTCCGCTTGACCGTGTAACAAATAAACTCGAAACTTTCAAAATTTTGCATATACATGTATCACTCATGAAATACATGAATTTCAATGGTTTGGATTCAATGTTTGAAGTTGATTCAATAAACTTTTGGAGTTGTGCTCACCAAACTTTCTTAATAAGCACATCACACCCTAGCTTTACTCGAAATTTTTATGTTATCCACAACTATTGTGAGTTTGTGACTGGATTCAGATCCAATGCAGTGTCTTATACCGTGTAAATAAAGATCTGCATCATCCGTTGACTCCGTTTTAACATAGCACGAATGTCAAAGCAGACCCTTATAATCTAAATAGACATCAAAATGATTTAAATCCAGCTAGAAGTTATTCTATATCTCCTTTGGTACCGCAGGGGATTCTCTTGAATTGATCATTTGTGTCCAGATCCCTCTATATTACACCGTTTGAGTTTGAATTCGGACTGTCTGATCAGAATTCTCAGACTAATTTGACTCAAATTTGTAATGTATGAGGTTCTTTAAGATTCGTGTCAATATATAACAAATGGACGGATTCAAACTCAAGATGAAGTACCTTAAGGTGATATGAATTCATCATTTTTTTTTTTTTTATAATAGTTATTTACCAGCAATCATTAATCATGCCTAAAAGTAGCATCGTGTGCTTGAGTAGTAAACTTATGGTCCGTTCGACAACATGAATTAAGGAGTAAAGGATTAAGAGCTTAAGGAGTGCTAAGAAGTTTGCGTTCAACAAATAACAAAGATTAAGATAGTAGAGTATATTTGAATAAAAGATATATATAGATAATGAAAGACTATTTTACCCTTTTATTTATTGTTAGCAAATGATATGATTGATTAATCAAATTGTATTATAATTTTAATCAAAAGTAATTAAATATATTTCATCAAAATGTCTACGGACAAAAAGCCGATTTTTTTATTTTTATCCAAAATTTAATTTAAATTTCAAAAATTAACCGGTTTGGCTGTGAAATTTTAAATCTACCCAAACCGGTTAACCGTTAACCGGACCAAATTTCCGGTTAACGGTTAACCGGACCCTGGGTTCGGTTAACGGTTAACCGGACCCTGGGTTCGGTTAACGGTTTAGCGGACCAATGAGTTCGGTTAACGGTTTAGCGGACCAAGGGTTCGGTTAACGGTTTAGCGGACCAACACAATGGGTTCGGTTAACGGTTTAGCGGACCAACACAATGAGTTCGGTTAACGATTTAGCGGACCAAGGATTCGGTTAACGGTTTAGCGGACCAAGGGTTCGCCATTGCCAAAATCATCTAATGTATGTCACTCAGCTTAATTTATCTCTCATTATATTGAATAATATAATAGTTATCTTCCAAAACATGCAAATCTTGTATAATCATTCATATAGATTTATTTCTCATATATTGTAAAGTTATCTCGGAAAAATTTTAAATTATTTAAGAAATTTGTCATACTTGACTAAGTTTCACTCTTCTCTTTAGGGGGGGGGGCAGGTTCCATTTCAAGAAATTTGTCATACATGACCAAGTTTCACTCTTCTCTGTGGGGTTTCCTATTTCAAGTTAACTTGACCAAGTTTCACTCTTCTCTTTAGGGAGGGGGGGCCGGGTTCCATTTCAAGAAATTTGTCATACTTGACCAAGTTTCACTCTTTCTTTATATATGTGTCTCGCTGCCAATTCTTCTTCAAAAAAAAAAACCCTTCTCTCGCTATCACTCTCTTCCTTCTCTTCTCTTTCAAAATACTATTTTCTCCTCTTCAAACCCAGAAATCCATTAGAGATATGTCTCAGCCTACTACCGTTTATAAAAGAAGAAACACTGATACAAAAGATACTGCTGATACTGCTGCTGATACAAGAGATACTGCTGAGGGTACTTCATCTGCATCATTGAGTTGTCCCTCTGATAGACAAAAAAATTAAGCAAAATGAGTATGTATGGGTAATAGCCGCCGTAGTTTCAGCGAGGATTTATTTTTTTATCACACATGCAACACAAGAAAATGTGCAGATTTTGATGGGATACAGAAATTTATATATATTTGTTCTTTGTTACAACAAACATTACTGTTCAATTTGTTTTTCTTAATTACTGGTTTTGTTTTTTATAGCAGAAAAAAGATGTCAAGAAAGGGCAAAAATGAAAGTGTAGAACATACGGAGGCACTTGCGAAGGAAATGCAAGAATTAAGAGATTATTTTGCGGAATTAGATAAAGAGAAGCTTATAATAGAAGAAGTTGATAGTGACAGTTGCCAGTAGCATCATTTGGTAAGTATGCACTCTATGAATTAGATATAAACAGTCAAGAGATTATGGGCTAGATCTGCAGCGAGGATGCTTCGATCTCACTGGTTGTTGATGTTTTATTTATTTACTTTTTTTTCTTTTAAGAAAGGGTGTTGAGTTGTTTTTGTTTTATGTTATTATTAATTTTGTTGTTATCGTTATTATTATCATTATATTATATATCATTATAATCGCCAATTAACTAGGTTTTATTTTGGTTATGTTGATTGTTGAGTAGTTATTATGGAAAGACTTATTAATTAATGTTCCATTTTTTGGTACTGCCGAGTAAAAGCGGCCCATATATATTGAGCCTAATCGATGGACCAATGAGATTATATATTGAGCCTAATCGATGGTGTATGCAGTTATATTATATTTCATGACTTAACATAATATTGATCTGTGGCTTATTTTCCTTAGTCCCACAATGAAATTAAATAAGGAGTTATTCTTGTCACAATCTATAAATAATTAAATATCCTACTTGAAGTCTCCCAAACCGGTTATAATGATAGAGATTAAATAATTTAAAATTTTTGAAATTTAATTTAAATTTTGGATAAAAATAAAAAAAATCGGGACAAAAAGACTCTTTAATTTATAATGATAGAGATTAAATATGTACAACAGCAAAGAAAGAAAAACTGTTATAATTAAGAGTTCCTATGAATTGCATTTTTTTTTTATCTTTATGTGTGAGGACTCTGCAATTACAGTAGGTCCATTTTCTAGCTGTAATTGTATTTTTTTTAAGGAACAAAATTTTTTAGTCACTAAAAGTAACTTTTTAACCTTGTGTGATAGGAAAAAATTAGGAGTAGTGTTAGCGTGTGTTATGTTCATTAAGAGAGTTTGATGAGCATGATTTCAAAAACTATCCGATTAGTTTCAAACGACAAATTCAAAACATTAAAAAAATTAATCTACTTTACGAGCGTGCACATGCAAAATTTTGAAATTTAAAATTTTATTTTTATTAAAGTCAAACAGTAAAAAAAATAATGAAATTCTACAAGTTAATTTATTGTATTCATTTTTGCATCATTTTTTTACCGCTTAACTTTCTACTAAATTAAATTCGAAAATTTAAAGTTTTGCATGTATATGCATCATCATTCATACAATAGACTGGTTTCAACCGTTTAAATTCATCATTTTACGTACGCTAGTCTCACTCAAAAATTAGTAAATGCTCGAGACACCGGATAAATAACTAATACTGAAAATAGAAATATGAGCTTTTCAATTTGAAAAGGATGCTGCTTGTACAATTTTTATGTAAGATTTTTAAAAGTTTAAACTACAAATTAATTAGAAAAAAGTAAAAAAAAAATTGCAAACATGTGTGTAGAATGGTCCAATCAAAAAACATTTTCAGCACGATACCAAATCAAATAGTTAATAAATCTTAGACCCGCTTGGCTAAAACCTAAAAATCATATTATCTTATACGCTAATAATGGAGAATATTTTTTAAGATTTCATACCAAAATGGTCGTCAACAGTAAAAACTATTGACCGTTGGATGTGTGATGAACGGCGGAAGTTTCTTCCCTCTTTATGTACGCTTCAATTAAGCTAAAAACCAAACTAAATTCTTTTACAACACCGCATGATCTTCGATCTAACGGTTATAAATCTCTCCAGCTTTTTATATCTGTGGGAACCGCATGTGGCTCTGGCAGGATGATGCTATGCAACACGGTTCTGCAGAAACGGCTTCTATTTACTCCATTCCACGCCGAGGAGTTTTATGTGCATTTTATTATTTTCTTCAAAAAGCTGGAATTTTAGAAGATTTATGCATATTGCTATCAAATTGGAAGTCTATGCATTCCAATATTTTTTAATAACGAATTTAAACAATCATGAGACAAGATCAAAACAAATTGGATATTGTAGGGCTCTAGAAACATTAACTTCAAAATTTTATAGCCATCCAATTTGACACATCATAGAGCTATGGAAAGAATATATGAAACTTTCTAACAATATTTCAGCATTGAACATGTCATGTCATCAATTGAATGTATACTTTGAGCAAAATTCTTTTCTTATCACATGATTCTATCCATAGGAAAGTAATTAAATAAATTTGCTTCACAAACAACATATTTGTTAACTCTTAACTAGTGTGAAACTTGTCACTCCTCAATCTGAAAATTATTTTGAGAAAGAAAACTTATGAACAATCATTCTTAATAAATTGTGACAATGATGTTGAAATAATATTTAAATTGCAAATCAAGACACCTAAAATATATATATATTGCCATAAAAATATTTATAACGAATTTCAAATTAAAAAAAAAAAACAATTTTTCGGCATAATAAAATTATTCAACAGATTTCTTTACTTCTATTATGCATTTGCACATTTATCATCTAAACATTGCATCAAAAAATCTGGATCAAAACAATTTAATTAGCATATTTATGCATATTAAAATATATTCAAGTCTAGTCACATATTGTGTAAATTATTGTTTATAGAATTCTGAATTGAATGGAGATTGTAACAAAATTCTCGCTTCAATGTTTCTAGTTATTTGTTTACAATATCAATGGTCAATGAATTGTTAAAGAGTTCTATTCACCATTTGTCTTTTATTTTGTCCAAAAGCATTGCAATTGAATGATATCTTTGCATATCTTAATCTAATGTAATTTAATATGTCAAAAACATTTTAAAGTAAGAAAAATGTCATGGTGCAGCAATTTCTATCACATTTAGAACTCCAAGAGGACACCAATTTTCATGATTGGTTAAAACATTTAATGTCCGCAAAGAGAAAAAAAATATATTGAAGTTCACAATCCAAAAAAAAAAAGGAGAAAATATGTTTTTCAATAACACTCCAAATGAACATCGATGTCAAGAGCTTTTGAAAAATAATGAGAGATGGACTAATCATACTTTCTCATTAATCGAGTTCTCAAACTTATAAAACCAATCATTCAAGATGTTGAAGAAGCCATTGTCATAATTCGAATGAAGATCCTCATGGTGTGAATATTTTCATTTGATTTATGCTTGATTTTCAATCATTTTTTTTTCTCTGTTTGTTATTTTCATTCTTTTTTTTGTAATTTGTAGTTTTGTTGAAATGTATTTTTGAAAGCTAAAATTAGTAAAGACCGATTTTCTTTTGGGTAAGTGTGATGTCTAAGAGCATTTTCATTTCTGTATTATTAAAATTTCTAATATGATGTGACAGTTTCTATTTTGATTTCACGAATGTATGAGAGTTTTTTATTTATAAACTATACAGGAAATTTTCTTATTAAGAAATTATTTATAAACTCCACGCCAGTGTTGTAAAAAACAATCGTTTAGGCCGATTAATCAGTCGATTAGTTGTTGGCAGTGATTAAATCATCATAGATTTTTCGACTGATCAACTAATTATTCCTGATTAATTGCTTAGTGGTACTCTGCCCGTCCAACGAGCGCATACCGTTATTTACAACATTGCTCTACGTTGGCGAAATCATTGACTAAAGTTTCTTCTTGTAAGAAAATGTCTTTAATTGCTGACGTGATTTTAATAGAAACTTTAATTTTAATTTCATAAATGTGAACATTTATAAATTGAAAAAGGACTTAATTTCTATTTAATACTTAACTTAATTTCTATTTAATACTTAACAATTATTTAGAAATTAATTAGAGTTGCTGAGATGAAGATGCTCTAACTTCCATACTCTTAACTAATTAAGACACAAACATATTATTTCTGGAGTAAAATAAATAAGAAATAACTTCATTTTCCATTATTTTACGGGTCACGACTCAGATAATATTTAAACTAAGAAAAAGTCAGAGTCGAGCGTTAGTTTAGTGGCACGCTATATATTACAAAATAAATTTCCTTTTTTTAATTATTGACTGTTGGATTTGTGACCCGCGGCGGAAGATTTTCCTCTCTTTATGTACGCTTTAATTAAGCTAAAAGACAAACAACATTTTTTTTTACAACACTGCATGATATTCGATCTAACGGTTATAAATCTCTCCAGTTTTTTTTTTTTTTTTTTTTTTTTTTTTGGGGGAGGAAAAATAAAGGAATGGGCATGGAACGGCAGACCAACCAAAGAACACCTACTATTATAGTGACAAACAAAAAGTTCGGATTCTGTTTGGCGAGTTCAAAAATTTGTAATTCGGGTATAGTTCGAAAATAATTGAGTACAATAAGTAAGTAAAAAAAAAAATCCCCAATGAAACCCCAGTAAAAAAAAAATCAAAAACAAATTAACATTTTTTTCGCGTTTTTCTCGCAAATAATACGTGATCGCATTTTATTCACAAATAAAACGCATTATATGTTTTTTTTGTGTTTTATTCAGAGTTCGGTTCGAAAAAGTCAAAAAAATATTTTATACGCGAATTATACCCGAATCATGTCACTGTGCCTACTATATCTGTATCTGTTTAATCGTTACCCACGACATACTTGACAATTTGGAAACCTTCCAATAAGCAATTAGCAAAAAGAAAAAAAAAAAAAAAAAAACAACAACATCCGAGCCACTGAGCTGTTACCCGCATGAATTAACGGCTGGGATCAACAAACCTAGTCAACCTCTCCCCTGGGATTTTTTTGATAAACCATAATTAGGAAAATGTTTTTTACTGATCCAGCATGATTGCTTTTTTTTTTTCAAAAACCAGAAGTACCGGAGGGCTCCTCCGGTCTCACTTTTTTTCCTTTTCTCAAGACCGGAGAAGCCATCCGGTCTCAATATATATATATTTTTTTTTTATTTTTTCCACTTTTTCCGTGCGGCGATCTGTGTAGCATCTCTATTTTTTATCCCAACAAAATTTATTTTCAAGACCGGAGCCTTGGTCCGGTCCCATTTTTTTATTTTTTATTTTTTTACTTTTTTCATTTTTTTTTTTATAAAACAGAAATTTGTTTTTATTTTTTATTTTTTTGTATTGAAATATTAGAAATGTTGGATATATTTCTTTGAAAATAGATGGAATACAATATAATTTCATTTATTAGAAAGACTGTAACAAATAACCCGGATCAATATTTTTCAGGCCGGATTTTTCGCGGCTGTAAGAAAAATTAATATATTTCTTTATGTGTTATTGGAAAAAAAATAAAAATGCTTAGATTCTGAGTTATTGATCCCGGTTCAAAAGTCACTTCTATGTAATCTAGAAAATATTGTGATCCTTCTAGGACATTTAATTTATAAAAAGTTCTATCTATTTTGAGAATTCTTTTTGAATAATAATTATTAAATAACTTAAAGTTTTTGTTTTTTTTTCAAAAATAGATAGAACTTTTCATAAATTAAATGTCCTAGAAGGATTACAATATTTTCTAGATTACATAGAAGTGACTTTTGAACCGGGATCAATAACTCAGAATCTAAGCATTTTTATTTTTTTACAATAACACATAAAGAAATATATTAATTTTTCTTACAGCCGCGAAAAATCCGGCCTGAAAAATATTGATCCGGGTTATTTGTTACAGTCTTTCTAATAAATCAAATTATATTGTATTTCATCTATTTTCAAAGAAATATATCCAATATTTCTAATATTTCAATACAAAAAATAAAAAATAAAAACAAATTTTTGTTTTATAAAAAAAAAAGTGAAAAAAGTAAAAGAAAAAAAAATGGGACCGGACCAAGGCTCCGGTCTTGAAAATAAATTTTGTTGGGATATTAGTGAGATCTTCTGTGGCTTTCGTTAAATTTTGAAATAAAAATAGAAAATTTTGAAATAAAAATAGAGAGACCGGAGGGCTTCTCTGGTCTTGAGGAAAGAAAAAGTGAGACCGGAGGGCTCCTCCGGTCCTTTTGGTTTTTGAAAAAAAAAAAACAATCATGCTGGATCAGTAAAAAACATTTTCTTAATTATGGTTTATCAAAAAAATCCTCTCCCCTGCCTTACACTCTCCCCAACTTGAGGGGGAATATACCGAATATTTCACTTGTCGTTATTCATGTCTAGCCGGATGCATATGCAAGTGCGGAAGCAGAATTCCTGTTAGAAATTGACAGAAATTGGATTTGAAAAACTTATTAAATCTATTAGCTAATTAGGTAATAGGTACTAATAAAAAATTATAATTTTAAATTAAAAAAAATGTATTCTAAATCACGAGGTTCTCAAAATTGAATTATAATTGTAAATATGATTCTAACCTGATTCATGAATTTCTTGTGGATTTTTTTTTTTTGCTTTGTATTTTTCTGATAATTTGTACAACTTTGACTTATATTTATTTTTAATATGAGATCAAACATCAAATATTCCTGAGAACCTCGTGATTTCACAAGTAGTTTTATTTGTGGTTGTCAAATTTAATACCGTTTTATAAAGTTTTGTCCAAAAGGAAAGAATAATAAATCTGATTTCGAATTACAGTGGTTCATTGAGAGTGAAAGAGAGAAGAGAGTGACTCACATTGTCTGGAGCGAGAGAATTTGAGTGCTGAGAGAGTCACAGAATAATTAGGTTTTAGTTTAGGCGAGCGGGCCTTTATTTTTTTTAAGTAGCAATATATATATGAAGATAAGGTTAAAGTGGGATTTCAATCAGAGGCATGTTATGCTTTTTTTCAGGTGCGTTATTTCATGTATTTCATATTTGAACTCAATGTTCTCCTTCTCTCTCGTTTAATCAGACATATGGGATCCTCTTCTATCAACCAATCAGGCTATCTTCTTTTGAACCCGGTAATCAGGTCTCACGATGTAACCTCTAGGTTCATAAAACATCATGTCTATTTGGAATATCCTGTGCATTACCTCAATCTTCTTCCTCAAAAATTCATCAAAAATCAGAGAACACTTGAAGAAAATCGAAAATGTACAACAAATAAAAGCAGGAGGTGGAATTGGTTTCAAATAAAATTTCCTGAGTCCAGAGAAGAGCAAATTAATTTCCAGAGATGCAAAAATGAACCAGATCTATTTTTTTTCAGTAAATTCTAAAATTAAGGAGGAACAGTTACTTCTCTAGATCTACTGTTCTACTACACCGTAAATCTTTTTAGAGAATAATTCACCTAATTTTAACCATCCGTTAAATGGTACAACTTCCTGCTATTACAGTACCATGCCATAAATTTCACTTGTCAATCTCTTTTATAAAAATAAATAAAGGAAAAGCAAAGGACAGCCGGTACACCTTATATATGAATAACTGTTCATATTTTTAAACATGAGTACAGAAGTCGCATGAACCATATATATATATACATAGAGAGAGAGAGAGTAAGACTTGGGTGCTATGGATAGCATAGAAGGCTTAGGTGCTACGACTCATATATATATATATTTTTTTTATGACTAGACATATTTTAGAGTTTAGCTAGCATAACATCAGTATCATTTCAACCTATATAATACTAACTCTAAAACCTATCAAATCGACTTCAAACGGTGAATCCAAACCGATCTACTTCATTAGTTGTGGATTTACATGCAAAATTTATAACTTTTCGAATTTATTTAGTACTAAGTCAAGCGGTCAAATGTGTGAGTTTTAAGTTAATTTTAATAAATTAATTTTTTAATATTTTTACCACTTGATTTGATACTAAAATAACTCGAAAATATAAAAAAATTGTATGTAAACGCATCACTCATAATATAAATCGGTTTGAACGGTTTAGATTAGTCGTTTAAAGTTGATTTGATAGGTTTTAGAGTTAGTATTATATAAGCTGAAATGACACTAATGTTATACTAGCCAAACTCCATATTCTATTATCGGTTTTGTTGGGTTTTGACGGTTCAAACCCATTGATTAAGTATGTTGGGGTTTTGACGGTTCAAACCCATTTATTTGCTTAAGGTGCGGAAAGAGTAAAACAAAAATTTTTACATCTACCTTAAGCTACGGATTAAATGAATCAAGAAGATCCGTTTAATCCTATTTACAGATCTACTCCATAATTGATTTCTAAAACATTAAATCTATTTATCAATTAAATAGATTAATATAACATGTTTATACCTTGTTTCCAAATCATAGTTGGAATGCAGACCGAGCTAGTAGAGCTACACCAGGGAAGGAATCAACTTGGAGTATCACACGTGTGATACCTCTATTGGTTATCCACCAGGACTAACCAGAGAGCGGTTTATTTCTTTTGCCAGAAATACTATAAACCGCAGAATTCTGCAAAAACACTATTCACCGAACTTTCGGTCAATCAGATTCACTGATTATCAAAATCTGAAATACCGCTAAATTCGGTAAAAAACTATTCACCAATCCGAAAAATCGTAAACAGAGAAAGAGAGAATTCCAATTAACGAAGTAATCAGATTAACACGTGAATTAGTGAGTTTTCTCTTTCACCTATGCCCCTCTATTTATAGGCATCAGAGGAGGTCCACAAAAGGACCGAAATACCCCTGAAGTTCCCAAAATTACCAAAATGCCCTTTAATGGCGGTTTTGGAGAGGTATTCAATTTGGATTTTGCAACTTCATATTGGTTAGATTAGTTTAATGGATTCTAAACCCATTAACCCAAACCCATTATGAATAGTAAATATCCAAATCAAATATGTATAATTGTCATGTACAATTATATTCGTCTACGGTTTTCGTTTGGTAATTTTTATACAACATGTCAAACACGTTTATAAACTAACTAGTGTTTCTGTTTGTCATTCTAAATGATGTACAATTAATTATAATTAATTATACCAAGTATAACTAATTATAACCATTAGTTTTTGCTTTGTCATTTTTAACATGACAAATATAATTTAATTATAACACGTATAATTAATTATAACTATCTTAATATTAATTATAATCAATTTATAATTAATCAGTAAGATTCTCCGAATAGCTCCTATATGGTGTGACCCAATAGGATCTGTGTTATGTTGGTGAATAGAGTTAAAACTGTTTTAATTTCTATAATCATAGGAGGCATCTCGCAGTATACACTATGACCATCCAATTACACAGATGATGATGTACTCTACAATATCACGATCCAGTAAACAATTTACTTGTGTCAGTTCTTCTGTCTCATAGCTATCAGATCAGTTTCAAGGTAGATGTGTGTCATCCTTGCTAACTATATCTTTTATTGATCTTGAGTAGATTATCAAATATAATTACTCTTGTAATTATACCGCATGCAGATAATCTAACTCTACCAAGGGACCCAGTGATGCTATAGCTCGTATAGAGATACGAGAGACAAATAGTATTATTGGCAGACTATCACTTCCTCAACTAAGCTATACATATGGAAATGCTACCGTTATGACTGCTTTTTACGGACAGCATTAGATAACACTCACACACACATATTTCTTAGTAGGAACGATAAATACCTCATACTGTAGAACTTGACACTGAATGAAAACATAAATGACACGAACACAATTATATTTAATGTTTCATTCGGGATCTGTCAAATACCATGTTCCTAGAACATGTATCTATGTGATTAAAATGACATCTCGTGTCAGGTGGTTTGTAAAACTTAACCATCTTTTAATCCACATGCTAACCTTATCGCAGTAATTAGTGTTCCTGCTAATTACATTGGTCAGTGACTTTTAAGAGTATATATTATCTATATTATGGAGTTTCACAATTTCAGTCATGAACCCGAAATGATTCATAAATTCAATAATACTCAAGACAACAAAATGATATATAAATAAACATTCAATTCATGAACAAAGTTTTATGATAATTTATCGTATTATTGACTTCTAGATTATTACAAACTAACAGGTTTAAGTTTATTTTCTTGATGGAATATCTCCAGGAAATAATTGACAAACTTTTTTAAGTTTTAATATTTTAAATAGATGGGTACCATTCCGATTTTCCATTAGTTGCCATTTTTAATAATAACCAATGACATCAAATCAAGAAGGTATGCATTCCTAACACAAAACTTTGTTATTGTTAACATTTTAAAGCTGAGGTGAAATACAAAGGGCAGATCTAAAGCTTAATCATAGTTAGCTAAACCATTCTTATACTTTGTAATTTTTAATTTTGCATATTGAAATTTAATTGAATTTTTTTTCACTTTTACTTTTTAGTTTTTATATAGCCCTTCTCACTCATAAAATATAAAATATTGTATATTTGCTTGTAATATAGTGGTTAGAGTTTTTATTTTATTATATTAGTGTGAATATTGAATAACTAATCATGCGTAATCATGAGTTTTTATTTTATTATATTTACCAGCAATCATTAATCATGCGTAAAAGTAGCATCGTGTGCTTTAGTAAACTATATGTATTAGCATTTGGCTGAAATCTTTGCATTCTTTTTTTCTCTTTACATGTAAGCGCTCTGCGATTGCAGTAGGTCAATTTTCTAGCGGTAATTATATCTTTTTAAGGAACAAATTTTGTTAGTCACTAAAAGTAACTTTTTAATCTTGTGTTATAGAGAAAAATTAGGAGTAGTGTTTGTGTTATATTCATCAAGAGAGTTTGTTGAGCATAATTTCAAAATCTGTCCGATTAGTTTCAAACGACAAATTCAAAGCACTAAAAAAATCAATTTACTTTACGAGCTTTGCACATGCAAAATTTTAAAATTAATTTTTTTGTTTTTAATCAAGTCAAGCAGTAAAAAAATAATGAAATTCTACAAGTTAATTTAATATATTCATTTTGCATTTTTTTTTTACCGCTTAACTTTCTACTAAATTAAATTCGAAAATTTTAAAATTTTGCATGTATATGCATCATCATTCATAAAGTGGACTAGTTTCAACAATTTAAATTCATCGTTTAAAAGCTAATCCGATAAATTTTAAGCTAGCTTCGCTAAAAAAGTAGTAAATGCTTGAGACACCGGATAAATAGCTAATATTGAAAATAGAAAGATGAGCTTTAATTTCAATTTGAAAAAGGATGAGTTTGTCCATTTATGTCAGATTTTTAAAAGGTTAAACTACAAATTAATTAGAAAAAAGTAAAAAAAAATTTGCAAACATGTGTGTGGAATGGTCCAATCAAAAAACATTTTCAGCACAATACCAAATCAAATAGTTAATAAATCTTAGATCCGCTTGACTAAAAATCATATTATCTTATACGCTAATAATGGAGAATATTTTTTAAGATTTCATACCAAAATGGTCTTGAACAGTAAAAACGAATTCCTGAAAAAACAAATTCAAATTTTTTTGAGACCGTTAGATCTGTGATAAGCGGCGGAAGTTTCTTCCCTCTTTATGTAAGCTTTAATTAAGCTAGAAAACAAACTACATTCTTTTACAACACCGCATGATATTCGATCTAACGGTTATCAATCTCTCCTGTTTTATATTTGCGGGGACCGCATGTGGCTCTGCAAGATGATGGAGATCCTGCAGTGCAGTTTATTCTTAGACTTAGTTCGATATAATATATGCTAAGCAACACGGTTTCCCACACAGAACAAGTAATAGGAAAATACAGGAATCGGCGTTGGACGGGACACGGGAGTGCGTATCCTCTGAGATATCTCATATTTTGCGTGACCGACGTGTCTGGTGCCTATTCGGGGGTGGCGTAGGGGGCCAGAATTATTTGAGCTTTGAGATTCGCACAGAACGTATTGTAATGATTGAGATTTTCCAAAAAGTCACGCAAAATAAGAGATATCTCAGAGGATGCGAATTCGTCGGACGGCAGAACCAAACAAATAACGAATTCGTATCTCTGCATTAACTCAAAAGAGAATATTTTGAGTTAATGAATCTTGACCATCCGATCTGTTTTAAGATTCGTGCAGATTAAATCCGCACTAATATTAAAGAACTCCCTATATCATAAGCAGGAATCAGATTGGCTCCGTTTAAAAATAATCCCTACTATATCCTTTTCTGTTTAATCGTTATTCGCTACATACTTGACCATTTGAATTCCTTCAAATAAGCAATTAGCAAAAAAAAAAAAAGAATCCCCAATTTTAATAATCCGTTAAATTGTACAACTTCCTACTATTGTACCTTATAATAAATTTCATTTGTCAATCTTTTGTATAAACAAATAAAAGGAAAAACAAAGGACAGCCAGTACACCTATATATATGATAACTGTTCATATTTTTTTAAAATGAGTACAGAAGTAGCACGAACCATTTTTTTTTTCTATCATCGAAAGTTTATTTTTCTGGATCTAATTAATAGAGGGGTACCATTCCGATTTTTCTATTAGTTTCATTTTAAAAAATAACCAATGATTAATACTATTCGTCCTCATAAAAAAATATCATAAAACACTTGCTTATTCGATCCCCCAATTTCAATTTTTTTTATTCTCTACCTCTGGTTTAGGGATACATGTGTTGTAAATTTGTGAAATTAGAAATTAGTTATGGTCTTGTTGGGGCCAATAAAAGCTATTATCGTCACCATAATGTTTTCGTGTTGAATCTAAATAAATGGGAGCATTTCTAAATCTATACTTCTCCATTGAGCGTGAAATCGCCAACCGATTCCATATTCTAAGGTAGCAGGTTTTTTTTAAGAGAGTAATTTGTTTTTCTTTCTCTTCTTAATATCTTATCTTCATTTTTATCACAAGTATGTAGATGTTCTGATTCCTCAATGACTGTCATTAAAATATAAAATTTCAAATTGAATATCAGTTCTCTAATTTATAAAAAGTTGTATCTATTTTTGAAAAAAAAATAAAAACTTTAATTTATTTAATGATTGTTTTTAAAAAATAATTCTCAAAATAGATATAATTTTTTATAAATTAAATGTATTAGAAAGATCACAATATTTTCTGAATTATCTAGAAGTGACTTTTGAACCGGGATCAATAACTCAGAATCTAAACATTTTTATTTTTTTCCAATAACACATAAAGAAATATATTAATTTTTCTTACAACCGCGAAAAATCCGGCCTGAAAAATATTGATCCGGGTTATTTGTTGCAGTCTTTCTAATAAATCAAATTATATTGCATTCCATCTATATTCAAAGAAATATATTCAACACTTCTAATATTTTAATACAAAAAATAAAAATAAAAAGAAAAATTCTGTTTTCCAAAAAAAAAGAAAAAAAAAAAGCAAAAAAGCAAAATTTCTGTTTTCCAGTGGCCACTGCCCTCCAAAGCTGCCCGATTGTATGTGGCCGCTTTCCACAGAAGCGGCCATGCTGTTTTTAATAAAAAATTCCGAAAATGGTGTTTTGGTTTATTAATTTTCCAAAAATGGTATTTTTAAAAATTTCGGCACCAATAATATTAATATTACTCGTTAAGTTGTACACATAAATAAATAACAAAAAACATTTTTAATTGAATTATTTTTCTCTATTCACATTGGGAAAAAAAATACATATATTCTATTTATTTATTAATCTGTATTCTCTATTCCTATAAATTGCATTTAATGCTGTATTTTGATATTTGATACTGTGTTCCTTTTTTTTTGAATTTACTATGGAATATTTTATACTAGATTGCATTAGCTATAGCCTATAGGGAAGCGAACGTAAATACGTAATAATGAAGATTCTGAATAGGTAGGAGGAGCGTCTACAGAATCAACGTCACAATACTAATACTAGAGTAGAGTAGAAAGCGTACAGGTACGAAAAGGCTGCTGAGATGCTCATTTAAAGTTGTCGCTACATATATCCATAGCCTTTGACTCTGCACCTTTCTTTACTTTCTTGACCTCTGCTCCTGTTTCAACTTTCAAGCTAAGTAGCTTACGCCAGGGTACAGCTGGTACTGCAAGGACACTGTATGCTAATTCAATTTGAGGTTCTATTAACTTAACCCCACTATCTATCCTGAATTTGGAATATCCTCTGCATTACCTCAATTTTGGACTAGAATCAAAATTTCAAATACCACCAATCTATCCGATTTTTTTAAATATCCTCCAAAAAATTAAAAATTCCACGAGGCCCTCCATTTTTTTTTTTTTTTTGAAAATGTCTCAACCTTCAAAAATTTTGGCGGTCCTATTCCCGGGATCGAATCTCCTGCCCCCAGAGTCACTGTTAGTGGGCCCCACCCATCCCAAACCCTAAATCCGGCCCCACCCACCTTAAACCCGACCCCACCCCACAGTGACTGAGGGGGCAGGAAAATCCTGCACCCCGGGGGGCAGGTGATCTGCTCCCCCTATTCCCTTCAGAATTGCTAGAATTTTGGACGGTTTTGAAAGGAATAACAAATAAACAATATATAACATAAAACAATGGAAAAAATTAACAACATATCCTCAAAATAAAAACATATTAAAATAAGCCACCACCATAAAAAATTTTGGTGGTCGGAGCATTTTTAAAAATAAAAAATAGATTTGCTTTCGGAAATATTTAGTATTCTAATTGATTTGTTTTAGGAGCAAATGATTTATTTTCGTACTTGTGACACATACATGCATATACCTAAATGTCAATGTGGATGCATCACAATTAGAAAAATAAACTATTTGTTCTTGAAAATGGATCATTAAGAAGACAAAACATTTTCTTATGTATATTACATATTTTATTTTTTTAATCAAAAGGGTAAAATACGCACTTTATAAATTTAAAACATGTTTTAATAGAAAAATCAATAAATTGAGTAAAGTTGTAAAAATTTGAAGGGTATATAAGGTATTATAAAATTTATAGGACAGATACGTATGATACGTACATAATATACATGAAATTCCTCCAATAATTATTGTTTTAGTTTCAGGTATATTTGGTTGCAATATTAGAATAACTGGAATAACAAAATTGATGTTTGTCTTATTATAATAGTTTGTTTCAACTTTTTAGTGAGAATAGTTTATTTTAACAAGACAAACAAGTTTGACTCTATATTATAGATATTCTAACTCAACTAAACACCAAACAAACATTTTTTTTTTAAAATACATGTTTATTCAATGTATTTATGAGTAAGAGATATAATAACAAAATGCAGGAGGGAACTCATATTCTTTTCATTCTTTTTAGAGTTCTGACAAATATTAAGAATCTCTGCACCACACTCCTCGGATCCTCCTAGTCCTCTACACGTCTCTCTCTTTTTTGAGAAAAAAAAAAAAGCATCCTTGTCCAATTATCAGAACTTTTTCACTCGAAACAATTATAATATCATGATATATATATTGCAGAAAGAAAGAATATTATTAATTTATTAACAGATAAAGCTTTTAATTCATCACATCACATGCAAACCCTGTGGGACCCACATGCAGGACAGACTACAGAGCCTGTTGTCGACTCCAAATCTTCTAAGGTAACATAATATTTATGTTTAGATCCGGACCAATCCGACCGGAGGTGAAAAGCTGGATCCACTTTAATATTCGTGCTGATTCTAATCGGACGGTCCGGATTCAAACAGAAATATTCTGTTACCTCAGGTGATATGATTCAGCCTCAACCATTATAGACACCTTGGCCACTGAAACCACTAGTCCAAAGCTTCTTCCTCAGTTCTTCTTCTTTATCCCATCCCCACATTGTCAGTAGCTGTCACTATCCTAGAGATTTGTACGGCTTAATTACTCTCTCTCTCTCAAATTTTCTCCCGCCATTAACCAGCTTTCCAATTTCTCGACAAGAATTCATTTCATCCTGTGAAGAGCGGGGGCGAGCAAGACGAGAGGTTTGCAGCTGAGATTCTCTAAGTCAAAGAGTATCTATCATCAAGAGCGCCTATTTTTTGGGTTTAAATCCCGGATTTAGTTTGAGATTAAGGTAACGTTGGGACTTGGGAGGGAAAAAAGGCGACAAGGAGTAGTTAGTAGTTACTAACTTTTCCTAGTATTTTATTCATTAATTAATTAGTGTGGGTTTTTGTGGGGGATACTTTCTGTGTTTTTAACACCTGGTTTGTTTGTTTGGTTTCTGGTTCTGGGGCTTCTTTCCTTAATTGCATCGTATCTTCGACAAAATCAAAGAAAATCCATTTCTGTTATACTACATTAATATCTCTCTCTCTCTCTCTCTCTCTCTCTCTCTCTCTCTTGTTTAAAAGACTTAACAATTAAACACCAGCTGGCAAATTAATCTCTCTCTTTTTTTTAATGAAATTTAATTAATCCACCTCTGTGAGAGAGTCGGAGAGAGAGAGAGTTTGGTAGTAATGGGCCGGGCTTAAAGGTTTCACCTTTTTGGGGAAATGTGAGAATTAATTATATTTGTGTGATTAAATTTGGGAGCTGAGCCTGAGAGAGCGAGAGAATGGTGGTGCTTTTAAGGTCTAAGCCACGCGCTTCAAAACCGATCAGTAACACTACTACTCTCTGTCTCTCCTTTTTCTTTAATCCTTCCGCTCCTTTCACAGAAACCTACGAAACAAATGATGCCCTTGGGACCTCACAATAACACCCCATCCCTTCCCCATTTCTCTTCCCCCGCTGAGATCACTTCAAATTAGAAACAAAAATAAACAAACGAAAAGAAGAAGAAAAAGAGAGAGAGAGAAAGAAAGAGAGAGGGAGAGAGAGCAAAGGAATGGGTGCTGTTGGGAGAGAAGGGGTAGTTAAGAGGAAGAAAAGGTGGTGGTTGAATAGAACAGCCATGGTAGTGATGTGGGTTTTAATATCAGGTTTGATATGGGTGGGGTTGCATTTGTACATTAGAGGAGAGAGCATGCAAAAGGCAGAAGAGAGCCTTGTCAGCATGTGTGATGAGCGGGCCCGAATGCTGCAGGATCAGTTTGCTGTTAGTGTCAACCATTTTCAAGCACTTGCCATTCTAATCTCTACTTTTCACTATGAGAAGCATCCCTCTGCTATTGACCAGGTACCTAAATTTCATGAAATAAGTTTGAATATATCCCTGCATTTCTCTGAAAATTCTTTCCGATCAAATTTCAAGATCAACCTGGGTATAAAGTTCTGCAATTTGTTTGAATATTACCCTGTATTTCTCTCAGATAAAGTTTCACAAGTAAGTTGGGTAGCTTTTTGATATTTGAATCTATCCTTTTTCAGGATACATTTGCATATTATACAGCAAAAACAGCCTTAGAACGGCCGCTTCTAAATGGAGTGGCTTACGCACAAAGGGTACTTCGGTCCGAAAGAGAGGCATTTGAGAGGCAGCAGGGATGGACTATCAAGACCTTTGAAGGGGTTACCTCTCCGGAGAAAGACGAATATGCCCCTGTAATTTACTCTCAGGAGACAGTTTCATACATTGAAGCCCTTGATATGATGTCTGGAGAGGTAAGCATTATTTTTCATTTCTCAAGTTATTTATATGGTGAAAACTAATGAGGTATATATGCTAATGGTGGGTTTTATTACAGGAGGATCATGAAAATATATTAAAAGCAAGAGCTACTGGTAAAGCAGTGCTCACGAATCCATTTAGGCTTCTTGGGTCAAACCACTTAGGGGTAGTTCTGACATTTCCCGTGTACCGTTGTGGTCTTCCTAAAGATGCTACATTGGAGCAACGAATTGAAGCAACTGTTGGGTAAATCAAGTTCTACATTATAGCAATTTCAAGTGGAAAAGTACCAATTCATTCATTTATTATATGTACTGGGAATCAGTTAGATTGGTTTTGGATCATCTAATTTTTTTTTTTTTGTTGTTGTTCAAGCTGTGTGGAATTAAGCCCTAGATATATAATAATAAGACGTACCATTGAACTTAAAAAACATAAACTACTAAATTTACATATTGTTCGGTCCCTTTTATAAATTTGATACTAAACCATCTTACAGGCAACCAATTAGGTTTAATCTCCATTAGATCACCTACTAGTTTGATTACAATATAATATTACCTCTATAGGTATCTTGGTGGAGCATTTGATGTGGAGTCGCTAGTAGAGAACTTGCTTCGACAACTGGCAGGAAATCAGGATATTGTGGTTAATGTTTATGATGTCACAAATGCATCTGAGCCGTTGATTATGTACGGTCCTCAAAGCACCAACAACTATCAATCACCATCTCATGTCAGTCTTCTTGATTTTGGTGACCCCTTCCGGAAACATGAGATGAAATGCCGGTAAACACTCTTTTGCTAATAATTCTTTGGCATCATACCATTATATACGATAACATCCGAGTGAGGCTATGCTACTATGCATACCGCAGATTGGTCTGTACTATGGATCAATATCTTCAATTTCAAAAGTCTGAATAGTTGATCTAAAACATTCAGCATAATCTTTATATGAAAATGTATTTGCATACTATGTTTTACAATATTTAGAATTTTTTTACTATTCTTTTTGGATATGTAGATGATCACTGTTTTTGAATTGTTTAGAATTTTTAGACTAAGTTCTAAAGTGGTTTTGATATGGATCTCATGTTCAACAGTTTAGATCGACTGTTTGACTTTGATCCATAGTACGGACCAATATGCGCTATGCATAGTACCATAGTCTCACTCACATATCATTACATCCAGCTAGTTTAATTTATGGAATTGTCTTTTCATGTAATATAATTAATATCAGGTATCGGCAAAAGGTACCAATTCCACTCTCGGCAATAACAACCCCGTCAGGTGTATTTGTGATATGTATGCTTGCTGGTTACATACTGTTCGCCGCCTGGAGTAGGTATGACAGTGTCAAAGAGGATTGCCGAAAAATGGAAGAGTTGAAGGTTCAAGCAGAGGCTGCTGATGTTGCCAAATCTCAGGTCTCTTTACCTTAAATAAGTCGAAGTATTATGTCACTTAAAGCTAAATTAAAGAATTAAATATAGTGGTTTCATGTCTTAACATGCTGTCTTGCTTGTAACTGCAGTTCCTTGCAACTGTATCTCATGAGATAAGAACACCCATGAATGGAGTTCTTGGTACGATCCTCTTTCTAATCTATCATGTACAGAATAATGATATGTAGTTTGGTGAACTCGCTTAAGGTCATATTATTTTGAAATGTGGCAGGAATGCTAGATTTGCTTATGGATACAGATTTAAATTTGGCTCAGAAAGACTGTGCTCAGACTGCACGAGTTTGCGGAAAGGCCCTTGTTAGTTTGATTAATGAAGTTCTCGACCGCGAAAAAATTGAGTCTGGAAAATTAGAGCTTGAGGCCGTGCCATTTGATCTGCGATTCTTGTTAGATGATGTTGTTTCTCTGTTCTCTTCAAAATCAAGAGAAAATTGCATTGAGGTAAAGATGGAAGATATCATTGCAAATTTTGTTCTTAATATTTGTTGATTTTTTTTATTTTAATAAAATATGTGGGTTCTTTGGAAATATAGCTTGCAGCGTTTGTATCAGATGATGTTCCTCAAATTGTCATTGGTGATCCCGGAAGGTTTCGCCAAATAATTACAAATTTGGTGGGCAATTCTGTAAAGGTAACTATTTAATGCACCTTGTGTTGGTTTATTCAATTTATTTTTCATTTTTGTTTCTAAACCCCTGTCTTTTGTAGTTTACGAAAAGGGGCCATATATTTGTGCAAGTGCATCTCGCCGACAATTCATACCAGCACACAGGCTTAAGTGAAGAAGAAAAGATGCTAGGTGATACTTATAATTACACTCCAAACACTCTTAGTGGATTTGAAGCCGCTGATCGTACAAACAGCTGGGAGAACTTCAAGTTACTCCTGAACAAACCGTATTCTGACTTGCATGCAAGTGAACATGCATGTAAGTGGAATTCCGAGAAAACTTCTCTCATGGTAAGTGTAGAGGACACCGGCATTGGTATACCATTGCATGCTCAAGACCGTGTTTTTGCACCTTTCATGCAAGTTGACAGTTCAACTTCACGAATGTATGGTGGGACCGGTATTGGATTAAGCATAAGCAAGTGTTTGGTAGAATTCATGGGTGGCCAGATAAGCTTTGTGAGCAGGCCTCATGTGGGGAGTACTTTTATTTTTACGGCCACGTTTCGGCAGGGTCAAAACTGTAATTTTGGTGATGTCAACAGAGCTCTGATCGAGAGTTTACCGGATGATTTTCGAGGCATAAATGCGTTTTTGGTAGATGGGAGGCCGGTTAGGAGTGCTGTAACAGTGTACCATTTGAAAAGATTGGGAATCCATGCTGATGTGGCGAGTAATATCAGAATGGCGCTTCATGCCATTTCAGGTCAAAATGGCATAAGAACTAGGTAATTAACATTTTATACCTTCAATTTAGATTATGAGTATGCGCATCCTTATCTTCTTATTCAAAGTCCAAATAGTCGATCTGAAACCACTCAACTTGACATCCATATTAAAATGTTCCTTGAGACCAAATTTTATAATTTTGGAATTATTTTACTATTTATTAAATAGGTACAAAATCACTGTTTTTGGATGGTCCAGAATCTTCTGAAAAACAGTGATTTTGTACCTATTTAAAAAATAGTAAAAAATTTTCAAAAATTATAAAATTTGGTCTTTGAGTATATTTTAATTTTGAGATGATGTTAAGCAGTTCGGATTGACTGTTTAGGCTTTGAAAACGGAGATAAGGATGTGGGGCATGAAAACAATGAGGCATTTTAGCCCTACTCTTGGATTACATACCACCTGGTTTTTGTGCTAAATTATGCATCTTACTTTTTTCTTTATGCTCAGGAAACGACTGCAAGTACTTCTACTCGAGAGGGACTCATGGAATCCAGTAACAGATGCCACCTTATTTGACCAGTTAAAAGAATTAAAACAGAAGGGGCTGATAAGTGAAGTACCAAAAACAATCCTGCTAGCGACATCTGAACTGAATCAGACTAAATTTGACATGTATTTTAATATGGTGATAAGTAAGCCTCTGAGAGCAAGCACACTAGCAGCATGCCTCCAAAATGTATTAGGGCTTGAGGATTATAGGAGTTTAAGCGGTAGAGAGATGGAAAACGGGTCGGGTTCTGCGTTATGCAGGTTGTTGGAGGGAAAGAGGATTTTAATAGTGGATGATAATAAGGTGAATCTCAGGGTTGCAGCTGGAATTTTGAGAAAGTATGGGGCAAAAGTGGAATGTGTTGAGAGGGGTAGGGATGCACTTACGCTTCTCAGACCGCCCCATGATTTTGACGCCTGTTTTATGGACATACAAATGCCTGAAATGGATGGGTACGTAATTCTCCTCCTAATATTATTATAAATCTTTTTCATACGATGGATCAATATCTCCATTTTCAAAGTCCAGGCAATTGATATGAATTGTTCAACATGATCTTCATATGAAAAATGTATTTGTAGATCAAAATTTTCATTTTTTAGAACTTTTTTACTAGCTTTTTAGATAGGTAGAAAATTACTTGATCTAAATATTCTAGACCATTCAAAAGTAGTGATTTTCTACCTATATAAAATGTAAAATTTAGTCAATGATATATCAATACAACATGTTTATAATATATGCTTAGGTGAAAAATATAAATGATATGATTAAATGAAAACCTTGTGCTGGCTTTTTAATAAACCTCTGAAAGCGAATGATTTTGTATGAAACCATCTAATTGAATTGATTTGCTCTTGTATATATTATATGACACCGGAGATGTATGTATTGATCAAGTAAGATATTTAAGAAAACCAACACAGTGCATTTGGGATGCATATTCACAGTTCAAATGTATGCTAAATTCATTGTTTCAATTTTAATCTACAATGTTCTCTTGTTAATCATCAATCATCTATTGATTTTGTCAGGTTTGAGGCCACGAGACAGATCCGTCTCATGGAAAGCAACGCAAAGAAGAAACTTAATAGTACACCGGAACCTTCTAATTGGTCCAGGTGGCACTTACCAGTGCTGGCCATGACAGCTGATGTCATACAAGCAACCAGTGAAGAATGCATCAAATGGGGGATGGATGGATACATCTCTAAGCCTTTTGATGAAGAACAACTTTACCAAGCGATTTCTCAGTCTTTCGTGTCAAATTTGAATACAAGTTCTGGTTAGTCATTTGGATACACAGCAAATGCAAGTTATTTACCTTGTGATATACATAGATCCTGATAGATTATTTGGGGTAGTGGTGGCTAGGTTGTAATATATTTTTTTTCAAGTGGTAGCATTTTGCTAGAGGTGACTACTGAATGTTTGTATATATTGGTTTTATAATTATTTTTTGGAAGAATTGCAGAGAGAATTGCCAGTTCTCGATCTTCTGTTATCTTTCATGTTATTGATATGAATTAGGTTCTGGTACTTTATTTTTCTTCATTTGAAGGTGGAAAATTAAACTTATATCATCTAAAGCGGCAAGCAGCAAAAAGGGGAATTTCGTGTATACCTCTCAAAAAGTTCAAAATTTTGAAATTACGTATTTCCTCTTCTAAAATTCATAATTATCATTTTTATCCTTCTAAATTTAAAAAACTCACAATTTTATCTTCTTCTTTTTTGTTTCTATTAAAAGACATTATATATTATAAAGTATCTATTTTACCATTTATTATTATTTTTAAAAAATGTTTATTAATTTTTTTAAAAAAAGGTCAGTTTTCGAGGGTAATGAATACTTGCATTTAGGTATACACAGTGACATTTTGTTTTCTTTTTCGTCTATATTTGTTTTGGTACTACTTTATTTTTCCTATATTATTATATAGAGATTTTAGTATAAATCGAACATAAGTATAGTTCTATATTTGCAAGGTGTCAGCAACCTAGAAGAACGGAACGGTCTATGATGCAAGCAACGTGTCATCATTGCTTACATTAATGCTATGACCAAACAGGCAAACCTACTAATATAATAATATTATAATTGCAAACATTTAAGATGTATAATAATAATATTTAATGCCAGGAACTGGTAGTTGGTTGTTAATTTTGTTTCGATCGAGTTGATATTGGTAAACGAGATAGGCTCAGCTAGAAATTATGATAATTTTGTTTTTATTTTCAATCTGTCTTGGGTTTCAAAATTAAACAAAACAAATCAATAAAATAAAATAAATTAAAATATTAGTAAATACAGGTTGAGTTTTTACCCTAAAAAAATTAGCTTGAGTTATAAATCATAAGCTTGTCAAAACCAGAACCTCCTTAAAAGTTTTTCTATTTCTTTCCGACTAAATATTCCATAAAACTGCAAGAAGCATGTGGGCTCTACCGGTTACCAGTGTTGTAAATAACAGTATGCAGTCGTCGAACAGATGGAGTACCGCCAAGTGATTAATCAGAATCATACGAACAATTTAACGTTTTTATTAAATTTATGTATATATATCATAATTTATTAAAAATAATTTATTTAACTCATTAAACTTATCAAATAAATTTAATTTAACTTAATTTCATTATTATAACATGACACTACACTTATTTTTTTAACGCATAAGCACTTTACATGTGCCAGTAACACATTTATTTAATGAAAAAAATGAATTCAAGAGTTAAACTTTTTTTCAAATACTAATAATATATTATTGAAAGAAATGAAACATTATAACATAAAATCACTAAATTTAGTTTATAATAACAACTTAGTTTCATAAATGAATATGTCGTACTAATTGAAAAAATTATATCAGTAATTAGTAAGAAAAATATATGATAAATAAATAGAAGAAGACTTAATCAATTTTAAAGTAAGTAAGAAGAAAAAACATATATAAAAAAATATTGAATGTATATTCAAGCACAAACAAAACTGCAACACAATTTATAAAACTTATTATCACATACTATCACATAAAAAAAGGTCAATGTGAAAAAAAATTACTAAAATAAATTGGAATAAACGGGAATAAATGAGAATAATCGGCCAATTAATCGGAAAAAACTGCCGATTAAACGTTTTCCACCGCAAACATGTCTCCGTTAAAGATATGCGTGACGGTTGGACCACCATCACCAATGAATCGGCCATCACTGGCATTTTTAACAACACTGCCGGTTACAAGGACAAATAGAAATATATATATATATATATATATATATATATATATATATTTTGAAGGCCTATTAAAGAAGCATGTGTTGAGTTGCCAGGCTTTGACAATTTCCGAAAAGTGTTGCTCTTGAGACCGAAGCATAAGGTCAAAACTTTGTGAGGTTAACTTTTATATATTTTTCACCTTTTTTGGAAGAAAATAACTTGGATGGACATAAAGGATTATCCTTTTTTCTATTAGTTTCTTCATGAGTTTCAAAATTCTTCTTTTATTTGTAAAATTGTCAACTTGCGCCAATTGTTCAATTTCTCAAAATTAGTAAAAAGCAGAATTCGGAATGAGGGAGGTTTATGTTATTTGGGCTTATGTTGTGGCCCAAATGTTATTTGGGCTTTTGTGTGGTATCATGAATCTGCAATACAACCTAAACAGATTTAGCATAGACAATACTAAAGTTATTTCTTTTTAATAAATTATCGAGCAAATAGAAACATATAATAAATTTATAATTAGTCAAAATTAGAACCAAATTTTCTCCTATAGAAATTTGGATAAAGAACAAATATGGATGAATACAGGTTTATAAATATTCGAAACGGATAGTTAACAGCTGTTACTACAAGATATGCGAATATAAACAATAAATAAGAATGTAAAATTCTAAAATATAAATTAAAATGACAAAACCTTACATGTCTGTTTTTAACAGACTATGGAATATTTCTCTCTTTGAACCGAATCTCTTGCCTCTAGATGGACAAGAAATTCCTCTCAAGAAGGTTCATCCGTCCATTCATTTATGTTATAATTAATTAAAGTATGAGTTATATTATTTCAAAATTAAATACTCTCTATACATTAATTATAACCGTTCAAATTATAGATGGATGAACCAATGAATTTTAAAGGTTGGTCAAGTCACCCAACTATTTAATACTCTTGTAATACAACAAAGAATTTCCCTCATCTGGATTTCGAACCCATGACCTCTCACATAGAGACTATGTGCCTTTACCACTAGATCAAATACTAGTTCTTATTCTAATTAATAAATTAGTAGATTAATGGATGGATGCATGCATGCATAATGGCTCTGTCAAGCTTTCAACCTCACTCATCCAATCTATCAACAAATCTACTTACGCTTGCTTTAATATAGACCAAAATAGCATATGTATTTCACACGCTTAATTCTGCACCGTATGATCTCCAATTAAAGGACTCTCATTAACATTCTTTTTTATTAGAACATGCTATACCTGGTTTAGAAAGTACTAAGTACCTACTAATGTTAATTCTTAGTAAAATTTTGTACTATGTACTTTTATCTTAATAAAAAAACAAAGCTATGAATGTGCTTATTGGTGAATATGATGGTTTCCTATAGATAATATATATATAGCATAAAGTACTATTTTCAAACAATTTTTTTATGAGTCTAGGTTATCGTGTTTATACTTTAATTCTAAGTTTCTAACTAGTACGCATTCCAAATTAAAAATTTAACATTTACTTTTCTATTATTTAAGAGATGTACTTTGAGTGCAAATACGGGTCGTTTGTGAAGAAATTATGACAAAGTCCTAAGTCTACGAAGATTAATATTGACTAACCTAGGATATATTTCATTTTTTCTTCCTTTCTTAAAAAATGATAAAGTCCAACGTTGACTGAGCACAAATTAACAGCTGTTAGTATATATGTTGTTAAATTGTTTGACTTCTATTATTATGTTGAGGAGGGTTAAAATGCACTCTTCCTTTTGTGCTTCTAATGTGTATTTTCTTCTCATATTTTTATTTTTAAAGTTCAAATAATCAATTCGAACCTTCCAACGTGTTCTTCATTTTAAAATGTGCTTAGAAACCAAATTTTACATTTTTTTGAAATTTTTTTACTATTTTTTCAGAATTTTTGAAAATCATCACTTTGCTGAATTTTTTTATTATTGTTTAGTTTAATCAAAAATTCTGACAAAATATTAAAAAATTTCAAAAAATGTAAAATTTGGTCTCCAAACACATTTTAATATGAAGAACATGTTGGAAGGTTTGAATCAACTATTTGAACTTTGAAAATAAAAATATAAGAAAAAGGTGCATTAGAAGCACAAAAAGAGGGTGCATTAATTTAACCCTCCTCTATTATGTTTCATAAATTATGCATGGATGATTAAATATAAATAGTATATATGTACTGCGGTTTGTATGTTTAGATGGAATAAACAGATTGACAGATATCTCCATTCTATTATTAAGCACGTTGGGTGTCCGATCCGCCAACGACTACGATTGAGAGATGAAACTTCGGATTTGATCTCAGCTCTCCAATTACATAATTTGTCTTCTTTTGATTAAATACATCTATTTTATGTATAGAAGTCTAAATTTAGTTAAAAACATACCCACCACATGTACTGCCACACGATACATTATAATTAAAATTGAATAAATTCTGAAATTTAGCGATATATTTATCTGTTTCCTTATTCCTTTATTTCTATATTTTTTCTCTTCAATTGAGAAGACTCCACCTTCCATTTTTTTATTTATTGTTTCCTTATTTATTCGTTTCTATACGGATCACAATGGAAATCATTTTTTTTAATTTCCTTATTTCTCTTTCTTTGTTTCTATACATATTGGTGTGGGCAATTTAGTATATATTTTCAATATAGAATATATCAATGTGTGTATGTGTGTGTATTCTAAATTGGAAATAAAGAAGAATATAAATTGGAACGTGTGTGTGAATATATATTTTTCTTATAATATGTGTGTGTGTGTGTGTGTATCCTATAGATACACACGATAACACTTTTTATTTATGTTTTTTAATATCATATTATATGTTGATATTGAATTGTTGTATGATATTTGATATTAGATTTGAATCGAGCTATTATTTGATATCATTGGTACTTAAAAATAAAGAATCATCACATCATCAAATTGTTATCAAAAATCATGATTAAAGTTAATTAAAAATATATAATCATATAAATTTTCTATTAACATGTGTTTTAATTTTTAGATAATTGTTATTTTCATTAATATATTTATTTTTTATAATATGTCTCCGTTGCAACGCACGGGTATGATACTAGTATGAATTAATATATACGGATATTTAATTAACAGATATATGAATTTAATTTTTTTTTTTGCGGATATATATGGACAATGATCATTTCCGGATTCAGAAATAAGAGAATTTAAAGTTTGTGATACAAATACAATATGGATATAAATTCAAAAGTATCAAAATAATTAATATTTGTATAAAATATATAAAAAAACTTCAGAAATTTTATGAATAATATTGTAAAATACAAGTCGTCAAATCGAGAATAATTCGGAAGGTGCCAAACAAGAATAATTCCGAACAGTTGGTGTTTAGAAAGTTAATTTATTCATGTTTTATCATTATTAAGATCTAAAATGACACATATTGACTTATAATTCAATAAAATATATATAATTTAGAGAAGAGCGACATCCTCTCTTTTCTCTCCTCTCTCTAAAAACAAGGTGGTGCTCTTCTCTAAGAAAAACAGCAGTTTTGCTACTGTCAGTTTATTTTGGTAATTTGTAACAGTAGTGATTTCGAAAAATAAAAATAAAAAAATAGTATTTTTTTTTCGAAAAAAAGTGTACAATTTGATTTCCAAATATATTTTGATATGTAGAACATAGTGAGCATTTCAGGTATATATTTTGAACTTCGAAAACATCAAAAATAAATTGGTTAATTGTACCAATATATATATATATATATATATATATATAGAGTACGACTAACGCGCTTCCTCTAGCATATGGGCCGAAATGCTTCCGGTGGAAAGTTGAAATTTCAAAATCCAAAAAGTCGATCTGAACCGTTCATCTTCTTCTCCATATTAATATCTGCTTGGAGACCAAATTTTACATTTTTCTGAAATTTTTTACTATTTATTAAGCCACTTTGAAAATCGCTGATCCAACGGTGGCTTACCAAACAGTAAAAATCAGAAGCTACCGTTGGATCAGCGATTTTCAAAATGGCTTAATAAATAGTAAAAAATTTCAGAAAAATGTAAAATTTGGTCTCCAAGCAGATATTAATATGGAGAAGAAGATGAACGGTTCAGATCGACTTTTTGGATTTTGAAATTTCAAATTTCCACCGGAAGCATTTCGGCCCATATGCTAGAGGAAGCGCGTTAGCCGTACTCTCTCTCTCTCTATATATATATATATATATATATATATATATATATATATATATTTTAAGGTTTTCGGGCCAATTGGCCGTTAACAAATATATTGATAATAAAAAAGTTTATTTACACAAATAGAAGTAAAATATGTATGTATGTTCCCCCCTAAGTACTCTGTAATGCCCAGATTATATTAGATCCGCTATTTACATGAGTATAACCCAGCACTCTACTTTTAGTCATATTACCTTAGCTAATCTCTCTCTTTCTATGTGTCTATATATAATGTAGTTTATTGTTTAGTTGTAACTTGATTTCTCCTCATATAGAGGAGGGATCAAGTTACAACAAGTTACAACAAATATTTTTTTTATATTTTCAAAGTCTAAATTGTCGATCCAAACTGTTAGATGTGATCTCTACAATAAAATGTGCTTGGAGACCAAATTTTATATTTTTTGAAATTTTTTTACTATTTATTAAGATGGGTACAAAATATTATATATATTTTTACATATAATATGTGCATTCTTTTGTAAAAGTATCTGATCTTATATATATATTCTTGTCCGTTTCATCTAATGTTCGACCCATATCCATATTTTAATTTTATTTGATATCCTTATCCAAACTATCTCATGAAATTAGAAATATATATGAATAGGATATGTCATTTGTTGACACCGTTACCATGCCATCATGAGCCTTGAATAAAAAAAAGAAGATAACTTGCTATCTCTTTAACCATTAAATTTGTTTGTGATTTATGGATCTCCTATAGCTAGTATCATATATATATATTTTTCCTTGTTTGAGCATGGACTCCTTATTTCTTAAGCCTTCATGAAATGCGCGTCGGCGTTGTGCTTGTTCCTCCAAATAATTTTCTAGTTAGTTTTTGAGTAAAAGCCGGAGGTCAAGCCACCCAATTATTTAATATCCTTGTTAATTTTCTATTTAGTTTAGAGTTGGCATTATTGATATTTTTGAATTTCAATACCTCTTCAGATCTGATCGATCTTATTAAGTTACGGTATAGTATAAATCAATAATACACAATAAATAACATTTAGAAATGCTTAGATGTATCGTACAATATCTCCACTAAATACATTTTATATGAAGCTTTCAGTTATGCAATATAGTTCGTATGATATATGTTATAATTAATGTGGAATTCTACCTGCATATTTTTTTTTCGTTTAAAAAAAAAAGAACCTCTTAAATTCTTCTTTTTGAATAAAACCATATAATTGCACCAGTACTGGAGATATACAAATTGGAAGGAAATATGCGTAACATGATTAGAAAAATGTAACGTAACATGTTGAATACATTAACCTGTAAGTCAATAAAAGCTAATTGTAGAGCATTCATAGTAATAATTTAATTGCAAGTGCATGAACTAGTCCACTATTTCCTAAAAGTCATCCATCTCATTATAACTTTACGTGTATTGAAATTTATTCATATTATTATTATTATATATTTTGCACTATATATATGCTTTTCATCACTAGTTTTCCAAATCCTTCCAAAAGAAACCAGAAAACAAAATAAAATTGTAGAAATAGATCAATGTCTATTGTTTTCTTGCTAGTGCTCCTCCTCTCTTGCACTTCCAATGTGTTATCTACTAAAGTTGATGAAACCATGCTTCTCAAAATGAAGAAACAACTGGGCAATCCTGACATTCTTCGTAACTGGATCAAAGGCTTCAAATACTGTGGTATCAGATCCAATAAACCACCAAACTCCTCAGTACATATAGCATGTACCAGCACTGGTCGTGTAAGCAATCTCATAATCAAAAACTTAGATTTCTCAGCAACCTTTCCATACGCCATTTGTGACTTAACCGAACTAGATTCCCTTGATATATATAATTGGCCTGGGCTTCATGGTCCGATTCCTCCCTGCATTCGTAAACTTGACAATCTTAGATCCCTTGTTATAACCAAGACGTCTATGTCTGGTTCTGTGCCTAGTTTTTCCAAGAATACCAACATAATTGGCATTAATCTATCAAGCAATCACCTGTCTGGTACAATTCCACGATCTCTCTCCACCTTACCAAACTTACATTTATTGGATCTTTCTTCAAATTACCTCTGTGGAAAGATACCTAAGGGGGGTAACATGAGGCAATTCAATGCTGCGGTTTTTGCAAACAATACATGTCTTTGTGGAAACCCACTTCCACCATGCTTCAATTCTGCACCTATATCTGCACCTGCACCTGCGCCTGTATCCACCACACAGTTTGATTCAGCACCTGCACCTGCGCCTGTATCCACTGCACAGTTTGATTCAGCATCTGCACCTGTGCCTGTATCCACTGCACAGTTTGATTCGGCACCTACACCTGCGCCTGTATCCACCACACAGTTTGATTCGGCACCTGCGCCTGCGCCTGTATCCACCGCACAGTTTGATTCGGCACCTACACCTGCGCCTGTATCCACCGCACAGTTTGATTCGGCACCTACACCTGCGCCTGTATCCACCGCACAGTTTGATTCGGCACCTGCACCTACACCTGTATCTACCACACTATTTGAATCACCACCTGCATCGACACCTGCACCTACACCTGTATCCACCACACTATTTGAATCGCCACCTGCACCGACACCTGCACCTGAGATGCCGCATGATTCCAATTCAGATATTTATATATCTCCAAGAGATCCAAATGAAGAAATCTTGCTTCTCAAAATGAAGGAGCAACTAGGCAACCCTGACGTTCTCCGTAGATGGGTGAAAGGTTTTGAATACTGTGGGATCGGATTCTCCGATGGGGGAAGTTCCTTCGTATCTTTATATTGTACCGACACCGGTCGTGTAACCAATCTCAGATTCAAAGACATATATGTCTCTGCACCCTTTCCAGAGGCCATTTGTGAGCTTACAGAATTAGAGAGCATTGAGATATATCATTTCCCAGGGCTTTATGGTCCGATTCCTTCTTGCATTACTGAACTTATCAATCTTGGATCCATCATTATAAGAGAGACGTCTCTCTCTGGTTCTGTGCCTAATTTTTCCAATAAGACCGATCTCCTTGGCCTTATTATATCAAGCAGCCAGCTGTCTGGTACAATTCCACCATCTCTCTCTACCTTACCACACTTAGATTCCTTGGATCTTAGTTCTAATTACCTCACAGGTACCATACCACCTGGGCTTGTCACTAGTAGCTCTCCAATGCTTTTCCTTTCCAATAACAACCTAACCGGTGAAATACCAAAATCTTATGGATCAGTAAGTTTCTTTATGATCCAGGTAGGGAACAACCAACTCAGTGGTGATGCTTCTTTTTTATTGGGTAAACAAAAGTTTGCCGTTAACGTGGATTTGTCTAACAATGACTTTGAGTTTGATCTGAGTTCTGTAGAAATATCAGATAGACTATATAAGTTGGACCTAAGCCACAATAAAATCTATGGCAATGTACCAGATTCATTTGCCAGTGCTTCCGGGTTATCATATGTCAACCTATCATTCAATAGACTCTGCGGAGAGCTACCTAAGGGGGGTAACATGGAGAAATTCAATGCCGTAGATTTTATGAACAATACATGTCTTTGTGGGAATCCACTACCACCATGCTTCAATTAGGCACCTGAATCCACCACACCCTAAGTACTTTGATGTATGCTTGATCCAACAAGTCAAATATGCTCATGTGATGTTGTTTGTTGTTTTGATGTATCCAATAATTTTGTGAGTTCAATGTTTTAATAAGTGCAATGTGCATTTATGTGATGTTGTTTTGATCTGTGAATTTTTGGTTGAATTTGTGACATCAAATTCCAGTTTATATTTGGACAGAGATCCCATGGGCCTAATTAATTTGTGGGCAGAGAAGCTGTGGATATTTTATCTGTGCAATTTCTACTTGAACCCTGCAATAATTATTTATGCCAATGGGTTCCACACACTTTTATATACATGGGCTTAAGGTAGCAAAATATCACATGAACATGGGCTTAAAGCCTTGTAGAAAATAACAGAGGAGAGAAAATATACATTGGATACATTAGTGTCATAACATTATCAAAGGTAGTAACATAATTAGGCCTAGATAAAAAGTAATATGCTAGCTATATGATTAGTTGTGGTGTAAGGAGTGAAATAAGTCTTTTATTTCTGTCAGATGAAGTGTAAAATAGAAGCAATTAGATGGACTTAATTAAGATAGAATAAGTTAAATCATCTCCTCTTGTAGAATCCATTATCATAAACAGAAGTTTCTTTCTCAATTTCTCTCCTCCAAACCGATTAATTTAACCCATGAAATAAGTTGTCAAACAAAACATAAAAATAAAAAATGAATTAGATGGAGTAAGCAACTTGTAAGTATTGTAAGAATGTTTAAACTTGAAGGGGTCAATTCCTAAAATTTCCTTTCTTTCAAGTTCTGTGGATCTTATCTCTTATAAACAATTTTTATTACATTGGGCTTTCATTAATTTCTCCGAACCTCCTACATACAGAATCAGAAATCAGAATGGGCTTCATTCATTTTTTTTTTCAATTCCTTTGATTGGTCTTTCTAACGTGGTGGGCCCTAGCCGTTCTATTTTAATTCATTGGTTATTAACTTATTTTATATATATTTAGATGAGCAGATTAAAGATAATTCGCTTAACTAATTATAAAATGATTGTCCCATGAATCTCATTATATCTTATATATCTTGATGTTCTTAAGAGAAGAGAAGGTTAACTAATTAGGCATTTGTAACAGAGATGTGGAAAAAAATTAAGATCCATGCAGATTCTAGTATGGAAACACCCTGCAATGAACAACCAAATCCTATACCTCGGAAGGTATCTTGGGATTGGGAATGCGTGATATGTATTCTCATATACTTTGGAATCGCAGTATGTACTTATGGTTTATGCAATCGTCATGTCTCACATATCCGTGCCAGATCAAATTCGCTTCTCCATCATATCAGTACCTGTATCTCCGGTACTTACAAAAATAATGATGTTTTCTTTTTAATTTAATTTTTATTTTTTATCTTCTAAAAGATCGTTGTATTCATATTCATCATCTCCATAAGGTCATTGTTGTTGTTATTGTTTGGAAAGTAGGTATTCCACGTCGTATTTCAAGCAGAGAAAACATTCGAAAATGCATGGTACAGAAATGTGCCTTCATAGAATATCAACTACCATCTCATACCATGATATCAAAATTGCAAGAGCTGTCGAAGACAATCTGTGCTACGATATGAAAATGTGGAGCGATTTTGTAATTCCTGTACCCTTGCTTGTATCTATACCGAGATACCTACGCAAGCAACTCTGGGAAGAGAGAGAGATTACTATGCTCAATTTGGAGATGGATTTTAAAGTTGCCTCGACTAACTATCATGTCTCGTGTAACAACGTGAAACTTGGAGCTATGGATACACCTATGCCATGCAATGCAACAACGTAGATTATACACGCATACACCTGTAATAGGATATAATAATAACTGCTTTTCCTACCAGTTCCTTTGTTAGTTTCTCAAATCAATACAATTTTTGTAATTTCCAATCAATTAATGGGGTGAAAATCAAACCATCATTTACACTGTTTTTCTTCGCTATCAACTAGAGGGCTTATAAATATGTTTTGCTAATTTGGTTTGAGCCACGATTTATATCGTGAATTTTATTTCTAATCATAATAATAAAATTATATGCTTACATGTATAAATAATAAGGGGCAATTATATCTTTTATTTATTAAACGTTTGATATGTGATTAGTTGCAATTAATGTATGGACCGGTTTCTCATGCATCTTCATAATTTATATATATATAGTTTAGGATTCGTAAATAGAAAAAAACACAATATCTATAAATTTCAACGCAAACAATGTATGCGTATGGAATTCTGAAACCAATCATATACTTGAAAAAAAAAAATTACTTCGCTAACTTGGTACAATCAATAAAAATATGTAATCCTTTCTAATACTGTTTATACAGACTTAAAAAGTCCAACAAAATCCAATTATCAAAGAAAGTCCGACAAAGTCAAAGCAAAGACCTTCAACACAATACAGATACCAAGGCAAACAAACACTGTAAAAAATCCGGATATAATTGTTTTCATCCCCACTCTGGTACTAGTACTGGCTCTGTGGCTGCGACGGTGGATCCAACATCCCCAAGATATTGTCCCTATTAAAAGTAACATCATCACTACATCAAGAATACACATCAACATCTCACCAGTAGTCTTGATCTAGCCGATAGACTCGGGAAGTGGGATCGACATTATTACAGCGGCCGTACCAATCAATCCTCCCAAACCAACATAAATGGCGAGAAGAGTTTTATCATCCTTCGTTTCATTAGCAGTCGCAACCTGAAGAATTGGTAGCACAATATATAGGTGCTCCAATAAATGCAGCAAGTAATCCTAAAAATTTTAAACAAATAAAATTAAAATAAAAAAGTAACTCTCTATCTACAATTAACAAAATAAAAAATGCAGCACTTATTTCATTAACTACTTTTACTACCTTTTAAAGTGTCCACCATTCTTTTTTTATGGTTTACTCACAGACCATTAAAAATAAAAATAAAATAAAAAATTACCAACCGGTCTGTCGTCGAATATGGAGTTACGCAGCCAAGATTATTGCAATGGTTCTGAAAGCTGCTATGTAATTGATAAGTTTTGTTGTTTTAAAATAAAGAGTAGATCTTGTTTAAGACTTAATTATAAGTTTTGTTGTTTGAATTGGTAAATATGACAAAATTTGGACCTTGATGTAATTTCTAAAGACTATTTAAAAGATTTTTGTAACTTTGTATAAACACATAAATATCTATAATGTAAAGTATTCTTACCTAAAACAAGCTTACTTAAAAAAATAAAAATATAAAGTAACATATACTTACCAAGCCTCTGTAACAAGAAGTACGTACTTTTCCCTACTCTTCACAGTGCAGATAATTAATTTGTGGCTCCATATTTTAAATTGATTGTCTCTGATATTTTAAAGATCAGGAAATAATGTTTTTAATTTCATATATTTTATATCTAATTAATTGTATTACTATTGAAAACTAAATAACATTAAAACATAAATACAAGAGCTTATTTGGTGAAATGATATGGTTAAATATATAAGAGTAATTGGATTTGAAAGATTTATAAAAATAAGTCAGCACGACATATTCATTCAATCATTATAATACACACACATATTGTTCATTTAACTATGAATATACATGATATTTTCATGACTCCAAAATACTTTCAAAATGCTTTAACATAAACATTACATTATTTCAACTTAAATGCAATGATGAACTCACGATGTAATCCTTCTTTTTGTATAATAAAAAAATAAAATGGATTATTTTAGAAAATTAAAAAATACATTTAATTACCTTTGAAAAGAAATCGGGTTTGAGCTCGAGAAATATTCCAAACAATTAGCTTGGAATAATTACAAGAGAAGCTATTACACACAGGGATTAATACTTGTCATGTTATGGATGAATATTTTATTTACAAACATATATTTGAAATAGACAAATACTAAAATTATATATTTTTTTTATATGTTATTGAGCAAATATAGATAGATATATATATCTCTATATATATAATAATGAATTGATAATTAGTCAAAATTTAAAACTATAGAAATTTGGATGAAAAACAAATATGGACCAATACAGATTTAGAATTATTTGAAATAGATAGTTAATAGCTATTACTACTGGATTACTTATACGGTTCCTTTAGACACATATTCGATAAAGGAAGCGGAGAGCTGGTGCGGCTTCTAAATATTATTTTTTTATGCTACTAAAAGATTTTTAGATATAATTTTTAATATGATGAACATGTAATGAACAAAATAATGATAAATAAAATTTTAATTTTTGTAATGAATTAAGCAATTATAACGGATGAAAATATTAAAATTAGCTTTCATCATATTCATATCTAGTGATCTGAAGCCAAAATAAATAAATAAAATTATTTACAGAGAGGGATTACTTGACAATGCTTATTTTGACAGTAATCTTGACAATGGTTTTGCAGAAGAAATCAAAAATAGAATTGAATGAAAAGTCCGATTTATAGATATGCTATTGGACATATATATAGATAATCTAACAATGAAATTTCACACGAGTTTAATTTGATGTTTCATCAAGGACGTACCATTAATTTTGAAAAGTGATCCTCCCACATAAATAAATAAATTGATAGATAAACAAGTAAGTAAATAAATCAACAACAACAAAAATTAGTCCAAAAGAAAAACAACTGTTTGCATTTTGCAAACCATTTTGATGTCTTAATTTAAATGCTAACAGCAATAAAAAAATATATGTTATTTTCTATTTTTCTAGAATCTCAACTAATTTAAATGAATATAATAGTTTAACATTTATTATAACTAAGTCATCGTCTCATTTTCTTCTCAGTGATTGAAACGTACTGCGGGAACATACATTAATTGTCGATAGATTTGGTTCCTATTTAAAGTTAAGGATGACTAAATTACTTACTTTAAGTTAAGGTGGCTTATTATTGTTGTTTGTTTAAAACTTATTATTCAATCCATGACTTAAGCTATTCTTATTTGGTTGGAGTTTGTTACGTATTTTATGACTCAAAGTTGTTAATCCATAAACCATATATTAAATTAATTAAATAATATTACATAATTTAAAAATAACATTAAAGCTAGATTTGCATTGTGATAAATTAGAAGACAAGAACACAAAGAAGCAAAATTATGAAAACATCAAGCACAAAATCGTTTGTCCCGGTGAGTATCTCTTAGTGGAACATTATGGACTTTATCGGGACAAAAACATAGTATCCATAAAATTGCTTTCTTTAGATCTCCATAAATAATTAGCTAGGTGTGTAAGAGCTTCGCCTGTAATATTCCAAGATAATAATTTGGAATATTTCTCGAGCTCAAATCCAATTTCTTTTAAAAAGTAATTAAATGCATTTTAAAGTTTCTAAAATAATGCATTTTACTTTTTTATATTCTAGAAAAAAAATATTGTATCGTGAGTTGATTATTACCTTTAAGTTGAAATAATACAATGTTTATGTTAAAGCATTGTGAAAGCATTTTGGAGTCATGAAAATATCATGTTTATCATATTTAAATGAACAATATGTGTGTATTATAATAATTGAAATGAATATATCGTGCATGCTAGCCTATTTATTTGATTATTCCAAAACCAATGATTCTTAAATAAATATGCAACATATAATTTCACAAATAAGCTCTTGTATTTATGTTTTAATGTTATTTAGTTTATAACAGTTATACAATTAATTAGATATAAACTATATAAAATTCAAAAATTGTTTTCCAACTAAAAAGATATCAGAAATAATCAATTTATGAAATAGATGATTGATTGTTAGTTTATAACAGTTGTACACTAACTTGCTTATACAGAGTTGCCGAGGTCACGTGAGGGCCGTTGTGTTGCACAGAGCCGACGCGTGGAGAGTAATTCATACTCTTTGAGTTAACTCCATATTTTAGTTAAATTTGGGGCTGTCCGTTTTAGATATGCACTAGTATTAACGATTCCTAATTCTGATCGCACGGTTAATAAATAAACGTAAATAGTGCGTTATCACAGAGAATATGGATTACTGATTGAGACAAAAAGTTTGTTATGTTGTCGGCCCATGCTGCCCGGAATTTTATCCTCTGTGTTAACTCAAATTTTGATTTAAGATCTGGAACATCTGATTTAGATCCGCACTAATATTAGCGATTCCTAATTCTGATCGCACAGTCCGTAACTTAACACAAAAGGTGTGTTATGGCAGAGGATATGGATTCCTGATAGATGTTGTTTTACAACAGTTAACTATTAGACGTTATTCAATCCAGAAACAATTCTCTTTTGATTTGTTGGTGAATGGAGCTCTCCAGTTGTGGGTTAATACTATTACATATTTAATTATGACAGTAAACTATAAAATTATAATAATTATATATTGGTAAAATTAAAAATTCATACTTTTACAAAATGCAAAACATATGTAATTATTTGTATTCATATTTTCTTATAACTTCAAAATTAAATTTGGCATTCATATCATATTTACTTGATAGTTTAGATATCAAATGTTCATATTTAAATTTGTGGATACATATATATTCGATTAGTTTTCATTCCTATAACTCCATTGACGCGTCTGCCGAGCAAGGTAAAGTTTCTTTGGACCGTTTGATCGGAATTGGCACGAATATTAAAGAGATATGATACGTTTCATTTTGGACCGAATGGTTCAGATTCTGATTGGATGGTCGTAGAGTTTGAGAAAGAGATAAAGAAATACAAATATTGAATTCAATATCACTTGTATTTCATGAGGAGGGTTCACATGTCTTCATTTTTTGTGCTCCACTATGCCTTTATTTTCATAAACTTTAAGACTCAAAATTTAAGACTTAAAAGTCAAAATAAAACCGTTAAATATGATCTATCATTTTATATATTCACATATAAAAAATTATGACATTTCAGTTTTGTTTTAGCTATCATCAAGAGCTTGTAAAAAACATACTAATGTGGATAATTTCTAGACGTTGAATTTTCAACTTATTGATTCACATAAAAACAAAATTAAAATGTGATAATTTTTTTTAAGAACACAACAAAAATAAAATATATCGATCATATCCAACGATTTTATTTTGACTCTTAAGTTTTAAATTTTGAGTTATTAAAGTTTTGAAAAATAGAGGCATAGTGGAGACATAAAAATGGAGGTATTAATCTGAACCCTTCTCCTATTTCATTGTAAATTGCAGTCATTGCTAGTATTTAAAGAGTGCAAGTACAAACAGAGAGCTCACTAAGTTTGTCCTAATTACATAATCTACCACAATACAATTCGTTTGTTATAACAACTTCAATTAGAAGGTACAACAACAGAGTAGATACTTTTTGCGAGGGAAAAAATGCATTTATGACGGTACTCTCTCGCAAAAAGTACCGTCGCAAAAAAAAAAGCTAAACAATGACAGTATTCCGTCATAAAAAGTCACTTTTTTATCCTTGCGAAAAGTGTCTCATTCTTGTTATGAATTTGTTGTCAGTCTTGATGCATGAACTGGACGTATCCATTATACTCCTATTGACGGTTGGAATCTAAACAAAAATATTTTGTTACCTAAGATGATATGGACTCGAGTGAGGCAAGGGTTCTGTGTCTTGCATTGGTGAATTTGGTTCTTCTCTCTTCACGGATAAACATTTTAACAGAGCTGCTTTTGATTCATACAGCACAAGTTATAGACAGTATTGTTTTGACTCTGTTATATGTGTGTTGCATGAATTAATAACTGCTCTGTCAAAATCTTCACCCCTCTCACGCCTCAAGCATGGCTCTCTTGGATTCAAAAAATATTGAACAGAGTTTACAGTTCTAGTATTCCAATGCAAAGGTTCCTTTTAATTATTGATTTGAGATGTTTTCTGAGGGAATGCAAAATATTTCTAATTGTGTAGAAGAAGAAACTACAGAAATTTTGCAAGAGTGCACGCTGCACAAGAATTGCATAAATTATATTTTATCAGGGTCAAAAGCGGAAATAACAGAGAAATATGTACAACAAAACATATTGATATACCTGGCCTTGAACATGGTCAATAACAACATCAAATTAACCCATGGATTGACCTGAATGAAGGTCACATGCTAGCACTCTGTTAGCTCCTGCCTCAGTTATCAGATTTGCAACTACCTTTGCTGCTATGAATTCCCGCTCTTGCGTCTACATCATCAACATACAAATAAAAGCTCTATATATCAACGCATTTCTCTTGTGGGGCTAAAAAATTGTAATAAGAGATGATTTCGTTGAACTATATTTATGAGGAGGGTTCCACTGCCTCAATTTTTCATGCCTCCATCCTGCCTCCAAATCTAAACCGTTTATCAAAAACTCAGATGAACGGACAGATCCAGCTTCTCTGTAATTTTACTTCCCTTCAATTTCCTCTCATTTCCCCTCCTCCTTTTCTTTCCCTACCTCTCTTCTCCTTCTCGTTCTCCAGTCCGCCCCTCCCCCCTCATCGGCCCCCCTCCGGCAATCCTCTGCGCCACCCCAGCGCCCCCTACACTCTATTCTTCTTCAAGGTTTCTCTATCATTCTCCTCTCAATGTTCTCTCCTCGCTCCTTGCAAACCTCGATGGAACCACTTCGAATTTCGCACCGACCCCATCCCCCTCTTGTCTCGCCTGATTTTGGTGGTTCTCCAAAATTCGTACACTGTTTTACTTCCTTGTTCTTCGATTCTTCTTCGATTCCTCGTGCGTGGTTTGCTCTTCGATTCTTCTTCGATTCCTCCTTGCTCTTCGATTCTTCTTGCTTCCTCTTAGGACCATGGAACTAAAGCTATTATACCAAACATGATAGTATTGGTCCCTATTGTATTAAAATTGGTTTTATATCCCGTAGCTCTTAATTAGCATTGTTTGACTGCAATAATTTTTGGGATGTTGTGTTCAATATATGTAACTAAAGTTAGTTTGTAATACAACTTGCAATTTGTGGAGAAGCTGAGGTAAATGCTCAATATTTAGTACCTCGTATTATCTCATAATTCACTCTTACTTTTCGTTTTAATAAATTAATTCACACTAATATTTGTATCAAATACTCAAATTACAGTTTTCTTATCTGTTCAAAAAAGAAAAAAAAAATTGTACCTGCACCATACCATAACATATAGTTGATGTTTTGTGAGTTTTACTTAAGAGCATGAACCTATTATTTGCTCTAAAAGTTATTTAAATGTTGCAGGAGGTGAAAATGCAAGAATTGTAGATAATGTTGGCTAGGAAATTCTAAGCTATTCCGTTTGGTATGTTTTCATATAACTATATTGGTACACTTCCTCATTTTGTATGTTTGTGTATGCAGAAGAAGTTTTCATTTAAGTATAATGTTTGATTCTTTAATAGGCATCCAAAAGAAGAGGTTCAACTCCAAATTGGAAAGCTTCTCGAAAATATTTAATTTATTTTTAAGATGTAGGGCAGTGGTATGTTAATTGGTGCTATGCACTGTATGATCATCAATGTGTTGTATTTTTTTTTTTATAAAAATAACATTGTTTAATCAAAATCATTATGTGAAATGTCTCAAATTTACTTCTCTATTCATTTATGTTTGAAATGTGATTTATTGGTTCTTTATTTATTTTTTCTCTTGCTGTTACATATGTACCAGTTGGTAATAAACAAAATAAAACCATCTTGCTTTGGTAATTTTGTCTTAGTTTCTGTAGTAGGTGAATTAAGTTTGATTTGTTGTTGTTGGCTCTTTAAGAGTTCATGTTGGATTCCATTAAAAATAATAAACGGTTTGGTGTTCTTGTTAGACTTTGATAAAAATGGTGATCAATTTGTCCTTCTATGGAAGTGAAGTTCAGTGAAACTTGACCAAATGTTTCACTGGTATTATCTTGAACGGGTACTGGTATATACCAGTATATGTGGTAATACTTGGTTTGACTATAAATATGACCAAATGTGAAACATTTTTTACATATGCTTGTCCATTTTATTATATATCTGTCTTCAATTGGGCCGTACTGTAAATTTAAGTGAAGTATAAAACAATTAACACCTTCACAGATAAAAAGAACCTGGTCATTCAGAAAGTTTGCACGAGGAAACAAACAATTGAATAAATAAATAAAAAATGAAGGGCAAACACTTACTATACTCTTGTTACATGATACATGATTGAACAAAAAATAAAGGACGAGTTTCTCACATCTACTGGTACATTTACTTGTATGCATTCAGGTGCTCACATTTACTGGTACTGGAAATGAAAAATAAAGGTAAAGTTGCCTACACAATAAAAACAAGAGAAGTATCAACTATCAAAAGAGACATTTAAATTACAAATTCTCATTGCATGATTAATGACATTAATGCTATAAGTTGTTAGTTTTACACAAAAATCCATTAAACCATTGAATTTATATTTATACCAAAATTTGCCAAAAAAAAAAAAAAAAAGGGAGGAATGCAGTTCGTCCATTCTTTGATTCTTCACCAAATCTTGAAGAAGAGGGAATGGGACGGTGCGAAATTCGAGGTGGTTCAATCGAGGGTTGCAAGAGGAGAACGGGGAGAGGAGAAAGATAGTGAAACCTTGAAGAAGAATAGAGGTCGAGCTCTGTGGGGGATGCAGAGGGGCGTTGGGATGGCGCTGGGTGGCGCGAAGGGGTAGGTGGGCGAATTGGAGAGAACGAAGAGAAGAAGAGTGGTAGGGGAAGCAAAACAGGAGGGGAAATGAGAGGACAAGTAAGGGAAGTAAAATTACAGAGAAGTTGGATCTGTCCGTTCATCTCAGTTTTTGATGAGCGGTTCAGATTTGGAGGCAGAGTGGAGGTATGAGAAATTGAGGCAGTGGAACCCTCCTCTTCAGATATAGTGGGCCAAAAAAATGGGCTTTATACAAATATTCTCGGAATGGCCTCTCATATCCTTTAAGAGTATTATAATCAGCAGCATATATTGTAATAAGAAGACTCAGAAAAGCCTCTCATATTTCTCTTCTGATTACAATACTAATTTTGATTTGTACAGCGCATTTCTCTCGAGTGCCATTTGATTTTGCTTAGTACAAATCAGCAACATATATATTGTAATATTTGAATTTTGTTAATTAATATAGAGTATGGCTAATATAACATCAGTGTCATTTTAGTCTATATAACACCAACTCCAAAACCTATCAAATCGAGTTCAAATGGTGAATCCAAACCGTTCAAACTAATTTACTTTATGAGCGATGTGTTTACATGCAAACATTTTATATTTTCGAGTTATTTTAGTATCAAATCAAGTGGCAAAAAATTGAAAAATGAATGTATTAAAATTAACTTAAAAACTCAAACATTTGACCGCTTGACTTGATACCAAATAAACTCAAAAACTTATAAATTTTACATGTAAACGTACAACTAATGAAGTAGATCGGTTTGAACGGTTTGGATTCACCATTTGAACTCGATTTGATAGGTTTTGAAGTTTGTGTTATATAGACTAAAATGACACTGATGTTATATTAGCCATACTCATTAATATATTTGTCTTAAGTTTTATATAACTCAATTATCCAAAAATTATTTGTTTCGTATCTGTATTCGAATCCGTATTCCTAAATAACATCAGTGGCATAAGTGGCACCCAATTGGCCCCTTGTTTCCATATCGTTATTTTGGCATAAGTGGCACCCAATTGGCAATGTGCAACCTCTTATCCTTAAGATTTCCTGTGTTAGTATTTTGTTTTCTAGCAGCAGCCAGATGAATACCTGAACCTTTGTTGGAACTTTCAGTTTCCACAGGGTTTTATGGTATGCAGAGATCACTCCCGAGTTGCTCATCATTTTGTAGGCTGATTTGCATGTGAAAAGTGATGTTGTCGACCATCGCCAGTCCCATCTTTGGGTGATGGCATCATGTGTCACCGAGGTGGTGAAAAAGGGTAGAAGGCTAGCTAGGTCTTTGAGGAAGTACGATGATGTGGCAATTGTATCCAGTTGTGCTGGCTCGGTAATGCCGTATAGCCTCTGTAGTGTGGCATCCCACAACCCGTTCGGGCTGTGATATATGTGCCACAACCATTTGGTTAAAAGTGCATTATTCTGTACTTCCAGGTCGATAATTTCCATACCTTCATTTTCCTTGCGTGCGCATACCATTTCCTAATTTGCGAGGCAATTTATGCCCTTACATGTATCCTTTCCTTTCCATAGGAAAGCCCTCCTCATTCTGTCCATATGTTTCACTACTCCCTTTGAAATTTTTAGCGCCTGCATGTAATGCAATGGCATTTCCGTAAGAACCGCTTTGACTAAAGTTATTCGCCCACCATAGGATAGGAATCTTGATTTCCACCCTTCTAATCTACTCTGGATTGACATTAACAATGGTTGATAGTCAATTTTGTTCAGCTTTTTGATTGATAGAGGTAGCCCTTAGTATGTGATTGGTAGTTGTGACGGAGGTGAGGACAAAATGGTTTGTACCACTCTTATCAAGTGATTTGGAATTGCGATCGGTACGAAGCTGTTCTTGGTCCTGTTGATTTTCAGTCCCGACAGTCTCGCATAGACTTTTAGGACCTGCTTGATTACCTTTAGGGTTATCGGGTGCGCCTCTGATATGATGACAGTGTCATCTGCAAACTAGATGGTTTCTGTAGCAATTCTTACATGTTATCATCCTAATGTCACTCTAAATTTAATTAATTTTTAATTTTGTCACTCCAAATAAATAATATCTAAAATACCCTAACCATCTCTTTTCCCTCCATCTATTTTCCCTCTATTTTAGCTGGGTTTGTGCTCCAAATGCCGTTTTAATTATAGTGTGGAGCTTTCGTGGTGTTGATAGTCAATTTGTTATTTAGAATTAAACGAGCTTTAGTAGCTTGACTAGCTTCTATTGTAGACACAAAACTGCTGTTCTTTTGTAGTGTCGTCTATTTTGATCCTTAATTATTTCTTGTGGTAAAGAAGCGGTGGTATTAGAATTCGATATATCATTTTTTTTTTTGGGCTTTTCTGATGCATTTGTGTTGCTACTTTTGATGAGAGATGCAAATTAAGCACAGTTTGTAGCACATTTATATTCAAAAATGAAAAATGCTGTGACAAGCCTTGAACTTACAATTTATGACAGTTAACCCTCTGATTTTTTTATTTTTATTTTGACAGTAAATCTTTGGACTTCTAATTTTTCATCAACAATCGAACAAAATTCAAAGAAAGATAGAGGAAAAAGAGATGAGGAGGGTATTTTAGTCATTAATTATTTAGAGTGGCAAAATTAAAAATTAACTAAGTTTAGAGTGGCATTATAATGATTTCTAATTTCGGGGTGGCATTTTTCAAATTTTAAAAGTTTTGGAGTGACAAATAACCAATTTTCCCATAAATGTATTATTTTTTGGTTTTGGTTTTATATGAATAAATAAGTTGAAATATTGACCTCCAAACTTTATCCATATCTAAGTATTTCTACAAACTCTTCATACCGTTCAAACAAAGTCAAAATGTCTTAATTTTTTATATATGCATAGAAAAATAATATAGATCAAATCTAACAGTTTTATTTGATATTTAAATTTTAAATTTGAAGCTATTAACATTTAAAAATAGAGACACAACAAATACAAAAAATAGATATATTTGAACCCTCCAATAATATTTTTATCTCTCGACTGTTAAAAATATAACTTCATACTGACAAATAAAAACGGGAGAACAACAAAGCACAAAAAAACAAAATTAAATAATGGGCAAAATTTGTCCAAAAAAACTATAAACAAAGTTTTATTCAAAATCAAACTTACACCGTTAAACTGGTGTCAAAATTTATACAAATAAATTAAATTTTCGAAACTATTTATATTTATTAAGTTTTAAATTATTTGACCAAAATTTTAAATCCGCTTTTAAATAAATTTTATCTTTTTTTTTCTTTTTTTTTTTGACAATCAATTCCTTGAATAATAGACGACCAGAACCAGAAATAGCAACCCCACGTTGCTGGCCCTGAATCTGATGAAGTCGTATCTTCTGCATTAATACACCGTGTCTTAATAGATCTAGACCGTCCGATATTATCCTGATATGGATAATTTTTTAAATATTGATTATTAAGGTTGATGATTCATATAAAAATAAAATCAAAAAGTGGTAATTTTTTATGTGTTTGTAGAGAAAATAATATAGAGTTTTATTTTGGAATATGAGTTATAGAACTTTTGTTATAATTAAGAAAATGGATTTGACGAGCTTGATTCTAATATAAGCCTATATCAACTATGTCAGAATCTCAACTAGGCTCCACTGGTCAGGTCTGGTACATATACAATTCAATAATCTAAAGCCGACAGCTCTTTAACATCATGAGATATCAATACTATGTTAACTTAAATAATGAATCATCACCTTTTGATTTACTCCAAAATTTATGAGGTTAACTTTATAATGAAATGGATGGTTTATCATTTTTCTATTTGGTCATTGAGTTTCAAAATTGTTGTATTATTTGTAAAATATTCAAATTGCGCTAAAAATTTGCTATCGTTAAAAAAATGTAAATTAGAGCGAGAGAGAGAAAACAACTTGACAAGACTGTCAAGAGTTCAAAAAAAAAAAAAAACAGAGAGAGAAAAAACAATCATTTAAATTATAACTATGGATTTCTAATTATGTCCTAACTAAGTCAGTCATTTAGTTCTCTTATAGCTATGGATTTCTAATTATGTCCTAAGTCAATAATCCTTTAGTTCTAAAAATTTGTTTTCTTTAATTTCTCAAAATTGGTAAAAGGAAAGGAACAAAACAAATCTCTTTTGGTACATTTGGATGAAACAAGGAATAGAGCAAGAGTAGAGTTAATCTCAAGTTTGAAAATAGTAGCTAATCCAAGTTTTGGTTAGATTAGTAGAATAATGAGTTAACATGTATAAGACAAACAAAGAATAACGGTTTAGTGTTATTCTTGCTCCATCCAAACGCATGCATCCTTTGTGAACAAAACGAATCTTCAATTTCTTCATTCTTCAAAATTACTAGGACTAGGGTGTTCTCAAGTTCACTAAATCTCTTTGTGAACTCAACTCTAAATTGTTGAAACTCATCTATCTTACGAGTATTGTGTTTAAATGAGAAATTTTTTAATTTTAAAATTAATTTTATAGAGAAGTGGTAAAAGAAAATTAAAAAAACGAATACATTAAAATTGATTTACAAATTTTATAATTTTGAATGTTTGAGACTTTATACTAAATTAATTTGAAAATTTAAAATTAAGAATATGCTAGTTTTACTTCAAAAACACAATTTGTAAAAACCAAACGAGCTCTACTTCACAAGAACAAAACACGGGTCTCACACAAAAATCGGAATGGGGCTTATGTTATTTGGGCTAATGTTGTGGCCCAAATGTTAAGTGTCAAGAAGCTGCGCAAATGCAATGAAACCAAAACAGATTTTGAATAGACATATGCTAAAGTTATATATATATATAGAGGAGGGTTCAAATGCCTCCATGTTTTTATGCCTCCATCATGCCTTCATCTTTCTTCATCATTTTCAAAGTGCAAACAGTCGATCTGAACCGCTCAATCTAACCTCCATGCTAAAATATGTTTGGAGACCAAATTTTATATTTTTAGGAATTTTTTTACTATTTTTTTAGATAGGTACAAAAATAATGTTTTTAGATGGTTCAGATTTACTGATTTTGTACCTATCTAAAAAAATAGTAAAAAAATTCCTAAAAATATAAAATTTGGTCTCCAAACATATTTTAGTATGGAGGTTAGATTGAGCGGTTCGGATCGACTGTTTGAACTTTGAAAATGATGAAGAGAGATGGAGGCATGATGGAGGCACAAAAACATGGAGGCATTTGAACCCTCCTCATATATATATAGAGAGAGAGAGAGAGAGGAGGGATCAAGTTACAATAATTTTTGAGTTACAACAATTTTTGAGTTACAACAAGCATTTTCTATATTTTCAAACTCCAAATCGTCGATCCAAACCGTTAGATGTGATCTCAACAATAAAATGTGCTTGGAGACCAAATTTTACATTTTTTGGAATTTTTTTACTATTTATTAAGATGGGTACAAAATTCAATGGTTTGAATTTGACTAGTTTTTGTACTCATCTTAATAAATAGTAAAAAAATTCCAAAAAATGTAAAATTTGGTCTCCAAGTAGATTTTAATATAGATTAAACATCTAACGGTTTGAATTTGTTGTTTGAACATCACACAACTTAATTTAGCCCCGGCAGCACCTCTGCTGAAATGCTGTCGACAGCAATTTAGCCGGACCATATATATATATATATATATATATATATATATATATATATATATATATATATATATATATATATATATATATATATATATATATATATATATATATTAAGAGGATTTAAATGTCCTTAATTTTTTGTCTTCATCAAATTTTTATTTTTTAAATATTAATAATTTAATATTTTAAAATTTATATATTTAAAAAAAAAACAGTTAGATGTGACTATATTATTTTTTTACATGCACATAATAAATTTATAATTTTTGGATTTTGGATTTTGTTTTTTTATATGAATAAATAAATTGAAATATTAACATCTAAAATTTATCCATATCTATGTATTTCTACAATTTCTTGATATCATTCAAACAAAGTCGAAATGTCTTAATATTTTATATGTGCATATAGAAAAATGATATTGATCAAATCTAATAATTTTATTTTTATATTTGAGTTTTAAACTTAAAGCTATTAACATTTAAAAATAGAGACATACCAGATGCATAAAAATAGAGATATTTGAACCCTCCACTAATATTTTTATCTCTCGAATATTAAAAAAGTATAATTTCATACTGACAAATAAAATGGGACAAACAACAAAGCGCAAAAAAAAAATAATGGGTGAAAATTTTGTGCAAAAAACTTTAAACAAAGCCTTATTCAAAATCAAACTTATACCGTTTAATTGGTGTCAAAATGTGAAGAAATAAATTAAATTTACGAAACTATTTATATTAATTAAGTTTTAAATTATTCGACTAAAATTTTAAATCCGCTTTTGAATAAATTTTATCTATTTTTTTTTTTTTGTGACAACCAATTCCTTAAATATAGACGGCCAGAATCAGAAATAGCAACCCCACGTTGCTGGCCCTGAATCTAATGAAGTCGTATCTTCTGCATTGATACATACACCGTACATTAATAGATATAGACCGTCCGATTGAGATCCGCACTAATATTAAAGAATCCCGTACATTATAGACGGTTGAATTGGCTATGATCCTGATCAGACGGCCGAGATGTATTAAACTCAAAACATTCTCTTCTTTTGAGTTAATGCAGAGGATACGCGTTCGAATCTGATCCGCTCCGCTAAAATCTGAATTCGTATTCTCAAAGATATCTCAAACTTTGTGTGACTTTATGGAAAATCTCAACCGTTAAGTTGAGATATCTCAGAGGATACGCACTCCTAAAATCTCTCAGTAGACTGTTCTCGAACTTGTTCGAATTTTAACGCGATAGTTCTAGAACTTGTTCATCTCCCGCGAACCATCCCTCACCACCGATTCTCTCCATTGAACGGTTCAGATGTCGCTGTTTCGAACTTTCTCGAATAAAAAAAAAGCCTTTAAAAGCCTCCATGCCCTTCGTTCCTCCTCACATTTTAAAAGAAAGCTTCCCAAAAAGTGCTCTCAAAAACCTCTAATTTCATCGATATTTGTTGTGATTTGTTAGTTTTGATCGATAATGGCGGGAAAGGGAAAGGGCGAAGGTCCGGCAATCGGAATTGATCTTGGTACCACTTATTCGTGCGTTGGTGTGTGGCAACATGATCGAGTCGAAATCATCGCGAATGATCAAGGGAACCGTACTACTCCTTCATACGTGGCCTTTACAGACACGGAGAGGCTGATTGGAGATGCAGCCAAGAATCAGGTCGCCATGAACCCTACCAACACTGTTTTCGGTAAGTTCGATTTTCAAAATCATGTTCCCAATCTACATTCCTTCTCTGTAAAGATGTTAATTAGAGATAAACCTCACTTATTTTGGGGAATTTAATGGTTTTGTAGCAATCACTTGGAACCCAGAAAGTCACAAAAGCACTCTTCAATTGAATATAGTTTAGCAAACAGCCAATTGATTTTGTATCGAAATATATCCAAAACCAAATTCATGGCATAATAAAAATTAATTTGGTAACTGGCATGTTGTTGTACTTTTATATGAACAGAATGTAACTTGTGCACTAATACATGGAACAAATGAGAACTGGTGTGAAACACTTAGGATTTATGTGAACATGCAGTTTAAAAATAATTTCTGAAATCCAATGACAGTGCTGTGGTGCTTGTTTTGTGCTTGATTGGATAGTAGATTCTCCCATCAGCCTTTATTCCAAGAAAATGAATTTTATGGAGACATTCAACTTACCCGCTGATCTGTTTTGTTTATGGAGGCACTCTAACTTACTCGTTGTTTTGTAAATGTTGCAGATGCAAAGCGTCTGATTGGGCGTCGTTTCTCTGACCCATCAGTCCAGAGCGACATGAAGCTCTGGCCATTCAAGGTGATCCCCGGTCCAGGGGATAAGCCCATGATCGTGGTCCAATACAAAGGTGAAGAGAAGCAGTTTTCAGCAGAAGAAATCTCCTCTATGGTTCTCATCAAAATGAAGGAGATTGCCGAGGCCTATCTTGGCTCCACTATCAAAAATGCAGTGGTTACGGTTCCTGCCTACTTCAATGACTCTCAACGCCAAGCTACAAAAGACGCCGGTGTAATTGCTGGCCTCAATGTCATGCGTATTATAAATGAACCGACTGCAGCTGCCATTGCCTATGGCCTTGACAAGAAAGCTGCCAGTTCAGGAGAGAAAAATGTTCTGATTTTCGACCTTGGTGGTGGAACCTTTGATGTGTCTCTCCTCACCATAGAGGAGGGAATCTTTGAGGTGAAGGCAACGGCTGGTGATACTCACTTAGGCGGTGAGGACTTCGACAACAGAATGGTGAACCACTTTGTGCAGGAATTCAAGCGAAAACATAAGAAGGATATTACTGGTAATCCCAGGGCTCTTAGGCGTCTCAGAACAGCTTGTGAGCGAGCTAAGAGAACCCTGTCTTCCACGGCACAGACTACCATTGAAATTGATTCTTTGTATGAGGGAATTGATTTCTATTCCACCATCACACGGGCACGGTTTGAGGAACTAAACATGGATCTTTTCCGGAAGTGCATGGAGCCAGTTGAGAAGTGCCTGAGAGATGCCAAGATGGATAAGAGCAGTGTCGATGATGTTGTGCTTGTCGGTGGGTCTACTAGGATTCCAAAAGTGCAACAGCTTCTTCAAGACTTCTTTAACGGCAAGGAGTTATGCAAGAGCATCAACCCTGATGAGGCTGTGGCATATGGTGCTTCTGTCCAGGCTGCTATTTTGAGCGGTGAAGGTAACGAGAAAGTCCAGGACTTGTTGCTGCTTGATGTCACCCCATTGTCTCTTGGTCTTGAGACAGCCGGTGGTGTCATGACCGTTTTGATTCCCCGGAACACTACCATTCCCACCAAAAAGGAGCAGGTATTCTCCACTTACTCAGACAATCAGCCTGGTGTGCTGATCCAGGTGTATGAAGGTGAAAGGGCCCGCACCAAGGACAACAACCTTCTCGGCAAATTCGAGCTCTCTGGCATGCCTCCAGCACCAAGAGGTGTGCCCCAAATCAATGTGTGCTTTGATATTGATGCCAATGGTATTTTGAATGTATCGGCTGAGGATAAGACCACCGGTCAGAAGAACAAGATCACAATCACCAATGATAAGGGTCGACTCAGCAAAGAGGAGATAGAGAAGATGGTTCAAGAGGCTGAGAAGTACAAGGCAGAAGATGAAGAGCTCAAGAAGAAGGTTGAGGCGAAAAATGCTCTGGAAAACTATGCGTACAACATGAGGAACACAATCAAAGATGACGACATCTCTTCAAAGCTACCTGCTGATGACAAAAAGAAGATTGAGGAAGCAATTGATCAGGCGATCAGCTGGCTTGATGGCAACCAGCTGGCTGAGGCAGAGGAGTTTGAAGACAAGATGAAGGAGCTCGAGAGCATTTGCAATCCGATTATTGCTAAGATGTATCAGGGCGGTGCACCAGGTACAACTATGGATGAGGATGGTCCGGCCTCAGGTGGTCCCAGTGGTGCTGGTCCCAAGATTGAGGAAGTTGATTAAGCCATGATATTAGGTGGGTTTTAATTTTGTTGATGCATGAACATGTTGATGTTGTAGTTTCTTGTTTATTTTGTTGTGGTAGTAGGGTGTTGATGTGTTGATTAAGCATTGTGATCAAACTCAGAATCTATTCAAGTTGAACTTCTAATCCAATTTGGCGGCCAGTCTTAAAACAGAATTAAACATAAAGCAAAAATCATGACCTTAGATTAGCAATAATTAGCAGGAGGTTGATAAATAATTTTTTTTGTGAATTAAATTGCAGTATGCTGTATTGCTCAAATCTTTATTACAGCATACAATCATTTTTTTATGTATACAAGAGTAAGGCTAAAGCCGTTGGAAAGAAGGCTACAAATTGTGAAAACTATTGCATTATTTCCTTGTGGAATTAGTCGGAAAGTTTCCTTTAGCAGAAAGGTGAAAGAGAGATGGCAGTGTCTTATTTGTAAATTTCTCAATTATAGTTATGATTACGATCTTCAATACTTCCATCTTCCATGTGTCGCTACTTTTAGAAATCTGTAGGGGTGTCAGTGGGTACAATACGGTCTGGGTTGAAGTGAAATTGTTTTTTATCAAAGCAGTAGAAGACTGGTAATGGATAGATATCAGTGTTGAAGGTTATTTGGTACCGATCTGAGAGTTGGTATCAGTGGGGATTATGTGTGCCAATTTGTAGGGAGTTGTTACTGGTACCTTGAGGAATATGTATCAGTGAGATCGCAGTTGGTTGTTTTTTTAATTCTTTCCAGGATAATATTGCATTGTATGTGGTGGTTTCTTTAATGGAACAGGTTTCTAATTTCATCATCATCTTGTATACATCATGTTACACCATCAAATCTCCAAATTAAAAGTTGGTACTCTAAAAATAAAGCCATTTTGAATCGTAATAAGTGTTTGAGAAAACTTTATACCAGCCATAAAACTCACCTTTATGTTGGATTGAAAAATAGGTTGAATGTTAACCACCAAAAATAGTTTTTTTTTTTTTTTTGTAGTCTAGTTCTACTTTGAAAGTTAAGTTGAGTTTTAATCATAAAATATAAGCAACTTCATAAAATGTTCCAAACCATTGAATTTATTTTTCTTCATGATTATATAAGGCAAATTTTGTTTAGTATTTATAATAGATAGTATATAAGAACAAATCTCCACAAAATGTATCTATATAAATTTTTAATATTTAAGTTACTGGTACATGGAGCTGGACTGCTGCTGGTACATGATACTGATATGCACTGTTAAGATTGGATGTAACTTATTTTCTGCACAAATTGACAGCACCTGTCTGGTTAACAAAAAAAAAAAAAATTCTGGTACATTTGTTTTTCCTTTTTTTTTTCCTCCTGTTCCGAAAGAACTTGTTTTAAGCAGTAACATTTTCACCCTTGACAGCCTCTGTCAAGCTTATATATATATATAAAAAGTAGTAACATTTTCATTTCACATTAATAAATTGGGGGAAAAAAGAACCGTGCATTCCATAAATATTGTGCCACAACCACAATACAAATTTGTCCAAACTAGAGATGCACCAAATAGGTGATGTATTTCAATTTTGTAAGATGCCAATCAATTTTGTTAGTACGAAATATAAGCATCATATTCTAAAATCAACAATCCTTGTGGAGAAGGCACTTGCTTGCTGAGGGTATATCCTCGAGCCATCCTAAATTCGCCAGTGCCGCCTATTATTCCTCTCTCCATCACTGTCCCTAGCACAGCCCTGCCGAAGATGGCCAACGTGCTGCCCTTGTACGGCCCGTCGGTGAACCCAAAATTTAGTATTGTTAGAATGCCGCCGTTCTTTTCCATGGATGGTACTGTAACCAGCCCTTGGGCCCTACCTGCAGTAGTGTGAAGGAATTGTTTTGAATTTTCAAAAATAAAAAATTAGTGAATTTTTTTGTTGTAATTCTCACAATAATTCCTGTCTAGTGAGGTTAGGGTGGTAAACAGAGCAGATTCGGAGCGGATAATGCTGATGCAAAATCTGTATCCGTCTTTTGATGAGCGGATACAGATACGGAAAGCAAACGGATATTAAAATTGAAAACTAAATCCGCCTTAATGGATACGGATACGGATACGGAGCAGATATTTTACGAATACGGATACAAAATGAATAATTGTCGGATAATTAAGTTATATGAAACTAATGACAAAAATATTAACTAACAAAATTGAAATATGAAAATGTATAAATATATTTTTTAATTTTTTTTATGAAATTTGTAAAAAGGTACAAAATAAAACGGGTACAATATATATGTTGGTGATTTGTACTAAGCAAAATCAAATAATGAGAGGCCTTTTCGAGAGTATTTGTATAAAGTCCATTTTCTTGGCCCACTATGTAAATATAGTTCAACGAATCATTATGTAGCATTATGTAGCATTAATTACGAAGTACCAATCAATTTGGAGGTTGGATCTGGTCCTTCCTTTAGCATGTCCAGTGTTTTAAAATGCAGTTTTGTTCATGCATGCGGAAGGCTACTTCATACCGCATATGCGGTATGCGGACGCATATGTAAATTTTCATGCGGATTTATATATGTGGATTTTAAAATAAAAATTCACGTATATATATATAGAGAGAGAGAGAGAGATAGATAGGCTAATATGCTTTCGGTAGCACTTCGGCCGAAGTGCTACCGGTCCAATTTTCGATTTTTAAAATTCAAACGGTCGATCCAAGCCGTTCATCTTATTCTCCATATTAATATCTGCTTGGAAACCAAATTTTACATTTTTATGAATTTTTTTTACTATTTATTAAGTTTTTTACAAAATTGTTGATCCAACGGTGGCTGCACAAAACAGTAAAACCGTTGGATTAGCGATTTTCAAAGTGGCTTAATAAATAGTAAAAAAATTCAGAAAAATGTAAAATTTGGTCTCCAAACAGATATTAATATGGAGAATAAGATGAACGGTTTGGATCGACCGTTCGAATTTTAAAAATCGAAAATTGGACCGGTAGCACTTCAGCCGAAGTGCTACCGAAAGCATATTAGCCTATATATATATATATATATATATATATATATATCATATTCATATATTTGAATTTATTTTCACATAATAACATAACCAACAATATTTTTTTGACTTTTTTAATACAAATTTTAATTAAAATACAATCAAATTATCAAAACCGCATGGAAAAACTGTATGGCCGCATATTTCAGTCCGCATGACCGCATATGCGGCCGCATGGTCAAAACTACATGGACATTCTGAGCACAGCTGCCGATCGCATACGCATATGCGGCCCATACAGCCGCATTTTAAAACACTGAGCATGTCATCGATGACACCTATTGCGCCAAAAGATGAATAATTTCTTGGGGGATTTACAACACCTACAGTGGTTGCATTAGACCCAGAATAAATCTCGTGGGAGTAGAAATGGAGATGAGTGGTTTTCTCTCCTTGGAAGAGGAAGAGAGTTGGGAGTACAATGCATATCTACAAAGCTGGTTATTTATTGATAAAGTGTGGTTTAGTTAAATAATTTGATTAATTTCTACTAAACATAGTCCTTTTATATTCGGGCGGACATATGCAGCCCAAAACGTGTGGGGTCCATTTTGACCAATTATTTTTCTGTTTTTGAGAAATTTAGATATATGTCTAGTTATTATTACTTGTTCAATTATATATTTTGTCATCTAAATTGAAAAATTAGTTATTTAACAAATTTATTAATGAGGAGGGTTCAAATGCCTCCATTTTTAGTGCCTACACCATGCCTTCATTTTTCAAAACTTTACTAACTCAAAATTTAAAACTTAAGATTCAAAATAAAACCGTTAGATGTGATCTATGCTATTTTCTCTATGTGCTCATAAAAAAATTATCACATTTAAATTTTGTTGTTATATCAATCAATAAGTTGAAAAATCAACGTTTAGAAATTATCCACGTTAGTATGTTTTTTACAAGCTCTTGATGACAACCAAAACAAAATTGAAATGTCATAATCTTTTACATATAAATAGATAAAATGATGTAGATCATATTTAACGATTTTATTTTGATTTTTAAATCTTAAATTTTGAGTTTTTAAAGTTTTTAAAAATAGAGACATAGTATAGAGACAAAAAATCAAAGTATTTGAACCCTCCTCTTTATTAATATACTCATGTCTGAATATTATAACTTAAAAATATAATTTAATAATAAATAAAAATTAAATATACTATTTTGCCCTTCTTCGAAACTGTATATCACTAATTGTTCCTCTCTTTTGCCGAAATAATCTCTCTATTCCTCTCCGTTCCCTCGATTTTGGCACTCAAATAATAATAAATGAATAGTCGTTTCCACTTTCCAGAATGCATGTGCTGCACATGAAACATTTCATTATACATGGTATCTGTAATTTATCTATTTGTACTGTTTTCTTTTAGGGGAAATTAGTTCCATCTCACTCTCAAATGGTGAATTTAAAAAAATGCTATCCCAAAATTTTTTTTTTGATAAATGCCACTCCAAATCGCATTTATTAAGAAAATTGCCACAAATACCATATTATTATACATTTGTAATAAAAAATAAACATAATATGTTGAGTATTTTCGTATATTCCAAAAATACCCTCAGTCCCTAATCCTTTCCTTTCCTTAATGGTCCGATCAGAAACGTCTCCTCTCTTTGTTTCTTTGTCTCCCAGTCACAGTGGTGAGGCTGAAGAGAAACTGGGGTCCGGGAAGTAAAAGGAAACTGGAGCTATTGAAGCATTCTGAGGCTGAAGAGAGGGACCCGCGCAGCAGAAATGAAGGCTACTGTAGAGATCGCACTAGAAGCGAGGCTGGACTGAAGGGAGAAGGATCTGTTGGGCCATCTCAGTAATAAAAGCTGATGTAGAAGCGAGTTGATGAGCCGAGATGTGTTTGAGAAATCCAAAGCCGACCGATCAGATTAATTCCAGTTCTATAGATTTCGCCTATATATATAGAATTAGTCTATGGTTTCTGATTATGAAATCATTTGCCAACTGTTTGGAATTTTATTATGTTTTTTTTTTCAATTGGCTTAGGCAACCCACTGTATTCATTTACCAAATAATTTGTGTTAGAAGAGAAAAAGAAATTTTGAAGATCAATGCTATTTTCGTCAGTTCACTTATACTGTAAATTGTTTATTTAAAATTATACATTAATATGGTATTTGTGGCAATTTTCTTAATAAATGTGATTTGGAGTGGCATTTAGCAAAATGGAAATTTTGGGGTGGTATTTTTCTAAATTCACCATTTTGGAGTGGCATGGAACCAATTTCCCCTTTCTTTTAAGATGCATTTACCTGAATCTTGTCAAATTGGTGACAAATTAGTGAATCTCTTAGTAAAATAGATAGCTGAGAGTAGAACTAGGGTGTTCTTAAGTTCACCAAATTTTTTGGTGAATTCAAGTCTAAAACTCATCAAACCGGTTTTAAGTGACGAATTCAAACCGTTGAAATCCGTCTACTTTACGAGTGATGCGTCTACATAAAAAAAAATTAATTTTGCGCAGAGTCGAGTGGTCAAAATATGTTCAAAAAATGAATGCATTAAAATTAATTTATTAACCTTCTAATTTTGACCGCTTGACTTTAAACTAAATTAATTCGAATGTTTAAAATCTTCACATGTAGACGCATCACTCGTAAAGCAGGGAAATTTCAACGATTCGAATTCATCGTTTGAAGCCAATTTGACGGGTTTTAGACTTGAGTTCATAAGAACACCCTAGTTTACTCGATAGCTGCTTATCACAACCCAATCTGATCTTTTGAACACTTCGTGTAACTCTTGAGTAATTGAGCAAAACTGGAACGATATGAGAAGAAAAGAAGAAACAAATAACTTAATGATATTTTCTGATTGGATAAAAATACTACCGTTCTCTCTCCTTTCCATTTGTATGATACGCTGGACCACTCTTAACAAATGCTGAAATGCTATTATTTAAAATGTACATGTAATTAAGTAAAAGCTGAAGAACTCAGTAGCAATTTATGTCATGCGTTGGCCCATCTCTCTCAATTTCTACTAATAACTCTTCTCAATCAGCTACTTGATTTAAGAGAAAATTTCTAGTGTGTCCATGTAAATTTTAAAAATAGCCACTTTTCCTATAAAAGTTCCATAATATCCAACATCTCATCAAAACTTTGACATTATTTCATGTATCTCCGTTTATTTATTTAATTGTTTTAAAAATCAAATTGACAAATTTACCCTTTCACTGCTTCTCTCTTCCAACACTATGTCCTGCTTGATTACGGAGGAATTAGAAGTGGTGGATAAGTATATCCCTCTGTAAACTCTTCAAACAAAGCATGAACTAAGATAAATTCACCATTTGGGTAAAATTATGATGGCTTCATCATTCCTTAAACAAAATTAACAAATAAAAAGGGAGTATTTGCATGTACTAAGATATGAAGGAAGCATTGAAAAAGAAGAACCTGTCTTCTAAGAGAACTAATATGTCATTTCCTATTGATAGCTGCAACCTTAGGGATTGTCAAAGCAATTAATTACATTAACCCTTGAGGATGTTAATTTTGCATAAACCTCCTTAAAAAGTATTATATTTCTTTCCAACTAAAATGTTCCATAAAACTGCAAAAAGCATGTGGACTTTACCATCTAACAGGACGAATAGGAATATAAAATATTCATTTTTTTAAGGCCTATTAAAGAAGCATGTGTTGAGTTGCCACTTGCCAGGCCTTGACAATTTCCGAGAATTCTTGCTCTTGAGAATCGATTAATCGAAGCATGAGGAAGAAATTTGAAGTTTAACTTTTATTAAGGAAATGAAACGGAAGGTTTATCACCTTTTTTGGTCAGTTTCAAAATTGTTGTTTTATTTGTAAAATTTTCAGCTTTCCCCAAAAGTTTGCTATCGCTTAAAAATGAAAATAAGAGCGAGCGAGCGAGAGTGAGAACAACTTGACAATCTTAACATTTTCTCAAAAAAATAAATAAACAGAGAGAACAATCATTTTAAATTATAGCTGTAGATTTCTCGTTATGAAAAGAAAAAAAAAAAAAAAAAAGTCGAGTACTTTGTATATTATATCGGAGAGAATTATTTTATCATGAGAGTATTTAGAGGCATTTTTTATCTTAAACTTTTAACAAAATGTAACGAGCATATCGGTGGTTTTGTTTTTTAGTTAGTGGTTCCAACAAAATAATTCTTATTGTTATACGTAAATATTTGTTTAATTTTCAATGAGATGAGGATAGGAATTAATTTTCTGGAACCACTGACTAAACGAAACAAATATATTATTACTCAATATATATATGATAGAATTAGTAATTCAATAATTGAAGATAGAATTATTAATTTCTTTAATTTCATTTATCTTTTTTTTTCTTATAACATGGTCTTATATATCAATTCAACCTCTTGACTACTCTTAAAATATTTTTATGAACTGGGACTTCAAATTAACATCTCATGATCACTTGTTTTATTGGCATAAACACGAGTAACATTCCAATGATCCGAGACGATCGAGCAAACAAAAAGAAAACAAAAAAATGTTGTTAGTTATATGAAAATGGATGAATGGATGGAAATGTTGTTAGTTTTATGAAAATGTGAATAAAAAAACAAGAAACAATGAACGAGTAATTACTAATTTTAGATAGTTGCTTAATAAAGTTTATTTGAAAATTGATGGATGGATGTATTGAGAGTGTTCATAAGAAGTCCTGCTAGTATAACATCAGTGTCATACGACACTAATTTCAAAATCAATTGAATAGGCTTCAAATGACTAATCCAAAACGTTCAAACCGATTTACTTTATGAGTGATGCGTTTATATATTATTTTTTTATATTTTCGAGTTATTTTAGTATAAAATTAAGCAGTAAAAATATTGAAAAATGAATGTACTAAATTAACTTAAAAAACTCACACATTTGACCGCTTGACTTGATATTAAATAAATTTGAAAAATTATAAATTTTGATGTAAACGCACAACTAATAAAGTAGATCAGTTTGGATTCACCATTTGAAGTCGATTTAATAAGTTTTGAAGTTGATGTTATATAAATATTAAAAAGTGAAGTCACGTGTTCATTGGAGGATTCAAATCTACTGAAATCTTTGGAAATTTCAGTGATCCTGAAATTCAAAATCCAACAGTTTTAAGTTTTCATACAAGAATTTTAAAGCAACCAGTTTTTTTATATACAAATCTCAAAACATATAGACATTTGAATTGAGAATTTCATATTCCTGAAATCTCAGAGATTTTCAGCAGATTTGTTTCCGTTCATAGGATTGTATTTCCTTCATAATAAGTCAAATCGAGAGTCACTACATAATTTCTTATGACATATGTTATGACCTTTTCTTTTGTTAATTAACTCAATGTTTATGTTTATGTTATTTGGGCTTATGTTGTGGCCCAAATGTTATTTGGGCTTTTTTGGGCTTATACTCAGTTTCATGAAGCTGCAATGCACCCGAAACAGATTTGAAATAGACAAATACTAAAATTATATATATTTTTGATACGTTACTTAGCAAATATATATATATATATATATATATATATATATATATATACAGAGATAGGCTAATGTGCATTCGAATGTATATGGTCCGAAGTGCTTACGGTCCAAATTTGAAATTTTAAAATCCAAACGGTCGATCCGAACCGTTCATCTTGTTATCCATATTAATATGTGCTTGGAGACCAAATTTTACATTTTTCTGAATTATTTTACTATTTATTAAGCCACTTTGAAAATCGCTGATCCAACGGTGGCTGCACAAAACAGTAAAACCGTTGGATCAACGATTTTCAAAGTGGCTTAATAAATAGTAAAAAAATTCAGAAAAATGTAAAATTTGGTCTCCAAGCACATATTAATATGGAGAACAAGATGAACGGTTCGGATCGACCGTTTGGATTTTGAAATTTCAAATTTTGACCGTAAGCACTTCGGACCATATACATTCGAATGCACATTAGCCTATCTATATATATATAATAAATTGATAATTAGTCAAAATTTAAAACTAAATTTCTCCTATAGAAATTTTGATGAAAAACAAATATGGACGAATACAGATTTAGAATTATTTGAAACAGATAGTCTAATAATGAAATTTCACACAAGTATTATTTGATGTTTCATCAATGACCGTTAATTTGAAAAGCGATCGTCTCACATAAATAAATAAATTGATAGATAAAATAAGTAAGTATAAATAAACAATAAAAAATTAGTCAAAAATAAAACAAAGGTTTGTATTGCCAAACCATTTTGATATCTTAATTAATTATATACATGTGATCTTAAATAACTAATTAAGATAGCATATATACATATCACAAGCGCAAACAAAAAAGGATGTCTGTTCGTTTATTAGACGCATCTGGTTTTTTTCGATGATAAGATTTCATACAAAAGAAAACTATATATGCAGCAATTCATGTTGTCAATGCAAACAATTTTAATTTTGAGATTGTTTGACATAGGGTGATATATTTTTATGCGTAATTCGTCCGATAGTGTAGTGTTTTTTTTATTTTAATTTAAAATCTTCATTTACATTTTGTTTCCATCATAAAATGATTTAATATATTTTTTTTTTGTGATAAAAGAATTTTTGTTTGTTGATAGGGTCAAATTTGTCATGATTTTTCCTATCACTTAGCCTATATTATTGCCATTCATCGAGTTACAATTGCTTATTTTATAGAAAATCAAATTCTTTTTTGTTATTTCACTTGATTTTAGATAATTGCATATTTTCAATGATATTGGAGCAAAAACAGGCATAAAACACGCAATTCTGACACCTCAGCCACAAGCTCACGGGTGTCGTCATCCACATGCTATCCAGAAGCGCTTCCACAAACGGTTATACCGCCCATACGAATCTCAGCCAAACCTCATGCTATTCCGACATCTGCACGCAGAAACTGCTAGAACAGCAGTTATAGATCTAACTTCCCAATCAATGCCTATTTAAGCAAATGGACGCCAGGGAAAGAGGAGACTCTCCGAATTGACATACCACAAAAGACAATACACATCTGAGAGCACTTAGAACTAGGGTTTCACTTTAGTGGATGCTATGCAAAAGGAAATCACTAAGTAATAACAAAGTCTCAACTAGAAGAGAAGAAAGGAACAAGGCATGAAGACGGCGTGCATGAGATAAGGAGTAGCATAGGTGTTTTCCCTTCATCTCTCTCTATTGCTCTCCCTCTTTATGTATTTTGTTTCTTTTGTTGTTGAATCCACCATGAGCGACTGAGCAACCCTATTATAGGGTGAAGACATGTAATCTTAAATTCTTATGAGTTTAATCTAGTTGTTCATTTATATTATCTTTGCACTATGATCTGAATTCTTACTAAGATTTTATGCCTTATGATCTTATTTATTGTGTGGTTAAGTGACCTCGTATGAATGGAGTGTACAATCCATTCATACCTAATTGGGATTAACCAATATCCGAAGAATATAAGTTATCCTAGATACAAGTATAATAGACTGACCGATTGACCGCTTGTATTTGAACCACAGTTACAAGACCTATTGGGAAGTGGTTTAGCAGACGAATATCACATTCCATCACCGATAGTGGGGTAATCTTGATTATTGCTATTACCAAAGGTTAGAGGAAGGACCGACCAAGTGAACTTGACCCTTTTGTAATATTAGTAATTATGACTTATCATTAATCTACATGCAATTGTGCTAAGTATTCGACAGGTACTTACTCAGTTAGGGTGTTGTGAGACTGACCGGAGATCAACACTAAGATAGGATTAGCAGCTCTCAAATCGCATTGATATTAGTATAGGGCATTTGCGGTCTTGGCCAAACCATGTGTGATTCCGACTAGAGTTGAAACCAGATCTTGTACGGTTTACCCAAACGTGTGCGGATGGTGACAGAGCCGCAGGCTATTGAGTAACTTTGCAACTGACAAGTATTAGCAATAGCATGCGGATTGTGACAGAACTGTGCGCTATTGTTATGACAACCAAAACCTAGATTAAACAAGTTTGAATGATAAAATGTCTGATTCTCTAGAAGCTTATCTTCTAAACACTTAAACTACTATCACTTCTTTGTTGTAATCTAACATTACAACTGAGAAACCAACTATCGACCAACCAAACACAATCAACCAACTTAGAGGAACCGATAACCTAGACCTTAGTTTATACCTTAGATCTCTTAATACACCATCTTTACGGATCGACACCCCAATCTATACTACACAGTAGATTTATGCGCTTGTGAATCGACAGCAAGTAGAAATTAAGATTATAAATATTATTAGCATTGATTTTCACCCTATCATTTGTTTATACAAAATAATGTTGCACACATTAATTGAGGTAATTATCGTGCCGCAAATAAATAAATAAAAATCGTATTTTTTTTTCTATTTTTCTAGAATCTCAACTATTTTAAATGAATATGATTTTCTATAATAGTTTAACGTTTATTAATAACTAAATCATCCTCTCAACTTCTTATCAATGACCGGAACTGCTAAAGAAACATACATTGTTTGGCTCCTATTTAAAGTTAAGAACGACTAAATTGTTTACTTCAAGTTAAGGTGACTTAAATTATTCATGTTTAATTAAAATTTATTATTCAATCCATGACTTAAGCTAGTCTTATTTGGTTGGAGATTGTTACGTAATTTATGACTCAAAGTTGTTGACATCCATATATTATACATTAAAATTAAATAAAATAATATTACATAATTTGAAAAAACATTACATAATTTTAAAATAACATTAAAGCTAGATTTGCATTCTGATAAATTAATAGACAAGAATACAAAGAAGAAAAATTATGAAAAACATACAACTAATAAAAAAAGTTAATATTGATGATGGTTTTTACTTTTTAGCAGGGTTCTAAATAGCTAGCTATAGCGGCGCTATAGCTTTTCCGGACCATAAACGCTAAGCTATGAGATAAAATTGTGCTAACTCAGCTACGACCGCTATAGCTGTAATAGCTGACCGCTATTACCGCTATATGAGACCCGCTATAGCTACCGCTATGCTACATGATTTTTTTTTTGCAATTTATATGGACTTCTGTACTTCTATTCTTATTTCTAATGCTACATGGTCTTCTACGATAAGTATACTAAACCAAACTATATGCTTCTATTTTTATTTGTGATTTATTCTATCATTCTATATCGAGAAATATTCAAATACTAATTCTTCATTTTGATTACTCTTTTTATAATATTCATTTGTAAAATTATTATCGTTCGTTTCAATTGAAAGCTGATTTTGATTATTATTATAATTATAAAATGTTTAAATATGTATATTGACTTCATTTACCTTATAAAATTAATTGCTCTTTGTCTATTATAATATGTAATACCATGAAGTATAAACTATTAAATAATGTTACTTTTTAGATTTTTTTTCCTTCTTATTTGCGTAATTGATAAAAAGTATAGACTTAGATTAGTTGTTACATCAATTCTCTAATATTAATTATGTTGATAATTAGTAGAAATATAGAATATAAAGTTTGAAAAGGGAAAATCGCTATGTATGATAGCTTCCGCTATAGCTACGCTATTCGCAATAGCTTTTTTTTTTGTCTCCCCACTATGCCGCTATAATCGCTATTTAGAACCTTGATTTTTAGTGAGTGGGACATTATGGGGCCGTTCGGCAACAGAGAAGGTTTAATCCGATTTCTTTAGCTTTCTTAGTCGCTTAATCCTACCGAATACCGGTTCCTTAGCGTGGATTAAGAACATCTCCTTTAGTTTTTTTTTTTGCCCGGATCTTAATCCTCTACCTAGATCTCAAGCTCAAACCCCATTTCTTTTAAAAGTTAATTAAATGCATTTTAAAGTTTCTAAAATAATCCATTTTATTTCTTTATTCTAGAAAAAAAAAAGAATGAAATCGTGAGTTGATCATAACTTTTTAAGTTGAAATAATGCAATGTATATGTTAAAGCATTGTGAAAGCATTTTGGAATCATGGAAATATCATGTTTATACATATTTAAATGAACAATATGTGTGTATTATAATGATTGAAATAAATATGTCGTGCACGCTAGCCTATTTATATGATTATTTCAAATCCAACGATTCTTACATAAATATATTTATGGAACCATATTGTTTCACAAATAAGTTCTCGTATTTATGTTTTAATGTTATTTAATTTTAACAGTAATAAAATTAATTAGATATAAAATATATGAAATTCAAACATTGTTTTCTAATTTTTAAGATATTAGAGACAATCAATTTATAAAAAAGATGATTGATTGTTAATATATAAAAACCAACCGTCTTCTGATAGCCACTATCAGTTTTATCGAAAAAAAAAAACCAACCGTCGAACTAATTGAACCAACTAATCTCACGTTCACCATATTTACAACAGTACTCTCTGATTATATTGAGCTAACTTTTGAACCAAATCGGAGTGCGCAAGCTTGTGGAGAATCACAAAATCACAATGTAAAATTTTATATTTTGATCATTGATTTATTTTTAGCCTTGATCTCGAATGTGCAATCGATTATTACAATTAATCAATTTTGTCGACCGTCTCAATTTGGAGTAAAGCAACTCATGCTACTTAAAATTTCATTTATGGATAGATATAATAGTCCAAATTATTTGGATGCTCTATATGTATGTTGCAAAGCATCATAATTGAAATTTTAATTGAAATTAGTTTTATACGTAACGGTTTTATTTCAAAGAGACGGTTTTATTTCAAAATTAATTTTCAATTGTTTTAATTATAAATTTAAAGATAAAAACACAACATATAGACTGCAGACACAAAAATTTTGAACATGTTCCAAAAGTTGCTTTCTTATAAAATGGATGGCAAAAAAAAGTTACCTCATTATAGAAGGACACAAGTAGAACTAGACAAAATGTCACAGCGCTATGTCAGTTTTGATACACTTTACACGTAATTTCTCATTATATGCCTTCCACTTAGGAATCAGCATCATATTCATATACATTAATTAACTCAGATTTTGAGTTAGTGTATCACGATTGTAAACAGTCCGAATCCGAATCAATCCAATCAATCTGATTTAAGATAGAATGCACTGAGACTCTTAATATTTGTACCAATTAATCAACATTAATTAAAAGTTTGAGATTCATTCTGCATTAACTTAAGTTCTGAGCTAATGCAGACGATAGGAGTTCTCTCTCGGATAAATACATTTAGCAAAATAATATAAATAATAATAAATTTTGTTTGATAAATTTTCTCATGAAATATAACTATTTAATAATTTCTGTTTAGCTAAGGCTCTGTTTGGCCATTCAATGTTACCGTGGAAAAAAAAATCACTTAGAGTGATTTTTTTTTTCTACGAGCACAGTGTTTCGGCCATTTAAATTGGACCCGTTCCCGCCTGACAGCTGAACAGAGCCTAAAATATATTGAAGTCCTAAAGTAATCCCTAACTCACATACAGCCAATTTTTTTAATATTAAAATCTGTGATTTAAAATATAAGCTCTCGAACATTTTTTTTTAATTAGAAAACAGTTATATAAAAGATTAGTGCAATATTTCTTTAATGTTTGTCTCATTATTTCGACTATAATAAGCCTAATATTAAATACCTTTTGAGATTATATGATGGTTATATTTTTTGTAAACAAATCGGACGTCAAAAACTAACTAAAAATTAAGAATAAAAATATGTGATGTGTGTAACTTTTTTTTTTAGTAAAAATTGGAGATCAAACCACTCAATTATTTAATATTCACAGAAAATTTTTCTATTCGGATTTTGAACCTGCAACTTCATACACGGAGAACATTACTTTTGTCACTAAACAAAAATAAATGTTATGAAAATTCTAACTAGTAACCTACAACTATAAGTTAACATTCATGAGGAAATTTTAATTATATAAATCCTTTTAAAATTTATAAAAGATAAAAGATAAATTGACTAATTTGTTATTTACGATATAGTTTAGTCAGTCCCACAAACAAGACTTAGAATTAAGTTGTTGTATAAGTGTCAGACATAAAAAAAAAAAAGTCAGAGAATTATAATGGCATTTTTGCTGCGATATATGATTGATTCCTTGATTTCTTATACATAGAAAGAATTTATAAAATTAAACATGAATGCATGTTATCCTTCCTTGTATTGTATTCCAAAAAGTCGCATATCTAACTTGAAACAATGACAGACATATTAATTGAGCTTTCAAAAAGTTTATAATTTCACTTATTTTTTATATAGTTTAGATTAAAATACTACTTGCTATAAGTAGAATGAAAATTTTATATAATTGACTTCTTTTCACGTTTGATCTTTATAATTTAAAAAATTAATATTTTTGTTTAAATTTGAACTATCCAATCATTATCCAGACCAATTTGATTTGAAGTAGAATGCATGAGGTCCTTTAAATTCCATACGGATTATGATCGGACTCCAGATCTAAACAGGGGCGGAACTAGAAAATTTATATAGAGGGAGCTGAAAACTTAAAATTATTAATTATTAATTTGTAGCTAGTGAAATTTGAACCCAAGACCTCCCAAGTACAAAATAGAGCCTTAACTATTATACTACAAGTACACATTTGATATTTTATGAGGGGGCTAAACTATATAAAAATTTTAAGAAAATAAAAATTCAATTAAATTTCAACTTACGTGATTAAAAATTACGAAATCATGGGGTGGCTTAGCACCCCGGGGCTATGTGTAAATCTGTCCCTGGATCTAAACATAAATATTATGTTACCTTACGTAATATGGATTTGTTTAGAGCAAGGTAGGTCCGATGAGAATCGGATCTACTTTTAGAATCGATCGGCTCCAAAACCATCCAATCTACTTTAAAATATGTAAACACGAAAATTGAAGCGCGTGTGTACAAATATTAAAGCGGACTGTTTTTTTAAAGTAGCATTTTATCTTATTTATTTTCCTCATTTTGTTTTTGTTTTTGTTGCTTTGGTCCTAACTTTCTCTAAAATGTACAAGCAAGAGATATGTATTTGCTCGCTTTGTGCACTTGCTTTTTGCCCGTAAACAAATGCCCATACCTTGTGCAATCGATTGGAGCGCGGAAGTACAATGATACGAAAGATACTCATGATGACTAAGGAGCTTTCATGTTCGATTTGTCATCATATATACCAAATGTATATAACTATATATCAAGTGGGCTTTACAGCATGAAAGAGCATGTATACTTTTGACTATTTTCAACCTTCGATTTAGATCGATTATTGTATGAATTTTTTTATAAACTATAATTAGAAAAAAGATTCTTATGAAACTAAGTTACCAATATGATTATTATTTTTTTTTTTACAAAAATCATAAGGACCGAAATGCCGATTTTTTTTTTGGAGACCGAAATGGTTGTCCTAGGTCTTTTTAAAAAATTTCACCGTATTTTTTTCTTGAAATCTGTGAAAATGACTGGGACCGAAATGATATCTCGGTTCTTATGGGTTTTGTAAAAAAAAAAAACAATCAGTTGGTTTGATAATTTTTTTTATTTATTTATGGTTTCTAAAAAAATTCTTATTATATACACCCATTGATTTATTGCTGGCAAATAATATATACAAGGGGCAGCATAAAATCAGTATGCAGAAGAAAATAAAAAAAAAATGCTGATTGAGATTATGGTATTATGCAGTGCGTACATCAGTCCGTACAATGAATTTATATTTTTATTCTTAAAATTTAAATAGTCGAACTGAAACACTCAATGTGATTTTCGTATGAATACGTATTTTGGAAGCCATATTTTTTATTTTTATAGAAAGATAGAAAATCATTGAGTATATTTAAATAAATAGTAAAAAAATATAAAATTTGACCTTCAAGTACATTTTAATATGAATATGATATTAAACGGTCCAGATTAACTGTTTGAACTTTTAAATTGAAAATATGACTGCGTAGTACAAACCGATTTGAGCTATGCATTGTAACGTAGCCTTAAACATAATTAAGTAGACTGAGTTTTCTATTTAGATTGGATATAATGTTTTAAATCAAATCTAGCTTTAATTGAGATTAAGAAAAATCAACAAATCTAACTTTTACTAAGAAAATTGAACAAATGTGATATGAAAACCAGGACTGTGCTTAATCCCATTTAAAATTCTCAGAGTCAGAGGTAATTTTTTTACTGGATGGATCTGAAGTTAATAAAAATTTAATAATTTAGTAACTATGATAATTTATTAAGTTATTATATAAATTTTACACAAAATATTAAGGTATGGATTTGTTGATGAACACTTTTTTTACACTAGATGTATTGACAATCTTAACAATATATTTCTAACGGTTAATTAATGATAAAACCTCCACCGAAATTAATTATTCTTACGTGCATGATAAATTTTTAATAAAATGACATTTCAAAAATTAAATTAATATATTATCAATAAATCACAACTCAATCTAAAGTATCTATTTAAGCCAATTTTTCATACCATTTACAGTGTATTTTTTAAATTTTGGGGGCTGCCAAGCCAATTTGTGCTCTCCAAAAAAAAAAAAAAAAGAGAGCAACATATTGGTTTAAAAGCCTTGGTATTTTTCAAAATCCCTCAAAAACATGTTTTTTTTAATTTTTAAAATATGGAAAAAAAATTTGGGTTTAACATAGAATTCATATCACCTGAGTTACCTCGAAATACATTATAGATTTAAATTCAATCAGACGGTTGAGATTTAAATTCACCGTATGAAATACTCGGACTTGTTCAACATTGTCGGCGAAAAAGCAGAGGTCAAAATTTGGAGACCACCTGCGAATCTCAAGCAAAACTTGAGACCTGCACCTGCTCCCTCAAAAGACAATGAAATAAAATAATGTCAGGCTGTGCAAGAGTCAATGCCAATGAACGAGCATCTTTGAACAATTGAACAACACACCGTAAATAGTGGTCAATTTATTAAACCAATGCCGGGTAATTGGTAAAAAAAATGCTTGGAAAGGGGCAGCGCATTGGGTGGTTCTGATCTCTCGATTCAGAACCTGAGAGATGTGAGCCGTCCGTTTTAATCTAATACGAAACTCAAAATGCCGAATTTTTATTGAGTGATGCTTCTATGGACAAAAGGACCTATTTGTAAAATGAACATCTTTTTTATTTTCAAAGTTCAAACAGTCAATCCGAACCGTTCATCTTCTTCTCCATATTAATATGTGCTTGGAGACCAAATTTTACATTTTTCTGAATTTTTTTACTATTTATTAAGATGGGTACAAAAAATATCAAATTCAGACCATTGAATTTTGTACCCATCTTAATAAATAGTAAAAAAATTCAGAAAAATGTAAAATTTGGTCTCCAAGCACATATTAATATGGAGAACAAGATGAATGGTTCGGATCGACTGTTTAAACTTTGAAAATAAAAATATGTTCATTTTACAAATAGATCATTATGTCCATAGAAGCCTTTGCCATTTTTATTTATACTATATTAAAAAAAACCCAAAACATCTCAAATTCTGAAGATTTTTAAAAATATTTAGGCCGCATAATGGTTTGGCGACTCCATTCTTGTGGGGACCTAAATATATTAATAGTACAATGTATTTTTGGGTTTTTGGGAACCTTCAAATCAATCTACGGTCTTTCAAGAATGGAGACCCCAAACCATTTTGTGGCCTGGACATTTTTGAAAATCTCCACAATTTTTTTTTTAATATGGTATAAATAAAAATTTCGGCTCAAAATGAATCCACTTATATTCAGAATAGATACTAAATTAAATTTAACTCGATTCGATTGAGAGTATTTTACTTACTATATGACAAAGCATCATCATTATCTAATAAGTTACATAATAAGACATCATCGAAACTTTCATAAATTTTAGACATTAATTTATGAAGTTTTAAAACATTATTTAACAAATTGTTAGAGATATCAAATTTTTACTAAAATTCATATTTTTATAAAGTAATGCACCAACAAGAGGAGTTCCATGTTATTTTTTATGGATTTCAATTTGTATTTCTTAACTATTTTTAGTGATAAAGTCCACAAGCCATCCTTTCACAATTGTATTAAGAATAAATAAATGATATAATATTGTTATATTTTTAAACCAAAAAAATACAATTATGTTTTTAAGTAAAAAAATGTGCTAATCGAAAATTTTCATATTGATTATCAAATAATTAAATAAGTGAGAATATCAGGCTAATGTTAGCAGCTATTTTTATTTCCAATGTGTTTGGATCGACAATGAAAACCCGGATTAGTGAGCTATTTTTTTTTTTTTAATTCGTTCAAAACATAAAATAGTTGCTAACCCGGGTTAGTGAGTTATTCTTGTTAATTATATGAAGCTTAAATTTTAAGCTGCACTAAGGAGCATCCGTTCGGCAATAGAGTTGAAAAATAACTTTCTTAAGAGAGCTTTAAAGTTGACAAAATGCTTAAGCCATGTGAAACTATGGCTTAAAAATTTTAGACAAACTTAAAAAAAGTGAACAAAATGAGTACTAAGGAGGTGGCATTAAGCTTAATAAAGCACCCGCCTGTTGGGTGAGCTTAAGACTCCTTAGAGCACTAAGGAGTGCTAAATATTTGACTAGTTTAACTTCAAAAAATTTTAAATTAATTTCAAATAACAAATTCAAATATTAAAACTAATTTACTTTACAAGTGATTGCATTTACATGTACAATTTATAAATTTTTAAACTCATTTAATATACAATCAAACAGTAAAAAATGATAAAAAAATAAATATGTTAAAAACTGTTTGAATTCGTCATTTTGAGACAATTTGATAGGTTTTGAGTTGAACGGATCAGGAGTGTTGATAAACTGAAAAACACCCTAATTGGTACACTTGATTTCAGGTTGTAGACTTGTAGCCTTGTTGTGGAGTAAATGTATGTATGTAACTTGTTAACTTGTGATTTGGCAGCATTTGTTTGTATTTACACTTTGCCAGTGAATCCAATGCGGAGAGACTAGAGAGCCTCTGTGTATTTATGTCAAACACGAGCACTCTTAACCCCACTGCGATCCGACCCCACAATTGTACCAAGTTTTGTCTAAAAAGATTTATTACTATTAATGGTACTCACAAGTCTCACCCTCTCCAATCAAATTAACTGGATACATCCATTCATTTCTTTCCCTGTACAAACCTAGCACAGGAACTTCTAACGTTTTAAAATTACTGGAGAAGTCTTTTTTTACAATTCTAAATATTCTAATAAATCCACCCAATAGGGTCCGAGTCTTACCCTCTGAGGTAACAAAATATTTGATTTTAAACCCTAACCGTTCGATCATGTCTAAGGATGTACGGTAGCTTTAATAATCGTGCCAAAGTAGATCGAACGGTCTAGATCTAAACTGAAAATTTCCTTTACCTCAGGTGATATGAATTAATAGCGCCTCTGGCCAATAAAAGGCTGTATATTATTCCCATTTCTTTTTCGCTCAAAAAGAGAGAGATTTGAAATAAGCAAACAGGAAACACTCACAGAGTCCGAGAAATCACGGAGGTACTAAAAGAGAGTATAGAGAGAGAGTAGAGCGGAGAGAGAGAGAGAGAGAGGGAGATGGGTTTCTCTGCTCCTTGCCTCTTCTGCGCCTCTCTACTTCTTCTTCTCCATCTCCAGTTGTCGAGTGCCATTAATGCACCTATCAAGAGCTTACAAACCATATCCTTCGATGATGGGTACACCCAGATATTTGGTGATTCGAACCTGATGCTTCTTCGCGATGGCAAGAGCGTTCATTTATCTCTCGATGAGAAAACTGGTAACTGATCCACTAATCAAAGTCTTTAACTTTTTTAATTTCTATCAACTTTTGTTATTTTCTTACCATTTTCTGAAATACCCAGGAGCTGGATTTGCTTCGCAAGACCTCTACCTCCATGGTTTCTTTAGTGCCTCCATCAAACTTCCATCTCACTACGCTGCTGGTGTTGTCGTCGCCTTTTATGTAAGCTTCCTTTTTTTTATCGATTGCTTTTGCATTGCTACAAGTTTTCATCTTTGATTGTATTTGGGATTTTATTTGTAGCTATCGAATGGGGATGTGTACAAGAGAACCCACGATGAGTTGGATTTCGAGTTCTTAGGCAATGTGAGAGGAAGAGAATGGAGGCTTCAAACCAATGTCTATGGCAATGGAAGCACTCGGGTTGGAAGAGAAGAGAGATACGATTTCTGGTTTGATCCAACCGATGATTTCCATCAATACTCCGTCCTCTGGACTCCTCATCAAATCATGTAAAATCTCTTACATTCTGATTCACATTTTCCTTATTTGGAAACTCAAATCTTATAGAAAATGGTGGCTAAGTTCTCTTTCAGTTTTTCTTTAATTAGTATCTCTTCTTTTATTAATGGCTAGGAGCAAATAGGATATAACCTTGTTTCAGCAAAGCTTGCCTCTTTAGTTAATAAATAACTTCAATTAGAGATGCTTTGCCTGTTTGGAACTTAGTTGTAATTAGATATGCTTTGCCTAAACAAGAAAGGGGAATCACTATCTTAAAATGAAATAACAAGGGGGTCCCGAATGAATACCACGGTCTAACTTACCTTCTTTGCCATTGCATCATTATATCATGTCACTAATTTGAAATAATTTCATTGTGTAGCATTTATAATCTCTATACTATCATGTTGCTGATTACATAGATGAATTTTGTTAATCATTACTTAATATATTAATTTTCATTGCAGATTTTACATAGATAGCACTCCAATTAGAGTAATAAAAAACAGCAAGGCCATGGGAAGCGCCTTCCCTTCTAAACCGATGTCTCTTTATGCAACAATTTGGGATGGATCGACATGGGCCACACTAGGTGGCCGGTACAAGGTAAATTATAAATATGCTCCTTTTGTTGCTGAATTTGCGGATTTGGTCCTTCATGGTTGTCCCGTGGACCCGTTAGACCCATTATCCTCTTGCGACAAGGGGTTTGATTTATCTAGTTTGGCCTCGACTGAGCTGTCAGTTCAGCAAAGGTCTGCCATGGACTCGGTGCGGGCGAACCACATGACCTATTCATATTGTCATGATCGAAAACGGTACATGGTTGCTTTGCCTGAGTGTGAGTTTGATACTGGCACAAGTCAGTTGTATGGAGATGATGGAACCAAATTCGGAGAGCGAAAGCATCGTCGTGGCAAGAGAAGTCGGAGTGAATCTTCCATTTGAAAATTGAAATGAATGATTGAATTTCATTAACTTATGTTAGATCATTGTGGGATAATTCAAAGATATGTATAGTGAGAGTATGAGATTCAGAGTAGAGGATGCCCGAATTTGAGATAGATGTTGTGATTTGTGGCAAGTTAACATATACAAGATGTGCATTTGTATCTGGGGGGGGGGGGGGGGGGGTACTGTTCTTTGGGCAAAGTTTGATGCACATAATATTTGTACTGGTTGAATTTCTTTTTAATTTAGCATTTGCTGTTAGCATTTAGTTTCTAATTTAAACCGTTCAATTTGATTTACTTTATGATGCATTTTACATGCAATTTTTTTGAGTTAATTTAGTATCGAGTCAAAGTGGTAAAAAATGAATGCATTAAATTTAACATAAAAATATATACATTTGACTGCTTGACTTGATACTAAATAAACTCGAAAAATCATAAATTTTGCATGTAAACGCACAACTAATAAAATAGATTGGTTTGAAGTCACAGTAGACTTTAAAATTGATATTATATATGTTGAAATGACATTGATGTCATACTGCGATTGTTTTTTTATAGATGAATATTATCATAATCAATTGAATTATTCCGAGAGAAGGGTTGTCTGTGAGAAACTTCAATTTAATCTTGACATCAAAATTTGATAGATCCAAAAATTTAAATAAAATATGTCTTTTTATAATTTAGATTGTATGTAATTTTAAAGTAAAATTAAAGAAAGATGCAATTTAAAATGATAAGAGGGTCTTGAATTCTCCCTATATTAAGGAGATGGTAACTTTACAGCTTGTTTTAGGGGTGCATAAAAAATTCGTAGTTCGTGATTCGATTCGAGTTTGATTCGAAAAAGTTCGAAAAAAATTCGATTCGAAATAGATTCGGTTTGAAATTAATTCAAACCAGTTCGATTCGAAATTAATTTAATTTCGAATTCGAATTTGATCAGATTCGATTCGAATAGGTTCGCAAATTTATTTGGTTCGAAATCTCCGAGTGTAACCTGGACCGTCCAATTATTTCTGATGAACATCTCTCCCTTTCTCGCTCTCACTATATACGATCCTCCACGTCAGACTCTATACCTTCTTCTTCTTTTTTAAAAATTTGGATATTTCTGCTTTTGAATACTCGACAAGTCTAATCTTGGGTGTTGTGCATAAAAATAGTAGAATATTAGCTTCAAACTCAAAAAAGCATAACATTTTTTGCTTTTGCTCAGTACTGCAGAACTCTCGCCCAAAGCCTTAGACCTAGCCGACTAAAAATCACGTTCTTTCAGAAAGCTCTCCTTCGCTCCCTCCTCTTTCTCTCCAGATTTTGCGTTCATACTTGATACTTATACTTGAGCTGTGATTGATTTCGCATCTCTCCCTCTCGCGTTGATAATTGATAGTTGACACTTGAGCGTTGATACAGATTTCGCGTCTCTCCCTCTCTTGTTAAATTCGCTTGATTTTTGCGCACATCCATAGAAGGAGAACGCTCAAGCTCGAGCTAAATTTTGTTGATTTTTTTTTGGATTTTCTGATCTCAATTCTTCCTACAATTTGTCTCAATTTCGAATCAAATCGAACTAGTTCGAATTATACCGAACCAAATTCGAACTGCCCTTTTAGGTTTGAAATCTATTTCAATTTCGAACTGGATTTGATTCGAAATTATTTCGAATTCGAATTCGAACTAGGGCAGATTCGATTTGGTTCGGTTCGTTTGCAGCCCTAGCTTGTTTGTTTGTTTTTGTTTTTGTTTCTTTTTCTTTGGTAATACTTTACAGGTTGTAATTTATAAGTCAGAATGTGAGAGAGAGAGAGAGAGAGAGAGAAAGAGACCTAGCGAACAATTTGCCGTTGCTCACTGCAATCTTTTGTTTCTATGTTATTCCTTCCTGACCCGCATGAAAATGCTACAGTGAAGCAATGTGGGGTTATAGAGAAGCACATGGCAATGAGCTTTGGGACATTCCACAGGAGGTGAAAACAGTTGTAGATGTGTGTGCAATTATTGTAAAAAATAGAGAGAATTATTATTCTTTGTAAAAATGTGATCAATTTGAAAAAAAGAAAGAAAAAAAGAGTTGATCAGTTCAATCAGATACATGATAGGTAAAGTGAATATTTTTAAAGAAGAAAGTAGTTCATAAAAATCCATTTAAAAGGTGTTTCAGTACACAGAAACTTTAATATTCGTGCTAAAGTAGATCAGACGTTAAGGATCTAAACTCAAAATTTAAGTTCGGTGATATGCGAACAACATCCCGCTGTTTTTTTTAAGTAAAATCAGTGCATTATATTAAGTCAGATTTGGCACAGATCCCGATCGAACGGTCTGGATTTAAACTCAAAGGGTGAGGTAATTGCAGAGGACCCGAACCGTCCAATCATGTGCTTAAAAACCTCAAATTATTATTATTATCATATAAAAGCCTGAAAAATATATTTAAATTAGGTATTTCAGGGTTTTTGCCCATACCTTCTGACTGTTTTTCTTGTTTGGTCAGTACAATTATCAGTCTTCTTAGTCAGAATCAAATAGGTAGCCGTTATAGGCTAGTGGATAAGGTCTAAATTAATAAAATACAATGAAACAGTGTGTGTTTTGGAAAATTTGGTGTGGATGATGTTGAAATGTCATTAATTATAAGTGCATAGTGCATTAGTGCTCTCTAGCTGGATTGCTCTTTTGCTTTTTAATAGGTCCCAGCTCAGCATGGGGGAGGTCCAGTTGTCAGTGACCGTTGCTAGCAAATTTTTTTTTTTTTAAAGTGAGACTACAGTACAGTATTATGTGTAGCATGTATTGATAATTGATTTTTCCCAAAATAAAATGTATTGATAATTGATCAGTACTTATATTATATATCAATATTTCTATTTTCAAAATCATTTAGTTGATCTTAATAGTTTAATATGATCTCTGTATTGTATGAAAATATATTTGTAGATCAAATTTAATACTTTTTATACCTTTTTATTATTTTTTTAGATAGGGAGAAAATCACTTTGACCTAAAAATAGAGACCATTTTTTTAGCAAAAAGAGGGATCCAATCCCTATATAATTTATTGATAATAATTGGTTACAGAATCAGATTTTAAAGATAGAGACCGATTTTTTACATACTAAAAAAAATAGTAATTTTTTAAATAAATATAAAATTTAGCTTACAAGTATATTTTTATATGGAGATAAGGAGATTATGTTGAAGAAGTTCAAATCAATTATTTAAATTTTAAAATAAAAATATTAATATGTAATACGGATCAATGGGCACTGTACATAGTACCACTGCCTCACTACTTTTGTTTTGTAGAACCTGGTTTCCCTGTCAAATCAACTACAAACAGTTGATTATCGATTAATTGCAGCGCACATGAATGTTAGCTGAAACCATTAATGAACTGTTAACATTCTGGTATATTGTGCAAATGTGCATAACAATAAATTCGAAGGGCTATTGTTAATTACATATTTGTCAGAAAAAAAACTGTGCATAGCAGAATTCTGTTTTATTTTTTTTTAGCTTGGATCATCTAATTTAAAATATGTTAGATAATTTATGATCTGATATATGTAATATTTGTTTCAAACCAAACAACCTGAATTGAAAAAGAAGACCAACAATTAAATCAATTATGTAATTCATAACGAAACAAATTGAACAAGGATAAATGGATCGCCATATTGAAACAATTTATTATTCATCTGTCATTCTATTTCGTTTCTGTTTGATAACATTTTTTGGAAGATTTATTCTTTCATTTTATTTGGAAAGAAATTCAAACCGCCAAACAACCCAAAATTACTTGTACCTTGTTCTTCTAAAATACTTTCATTTCTTTTTGAAAAAATTGTCGATTCATTAGTTCATTGACAAGAAGCTGCTCTGACAAGACGAACCTGTCCTTGTCTGAAAGCTTAATGTTATAAATTATAATGTAATGTATCATGCGTGTATGCATAGTGTTGTTCATTTGTGGGCTCCAGTTCCATAGCTGTAATACTAAGAGGCAAAGTCTGGTGAGAACCTTATTTTGGGCCCAATTATTTGGTACCATGCAACTAAATGCCTGTGTTTGTGGGCTTGCTCTTGACGTGGTTTGTTGGGACAACTTATGAAGTCATTTCTTTGCTCTGAGTTTTAGCACCCTATATTTATTGTATTTAATTATTCAAGGTTTCGATGCCACGTGAAGTGAGAGAAGTTGATACAATTTTATTCTAGAACTAAAAAAAATATTTGTCATGAATTTTCTTAAAAATACAAAAATCAAACTATTGATCCGGTCTAGAGTATGATGGTCTGAATCAATAGTTCAGTCACATTTCGAACCGAACTAGGTTTGATTAATTTAAGAACCGAGCTGATTTGATTCATTTCGAACGGAATTTTTTTCTGAATCAAACTCGATCAAATCACGAACTACGAGCTTTTTGTGCAACCTTAGCTATGTGAGACAGTGAGCTAGGAATTGATGCTTCTGTGATAGTGTGAGGTGACTCGCTGTACAAGTCGCTGCAGTCTCAGTCGAACAGGGAACAGCGGTCCCTTCGCTGAGCAGTATTTGATGCTAATATTTAATTAATCCCACTGTTAGGTTTGTAATAATATGGGCTACTTACTTCAGGTCAACAAGTTTAGTTCTCACTGTTAGTGCCGTTTTAATAACGACAATATGAACTAGCTACTCTTTGAGTACCTCAAAATCTAAAATATATATATATATATATACGAGTAGAACTAGGGAGTTCTTAAGCTCACCAAAGTATTTGGTAAGCTTAACTCCAAAATCCATCAAATATATTTCAAATGACGAATCCGAACCGTTGAAACCCGCTTACTTTACGAGTGATGAGTCTACATGTGAAAATTTTAAATATTCGAATTAATTTAGTATAAAGTCAAGCGGTCAAAAAATGTTCAAAAAATGAATGTACTAAAATTAATTTATTAACCTTCTAATTTTGACAAAATAGAGCTCTAACCACTATACTACTAATACATATTTGTTTATTATTGAGAGGAGCTAGATAATATAGAAACTTCTAAAAAAAAATACTAGTTAAATTTCAATGAAAATAATTAAAATTTTAAAATTATAGGAGTGACTTAGTTACCTTTCTAGTATATTAAGATCTACCTCTACTTGGTGCGACTGAAGTGCGCTTCAGCCCACGTGGTTGTACCAGTTGTAGTTTGCTTGAGCCTTCCATTTGGTGTCTAAAGTGCGCTTGTCAATAGGGATTGAATCGTCTGCTCCCCTGGGGCAGGAATTTTCTGCCCCCGAGTCACTGTTGGGTGGGCCCCCTAAATCCTAAACCCTAAACTCTAAACTCAAACTCTAAACCCAGCCCCACTCCGGCCCCACCCCGCAGTGACTGAGGGGGCAGAATTTTCCTACACCCCGGGAGGCAGGTGATCTGCTTCCTTGTCAATAACCTTGATTTTGGCTTCCATGCCATCCAAACGAGTGTTAATGGCTGCCAATTGCTTCTCAAAGTTGGTGGTCATCTGATCAAGGCGGTTCCAGATCATGCGAAGTTGTGGTGGATGTGGTGTTGATCTTTATTATTTGCAATCGAAATGCATGTTGGTTTGATCTTCTTTTCTGTTTTCCTTTTAAATTTTCTAGTTGAGGCTTTCTCTTTTCAGTAAAGAAGTTTCTACTAGTCTAATCGCACATGATTTTATTCGCGAATGCACAAAAAAAAAAGGTTGTTCTAATTATGCACAGAGTCTAGTAAAGATTAAATCAGAATTCAAAGTTTTTTTAAGCTGTTAAAAAAAGTGTTCGATTGAAAGTACTGTCGGTACTTTTTAATTGAGAGTACTAATAACAACATATTTCGCCTGAATGTACTGATATAAATGTAAAATTTATTGTGGGACATTCTTTTCAGATAAACGATAAAATTTGTTGTGGAAAAGAAAAAGCACAATGAATAGTTGTGTATCTACATTACTACATATATTTTGAATGATTTTAGAAAGGAAAAAACTATTCCAAAAATCATATCATGATTTGAATTTGTTGTATTACATAAGATATAAGACTGACAAAGATTAATTGCCTTCTAGAAAATTTGTAATATACTACAGACAAAAAGATGATATTTGGAGGAATAAATTTGTAATACCAAAATTTATTTTTGGATGATCATAATTTTAATATGCACGTTAGTTGATCTTGCTGTTGTACAATATCAATATGCCACCTTTCATTGCATCATTATATTCACACATCACACGCATTTATTGTTTTGATTGTCACAAACGATCTGTCATACTAAAATCTTATAAAACAATTTCAGCTGTAGATCTGCTGAGCACATGAATCCGGAGTGCGTATCGTGTCCGGTGCCTACTCGTGGATAGCGCAGGGCCTGCATTATTTGAGCTTTGAGATTCGTGCATAACGTATTTGGACGGTTATTATTTTCTAAAAAGTCACGCAAAATATGAGGTATCTCAGAGGATGCGAATTCATGAATCCGATGCTCCATATTTCGTCAATACGTTTGGACATGATTGCCTTCTGAGAATATAGTCTTTACAGATCAAAAAATTGGTACTTATAGACTAATACGGGCCTCTTGTATTTGGGTCAAAGTAGCCCAATGTCAAAAGAGCAGTAACATTTAATTGCATTATTCATTGTTGTATAAGATGGTATGTAATTAATTTATTATGATGTGGTCGATAACTCAAATTATTTTTTCAGCAAAAATGTGATTATTATATAAACACTCATCCAATAATCACTCTGTAAAAAACGGACATTTTGATCCTTTCCAACAAGACAATTAATGTCAAAGATCATTAGTTGAATTAGGTTAAAAATTCATAACCCAAACATATAACACTAGGCAATTTGCCAAGTTATTTAATTGAAATTATTAAATAATTAGTCGGATTAGGCAGTCAATAATCATGTTTTGTGGTTCAGTTAGCATTCAAATCCACACATTCCCTTTACAATTCACATTACCATGTACCCATGGAACCCGACTAGCCCGCTACTAGGCCGTTTTTTCCGACACTTTTTAGGCAGATGCAAAAGCAATGAAATATATCTAACATTAATTAGAGAAAACTTTTTGAAGCCATAATACAAATTATAACATTAATTATAGCATGCTACGCTGTTTACAAAAAGACCATACTTCCAAACCAAATGCAAAAAACCATGCCTCAGCAAATCAACATTTCACAGCTTTCTAAATCCAGAACAACATTGCCAGATTAACATAACAAAGCAAATACTCTGGCAAAGAAAAACATATTTATACAAAAGTTAAAGCTTTATATGATGTAAGCACTGGGTAAATAACATGTGGTGATTATTAATCCCGGTGTTGCCTTGAAGCCGAATATGCTGAGATGGTAGAACATGAGACTTCGATAGATTGTTTTGTGAGGAGTATGCTTTTTTTCGCAGCAGTCCATGCCAACCAAAAGAACCCAATCCAACCTAGAAAATTCACACATATTTTTTCAGGAAATTTCCAAATACATATTAAAGAAAAACAAAGATGAATTTCATAAAGTGCAATAAAATTGGTCCCCAGCACAAGTTGGTTCTATACTCTTTGGTTTTTCTCACTGGGGTGATTGATTTATTCCAATCAAGTCATTCTGTCACCTTTCACAGAAAAACCCTTGAGGGTGTGCTCCAGAAGAGGATAGAGGAGGATAGAGGGGAGGGGAAGGGTGACCGGACCTGACCGGCCGTTGTTTAGTTGCTCCAGAACAATAAATTTTGAGCGGGAGAGGAGGGAAGGGGAAGGGATAGGAGGTGAACTCTATATACAAACTATTCAAATTTTGTAACCCCACATCAGAGTTGTAGAGGAGCTTAACTCTTAACACGGCTCCCCTCCCTTCCCCTCCCCATCTCTTAAAATTTCTGGAGCACAGTGTAGGATATTGGCCTCCAAGTCAGCAAACAAGTTGTCCACGATGACAAATTTTTTTTTTAAATAAAAACATGATAGCATTGAGATGACTCGGTCAAATACAAAAGTTCAAGGATTTGAGGCAGAGAAAAGAAAGTTTAGTGAACAAAGTGTGACGTCACACAGTATAGTGAACTCTAAGAAAAAAAATTATCTTATAAGGGACGGACTTGAATTGTGGTAGCACATGCCTATTTATGATTAGATTATCTAGCCAAACCAACATGTAATACCAGCACAGACTTGACAGGCCTACTTTAATTATACGGGTGCGAACAAAACTGAATGTGCAGACTGGACCGAGCCAAATAATGACAAAAAAAATTAAAAATAAAAGAAAAAAGGGTCTTCCAATTATTTAAATAGAGTCTTCTTCAAATAGATAAGAAGTGTTGCTATGGTTTTCTTTATAAAATGACTGTTAAGGTTCATGGATATCTCCTTTTTACCCAGCAATAGTTTGAATATTTAGATTTCAATTTACTAATTTGGTAATCTGATAAAAGCTATGGTCTATGGCCAGGAGAAAAGGCACCTCTCTAATAAATAGATTAGAAATATAAATAAGAAAAAGAAAGATTTTGAGAAATTCGAATTCTGTAATACTCAAATTGACCAAGTTGTTAGTAAACTAACTGTTTTTAAGCCCATACCATTAAACCTCGCCATTAAACACTGCAATGAGGTCACTGGTACAAAGTAGATCCAGCACTAATTACCAACAACAATCTTTGTTTTATCTTGAAATTCATTCACAATCTAAAATAACCCCTCCATATCATCTCCACAGACACATTTAAAAACTAAGAAAGCAGAGAAGAAACATACCAGTGACGACCATGAGAGTAAAAATTGTAGAAATGGTTACAGCAGAGATGGTGAAGACAGCAACAGATAAAGCACCGATATAAATAGCAGTTAATAACGCGAAAAAAATGGCCAGAAATCCTCCGACAGCTGCCATTGACATCAGAAGAGATATCACCACTGCATTCACAGTCGTTGCGGCAAGGAATAACATGAACACCAGAACCCCCGTCAGAGAAACCAGAGCAATTGACCCAACCTGATATTTAAAACAAAATGTTTCATTAATACAAAAAAAGACCCAAATTTAAGCTCCAATCATTCATATTTTCAATTATACATGTAAATTACAGGAAACCAATGATTGTAGTTCAGTAATTTGAATATGAACTAAGTTCTATTGATATTGAAAACTATATTGAAGCAATTGAATAAATTCCAAGAAATTCTTAGATAAGTAACAAAAATAATGTTAGCAAAGTGGTTCAGAACTAACTGATATAACAAAGAGCGCACGCAAAGGACTGCCGCTGCGAGTCCAAGCAACAAGATCCTTTGCGGAGTTTCTCGAAGCATCTGGAAGCCTAGGCACGTGCGCTGAGGTGGCATCCCTGACCCGCCTGATCAACGGCTTCGACGCGCCGTCGGAATACACCACACCGTCGAAGAAGCTCCGAAACACCGATGGGAGTGTGTCAGGGGACACAACGGGGCCGTCGACCTCGATCGAACGGTCAGGATCGTCCGGACCCACCACGCCGTTCGACATCTTCGTTTGGAGGTCTTCTTCTTCTACAAATTCGGTCGACATTGATTGGTCCAGACTTCCAGTGAAGAATCGGAGAGTCAAAAATGAAAAGCACAGATAGGAGAGGAGGAGAGTGGATTAAATTGAGAAAGTTGGATTAATTGTTCGTAAATAGAGAGGTGACACGTGTCCCTAAGTCTTGAGTCATGGGAGTCCATGTCGGCATGACTATGCAGGAGACCCTTGCTGCAGTGCGATGCCGTACGATGAGCATAATACAAAATTCGGTCCGACGTCCGTTTAGAGCCGTCCGATCAGCATTATGTTTCGTTCGTTTCAAGAGCACATGAATCTCAGTGCAAATCGGACAGCTTAATTTGGACATCGGACGGGATTGGGTCCTCCGTTCATTGTACCGTCGCATAATCTGACAGGGACCGTTTGGGTGACGCTGACGCAACGACGGAGAATAATATCTGAATCCTGGAAACCAACAAATGGGCCAATTGATTTGCTCTTAAATTATCAATGGTTGGTTGGGACTGGCTTACAGGCCTATGATGGCGAGTCTTTGACCCGAGATAATGTGAAAAACTAAAAAGGCCATTTAAGCCAGCCCATTTTGGAAAATTTCTAGTCAACGAGCATAGCTTTCTATGGGCTTAATCTAGTGGAAGCAGCACTGATGAGGATTTGATTAACTAAAAAGGCCTTTTAATCCGGCCCATTTATAATACTAAGAAGATTCTATACAGACAAAAGCCTAAGATTTGTAATTGACGCACAGATGTAATTTTTATTACACAAAAAAAAGAAGAAGATTATCTTGACAATTTTAACAAAAATTAAAAATTAAGCATGTTATTTCATATATAGATGGTCTAGCAATCAAATTTCATGCATAATTAATTTTGAACCGTTGAGACTCAAGCAAGTTATAACTTGATGTATAATGAAACAAACATCAAATTACATTATTTCTTATAGACATAATATGTACATATTATAGATCCTATATGTTGAATTTAAACTTTATGTTTAATTAAAGATTGTCAAAATAAGGACTTATTAAGTGATCCTTCCTCTTTTGATTATGTTATATATATTGTGGTTATGTGATATATGGCTGCATCAAAAACACCACCTATACAACCTTATGGAAAACAAAAATACCTCTTAAGATCAAAATTTTTATGTGGTTAGTAAGAGGGGGCAAAATTCTTACCAAGGACAACTTGACTAAAAAAGGATGGATAGGTGACCAAACTTGCTATTTTTGTAGTGAACCAGAATCAATAGACCATCTTTTTGTAAAATGCTCCTTGATATCTAGCATATGGCAATGGATAGCAAACCATAATAATTTCTCTTTCAATTGTGACCAATTAGATGATCTTTGGTTATTAGATGCTTGGATCCCATTAAAGGCTAGCTTTTTACTTGAATTAATTAGAGCAGCCACGATTTGGGTTATTTGGCTAACTAGAAATAATGTATGTTTCAATAATGCCACAATTCCATCTGTATCCTCTATTGGTTTGAAAATTACAGCTCTAACAACATACTGGTGCAAATCAAACTTAGATGAATCTTTTTTTAAACTTAGTTTAATTTTACCCATGGATGTCTCTAATTTGTCCCAGGCAGGTATGGCTATAACCCTCTCGGAGACCGATACATCTCAGGAAGTCAGCAGCAATTGGGATTCCGAGGACGATCCTTGTCATGGTTTAGAGGGGTCAGACCTCTCTGAGTATCTCAGGGACCGTGCTGACATGGATGCCACTGATGCCGCTTTCTTCTCTACTGGCACCCCTGATCCTAATACTCATGATAGTTCTTCTCTTACAAACTCTCCTGCTGCAATTTAGATGTTTTAGTCCTTCGAAAACCTCAAAACTGAATTCTAATGTTTTGCTTCTTAATGTGCCGTGGCACTATTTCTGCTGTAATCCTTTAGTCAGTACTAGTGGTGCTTTAGATATCATTTGACTGCTTCACAGTTGGAATGATCTTTAGACTAAAGTTTGGTCTTTATTTTTTGCAAATGGAACTCTATATTGTATGACTATTGGTTTCTATTGAAACAGGTGGCATTAATGTCACTATTATCAAAAAAAAAAAAGAAAAAAAAAAGTGATATATGGCTGGAAATTATGACAGTAATAATACTGGTGAGTATTAGCTTATATATAGGAAATAGAAACATTTAAAAGATGGCTCAAGATCTAAGAACTGGCCCATGGATGTCTAGATGTTGTAATATTGTAACTCGACAACTATAGTAGCGTTGTCTTGATGCGACAAAATATGTATTTTTCTATCAATGTTATAAATCACATTGATAAATCTAATAAGTTCCGGAGGGATCCTTGTAATAAAATTATTTTGATTTTGATATAGGTGTAGATAGATGCATGGGGAACCGGACGTTTAAACTAATATATGAAAGTCAAAATTGAATGGAGATTAATTATATGAAATTTTTAATGCAACATATGAGAATCATTTGATACTATCCATAATATTTTACTTTAAATAATATAAAAATAAAACACAAGTAAAAAAAAATTAAAATTTTCTTAATTACATGACTCTGCTATTCAATGTAGACAATTATAATGACAAAAGACTTGAGAATTGTAGGTAGTTGTATTTGTCTTTCTAATTTTTTTTATTAAAATACACTTAATATTAAAAAAACTACAAAATTATGTCTACACAAATTTTTTGTCACATCCTACTAATTATCCTGACTATGACTCTATTTTTGACAGGCTAGATATATATAACAGCGTGGAGAAGAGGGTCACTAATTAAGCAGAGCTTGTAATTAAAAAATTGCTTGAATTAATAAATAGGCGGTGTAATACTATTTTTGTAAACATGTGTTGAAATAGTGTCATAGTGCATGTAATGAGTTGTCGACTTCTTTCGAATAGTACTACTTGGTATATAACAATAAAAAAAATAAAAATAATAAGAGAGCCCGTACTAGACGTTGATTATAGACCCTCCAAGATGATTTAGTTTTCCTGTGCAAGTACCCACAAGATTGGTATTTTGGGGACCTATCTAAACTGAAAAGAAAAGAAAAAAACTTTTAATCTACTGGTCCATCCATAAAATTAAAGTCTGAATTAATTGAACCAATGAATTAATTCAAATTAGACGGCTAACAACTATTGTAGATAAATGCTAAGCACTACTATAACTTTAATATTTTCAGATTATCCTTCAATTTTTTTTATTTTTGCAATGAATATATTATGAACAGAGGTGGACCTAGTTTAGGCCAAGTGAGGCCCTCCTAGATTTTAAAATTTTATAGAAATTTATACGTTCAGACTGACTTCGACTCTCTTGAAATTTTATTTGCCCTCTCTTAAATTTTGATTCTTTGCCTATAACTAATATTAAATTTAGGATTAAATTATGATAAATTTCTTGAATTCTAATTGGAAATTAAAAGTCAGAACATTGGAAATTATAAAAGAACATTATTTTTTTTGTATCTTATATCCGATTTGCTATTTTCTTACCCCCAATGATAATTCCGGATGTGAACTCTCATAATAAAATGAAATTACAAAACACTTGTGTATTCAGTCCCCTTATGTCAATTTTCTGATTCCGCCCTGCTTTTAATATTCCTATTTATTCAAGGGGTGATTGAATAATTAACAGCGGAAAGGAATCATACTTTTCTAATAGAAAGAGATGATAAGGAAGTGGTCCAAGGTACTATTAAAACGATGAATTTCTTGCCATGCATTGTATATATCCCTACAATAATAAAAGGTATTGTTTTCTTGTCCCCAGGGAGGCAAACAATTTAATTTTTTTTTGGGTCATAAACAATCTGGAGTACTGCAGATGATACAGTTTTAAACTGAAGTACTGCAAAGAATTTAAACTCAGCAATTAAAAAATAAATTATTTTTATTGCATGATAACTCAGTGTTTTAAAATGCGGTTTTGTTCATGCATGTGGAAGGCTACTGGATACTGCATATGCGGCATGCGGCCGCATATACAAATTTGTATGCGGAAGTACATATGCAGTTTTACTATGTTTTTTTAAATAAATATAGATAAAATAAAACTAATTTATATCTAAAGACTTGTTTAGTCTAGTAGTTTGTGCTATTTACCGTACTATAAAGGATATAGATTCTAATTTCCTCCATTGCAAAATAGTTTTTAGGGTTTTTTCAGGTGTGTCCGTATATACAAAGGTACCGCATGAACTTGACTGCATAAAATTTTGTATGCAAAAGACCACTGCATAAGCATATACGGCCGCACTCCTAGTTTGACTTAATTAATAGCATGTCAATTTTGACCGGCCATAATTAATTGATGGACTGTTTTATGAAGTGATTTCTTAATGAGTATATGTTTTTGGACTCCGTTTATGTGGAACAAGATATCATGAATTTAGAATTTTAAAAATAAAAATTTCAGAAAAGAAAGGGGCAGAGGAATTAATGTGTACAGGAATGTAAAGCATTTGATTGCAATATTGCAACCAAATTCTCTACATTAATCCTGTAATAATTAATGCCTACTTATTAAAGGAATTAATTTCTTATTGTCTTTTGCAATGAAAAATATTTTGCTACTAAAAAAAATTAAATAAAAAATATTTTTTTAGGGATGACTCCAATTATTTTATTGAAAAATAATTCAGTTTATCTTACAATGACGATATATTAATATTATAGCAAAAGAAAGATAAATAATTTATTTAAACCTTTTAATTTCACTAATTAATTTTCAAATGTATTTTTTTCTAAAGTAATATTTATAAAATTAAAATATCAAATTTTCAACTAGAATATTAATGCCTCACACAATGACATTCAATTACTTTTTTCTATTAAAAACAAGCCCAAAGAAAATGTTTTATTTTTTATTATTTGAAATAAATTAAATGCCACTCTTTTAATATGATGATAGATTGTTCTCTTTGTATATAATAATATTAAATGACAGAAACTTCATGTCATTTTGTAACTACTGCTAAAGATCTCAGTGATGCATAATTGAATTTATTTATGACTTTCATTAATGAAAGGAGAACATATACCCAGTCAAATACATGCATTTGACCCTCAGAGACACGCACAAATCATGAACAAACACATCATCTAGAGAAAAATTAAACAGTACTGCTGTCAAAGGCTTCAGTCTTCATCAGCCAATATATACCTTTGAAATAAAAATTCCTTTCTTCTCTTTCTATCTAACACACATGTGGTCCTAATATATATTCAACTTTAGTTACTTTAGTAATTTCTCTTTTTATGGATGAATTTCATGTATACGTACCCCTAAAATTCATAATATCATATTTATCCTTCTAAATTTCAAAAACTCACAAATTTACCTAATTTATTGACTTTTTTTTTTATTGAAACTCATTTTAAATTTATAAAATAACAAATTTATCCTATATTAAAAATAAAATAATATGTAATACGTGTCTGAAAAATGTTCCGTCTTCTAACGTATCAATTATCGTGGACAAATATTGGTTTATTGGCATTTAGACATATAATTGTGTATTCATCACAAGGAAAAAAAAAATATTTGTTCTCAAAACTGATTAATTAGAAATTTAAGATACATATACTTTACTTTTTTTTAATAAATGTTAAAATGGGTACTTTATATATAATGATTTTTAATAAAAAGAAGTGAATACTTAAATTGGATAAATTTGTGAGTTTTTGAAATTTAGAAACGTAAGAGCATCTCCATCTCAGAAATTATCCCAGTTTCTAATATAACGTGACAGTTTCTAATTCAATTTCAGAGATGTGAACCAATTGCTTATTTAGCAATTATTCTGAAAAATTTCTCAATAAGAAATTGATTTCTAAAGCCACGCTGGACAAAAGAATTAATCTCATTCGTTGTCAGAATTGTCCTTTCTCTCTCTTCCCACTATTTTAATTTCTAATGAGTTTCTGAGAAGAAAATGCTCTAATAAGTTTTTTGGAATGGAAATGCTCCAAATATAATATTATGAATTTTAGAGGGGAAAAACTCACAAATCCCCCCCTCATTTATACAGCCTTTAACCTATACATGCAACTAGGTAGGCATTAAAGCAACCACACCTTTGTGTAGTCATTTTGTTGTACCCCTCTTGCACCAACAGTTGGAGATGCCTCACCATGCACACATGCAATAATGCTCTCGCCTTCTCTCTCTCTTTCTCCCTCCTCTCTCTCGTCGCTTTCACTAACTATTTAGACTGTAGAGGTCCCCATTTATTTCATATATTCCCGAATATATATACTGAACATATATTAGCCACGCTGGATAGAGACACTTAACAGTATTCTTCCCGAGAGAGACAAACCAAACAGTTTTTGTTTTTTCTCTTGTCTAGATCTTGACTACGATGTACATTTATATATATAACTGTAAAGCTATAAATGACTTGGTATGAAACCCGCAATATATAGAATTATATATATACTGATATCTCTCATTGCATGCAGTATTGATTTCTTAAAAGAGTATACAGAGAATCCCTAATATAGATCCAGAATACAAAGTTCAAGAATTGGCGGATCCTATATATCTTTGTCTTCTTTTGGATTTGTTTCTTAACAGGATTTATATTTTGATATTATATATTGAATCTGGGTAAATTGAATAGCCTGTAATTAATATATATCCGCCAGAAAATTCTCATTGATTCCATGCATCTAATCTAATATTTAATACATTTTTTATTTGGATTATGGCCTGTTGAAGTTTAATTGCAGCACCTTCATAACTACTTGTGTACAATTATATATGGTGAATATATATACTAACTATTGTAAAATAGTATTCCATTCTATATATATTCTAGAATATTTCAATTTAAATATTTAGGAGATGTATGTATGTATTTATATCTTAAAATATTCTAGTAATTTGTTTATTTAGGAGATGCTTGCATATTTTAGAAGTATCTTATGATAGGTTTTAAAATAAAAAAAACGAAGCCTTGTAACTTAATTGGTCTGTACTCCTTTCTAGTTTAATTTCCTGTTTAATTTTCTAGAATCGCATGATGGGTCTAACAGAATTCAATTACATGCTGCAAAACCCATATCTCCTGTACCGCCATAGTTCCCTGTTTAGAGCTCTCTCTTGCTTCTCTATTCAATTATGCATGTTACTGGCATTTTGCACAGAGGTCCAACAGAATCAGCAAAATTGCATCGAACTTTTCTCGTGAGCTAATTGAAGATATTCCTCACTTCCAAATCACCCAATAGATAATTACAGTTACAGACTTGAACAATATGCTCTCTCAGTTGCTGTTGGAGTTGTAGCAGATCGACACGAAAGAGGGGAACCAGGGCTGAGATATGGCGTGCGAGTGCTCCCCATTTCAAACTTTCAATCATTCATCAGACATTGTTTATCAGAACTTATCAGTACGTCTCTTAGGTTGTACATCACATTATAAAGCCTGGAGCACTTGGTGTGACTGTTCGTTGTTGCTCCACAGCGCGAAACCTTAGTAGTATTTGGCAGGCTCAATTTGTACTCACAGAGCTGTTCCACAATTAATAGACATGGTTCGGACAATGCTCAAAAGAAATAAAACATGCATGCCAAGTGTTTTTGGGTGGAGGGCTGGTGGAGGCTGTAGTATACAGTATACACAACCTATCTTTTCAACTGATGTCCAAGAAAGAGCATGCCAAGTATGACTCTCAAGAATTGTAAAATGGTGAGAAGTCGATCATATATTTTTCAACTGATATCTAACGAATGCATCTTCATCGGTTATATATATATTCGCAACTGAAGTCTGATAATATTATTAATTTCATATTCAACGGATGTAAAGAATAAGCATGTGTTGAAAATGATGCTGACAAGAAGGTACAAGACTATTAGTACTAGAGAACCCATAGAAGAGCAGCCCGGCACACAAACCTCTGGATCATCATCGTTATACAACAGTAGCGTGAAATTTAATACAGACAAACCTGAAGTCTTGATAAATTATATGAGATAACCCACTAAATTGATATCGATAAAACCAGTCTCTTGTCTCTATGCCGACATCGAGCCCCTTCGTTTTAAAGATTTTTGTAAGGACAAACAGGAGGACTGCTTCAAGAAATGATTTGGGTTTAGTGTTCTAAATACATACATACGTGACGTTATGAGCCTAGTATGTGTGCGACGTGACGCGTCAAAATGGTGATTTTACTTTATTTGTCCAGATATCGAATTATTGATTGAAGAAAAATATAATAACAAAATTATGATGGTACATGATGTGTACATCAAAGTCGATTCGCCTGACGTGATGCGTCGTGCCATCTTCACGGAAAGAAGTACATCACTCAAAACAATTTGTCACACGATACACGAGTCGCACCACGTGATAGAGACTCATGCCATGACGTGCATGCCTCTTAGGTGCTGTGTCGTTTCATGACGGACCCGACATAATGTGTCATTTTTACTTCACTAATTTGGGCCATTGATCAATAGCATACGGGAGCTAGTCACGCTTCTGACGAACAAAAAAATAATTTATTGTCAAATGAGTGTACACAATTAAGTGAGGTGCAAATAGTTCAATCAATTGTAAGTTTATATTACAGCATATAATAGTTCAGAAGTTCTACCAACTAGATGTCAAGTTAGAATTCTTGAATGATGTTGTTGATGAAAGAGTCTTCTTTGAGCAATCTAAAGGTATTGTTGAAAAAAAAAAAAAAAAAAAAACTATTTCATTTGTTGGAGCAAATGTATAGGTTCTTGTTGTTAGTACTCATTTAACAATTAATATAGAGTTGATTCTTTGAATGCAAGACAAATACTTATCAACATTATTATTTATAATGTTGATAATAATTTTCTTATAAATTATTGTAAAATATTTAATAATTATTTGTCAATAATACATATTTGGTGATACTATTTCTAAAAAATGAAAGTATATCATTATAATTATAGTCAGTTAATTAGTTGCTTCATTGTTCATATATAATGAATTTCTTTATTAATGAATATTTTTAGTTAATTAGTAACTTTGTGAACAATATGGGCGGCACTTTGCAAAATTCACAGAAATAAATGTAAAGAAAAGAAAGAAGAGAAGCACCTCAATCATAACGCAATGGATTGCCAAATCATTTCCCAGTGACCCCATGTTTTCTTTGGCTCACATTTATAAATTCTCTCTCTCTCTCTCTCTCTAGATCTCTGTATATCTGTCACACATAATGAATGCTCCTACTGAATTGTTGTCCAGATATTAGTTGAGATCATCCCTACACATTGTTCCCCTAAGCTTAACTTTGATATACCTCTTCCAAGTTCTCCATTTATTTCTGCTTCTCACAGGACCAGGGGACCACAGCGCACCGTTCTACGCTACTATTTGCTCCCTCTTTCTGTGTTCCACCAATTTAATTCTATTATTTTGAAATCGAAGATGAAGGTAGTTAATTAGAAGGTACCATGGTCCATTATTCAAGGTACAGTTTAGTGATAAGCTAAATGCATGCATGGTCTATAAGACTTTCAACCAATTGATAGGTAAATTTAATTACTTCATCCCTGAAATACTCACTTGTTGTTTGTATTAATGGCTAGCTTTTTATTGCTCCCCCTTTTAGTTGAACATTTGAACTTTTTTTATTAATTCTTACCGAGTAAATATATTAACAATGATATTTTGTCTTCAAGGAATCCGTATCACCCTAGGTACCTGAGGAGCAAGCAGAAAATCCGGACCATTCTTTTAGATTGGCACAAATTTTGAAGCAGACCTCTTACAGTCACAACAGATCCGGATTGAATTTGATTTGGATGGAATTAATCTGGGCCGTTCGGTTTTTTAAATTGTACCTTAGGTACTTGGGGGACACACTCTTGTACTAGTCAGAGGTGTAGACGTGTAGTATATATTTGCCTTGATATGGAGTTGAACCCTAAAATATTAAGGTGGAAATATTTTTTTCGCCTAGCTACCATAACAATGAGATTTTTGGCAAAATAAAAGATATAATGTAGGATTATATATATCCTGAATGTAAATGCCTTTCAGAGAGAGATATATATATATATCCATTCTATTATTAAGCACGTTGGGTGTCCGATCCGCCAACGGCTACGATTGAAAAATGATACTTCGGATTTGATCTCAGCCCTCCAATTACATAATTTGTCTTCTTTTGATTAAATGCATCTGTTTTATGTATAAAAGTCTAAATTTAGTTAAAAACATACTCATTACATGTGCTGCCACACGATACGTTACAATTAAAATTGAACAAATTTTGAAATTTAGCGATATATTTATCCGTTTCCTTATTTATTTGTTTCCATATATCTCTTCTTCAATTGAGAAGACTCCACCTTCCATTTTCTTATTTCTTTGTTTCCTAACTTCTTCTTCGTTTCTATACGGATCACAATGGAAATCAATTTTTTTTCTTATTTCTCTTTCTTTGTTTCTATACATATTGGTGTGAGCAATTTAGAATATATTTTCAATATAGAATATATCAATGTGTGTGTGTGTGTATATTCTAAATTGGAAACAAAGAAGGAGAATAATATAAATTGGAAACAAATTAAGAACAATATAAATTGGAACGTGTGTGTGAATATATATTTCTCTTATAATATGTGTGTGTATATATATATCATATACATACACACGATAACACTTTTTATTTATGTTTTTTGATATCATATTATATGTCGATATTGAATTGTTTGTATGATATTTGATATTAGATTCGAATCGAGCTATTATTTGATATCATTGGTACTTAAAAATAAAGAATCATCACATCATCAAATTGTTATCAGATATCACAATTAAAGTTAATTAAAAATACAGAATCATATAAATTTTTTATTAACATGTGTCTTGATTTTTAGTAATTATTATTTTTTATTGATATATTTGTTTCTTATAATATGTCTCCGTTGCAACGCACGGGTATGATACTAGTATATATATATATATATATATATAAAGACATGATAATTACTCCACAGTACTTCCACAAAATTGAACACTACAAATTCATGTTTAATGAAAGTCAATGTGTAACTTTCGTTGTACCTCTATTGCACTGTATGTGGGCCTTGCACCAGTACCTCCCAGCTATATAAAATTGACCAATGCTTAAGCATTGTGCTAACTGCTAAGAATATATATACGTCAATAGAACTTTGGTTGGATCTCAACTAATAGTATACTTCTATAATAATTCGTTCTTCAGTGACGTATTAATTAGGGAATTGGGAGTTCAAAACACATAACTAATTAACTATTCAACTACTATTATAAACTTTTTGTTCCATTATTTTTCTTCAATGACAACATATTAATTGCTAGCTCTTGCCTTTATTATTTCATGTTTTTTTTTGTCAATTAATTAGCATTCTTACAAGTGTTAGATAGATCTAGATCTACCGATATATTTCCACAAGTTTTGTGTTAAGCAAACAAATGTTTTAGCAAATTAAGTGGTGTACTGTACCATCACTTGGATGCATGCAAATATACTAATTAAATTAATAGATCCTCTTCTTCCTGGTTGCTTCTACAAAAACTGGCTATCTGATTTGTGCTAACCAGGGGTTGGCTAGAAATCTACCAGGTGTTAAATTTTGTGCTTTTCATCCCTAATGTTGCATTTATCCAATTTCTTGTTTTGTAGTGATTTGAGACAGCATTCATTCAGAAAATGTGCAAAATTTGGACTCTTTCTCGACAGGTGTACAGCATAGAGAAGAGCCATATATTGTTGAGTTGCCACAGTGGCTGTACATTGACATTTTCTTTTGCATTTACTGTAATTTTACTATGTATTATTCTTTCAAGAACCCCACTATAGATTTGTCCTTAGCCTCTTTTTTACTGCGCTCTCCTTGAGGAATCTTTTGTTACTAGTTTTTTTCTTCTTCTTTTATCTAGTTATTAATGATCTTTTTGCACGGATTTATATTACATGCACGTGTTTTAAAAAACAAATAAGGGCAAGATATAGACTAGTCAAGAAAAAAAAATCCACTCACATTTACAGTAGTAACTAATTGTCAACACAGTTTTCCAATTTTTGGTAGCAATTTAAATAGAGGTGCTACACTGTGTAATTTTCCAACTCCTCTGACATATGATAGCACAATTATTTTTGCATTATTTTCTATGAAATGTAGGCAAAAGAAGGTATCTATTAAAGCTGACTAAAATAAAGATCACCACACGAGAGAAGAATGCAAAAGGAAATAAGCAAAAAAATATTATATTTCCAGATAGATTGCTTCACAATAACACAACCTTTTCTCTTCTTTCCTACTTTGCATGTGCAAATGATAAAATTTAGTAATGCCTAATGCAGCTTTAGTCACCTCCATAAGCTGTTGTTTTAGAACAGAAAAAAGAAAGGAGCAAAAGCAAAGAAAAATAAAGAGAGATGCTTGCATGCATGCATGGTAGTGTTCACTACTTGCTCTTTTATATATGTTCTCTCATGCTCAGATTTTGCTCTCTCTTTTTCCTTCTCCCATTCACACTAGTCACTAACTATAGAAACAAAATCATATGACCTTGACTTTCATAGAACTATTTTCTTAGCCAATCTGGTCGGGTCCATGCCAGTCGGGTCTACCAAGCGTGAACTCAAGGCTGAGGCTGTTGAGCTCATGGTTAGACACTTGCGAGCCATTCAATCTGCATGTTTCATTGTTCTGTTGCACAAACAATAAATAGAATGGTAAATTGTATGATCGATATAAGAAAAATGAAATGGTTATGTGCAAATTTTGTATGAGGAAGAGAAAGATTACGTACCGGATCAGCTTGACAAGATAGTCCCGGGGGTCTATTTGCATCCATGTTACACGAATTTACTAGTGGCCATGGATCCCTGCTGAGATTTAACAAAAAAAAAAAAAAAAATTATCAGACACATGCAAATAGAAGGGGGAAAAAGTGGGGTTGCTAGTATATATGTCATCCCTATATGAAGAGCTTAACAATATATAATTATATGTGCTATGTTGCAGATGCATCTAGCTTTGCAATATACAGTAAGGATTTGATTTGGAATTGCACATTTCGATATTCTATTTCTTTTCTAACTGTTCAATGTAAGGCATTTCTATATATATGCCTTATTTGTGGTAAATATTCTGTAAAATATACAGAATATATAGGTTGCAATAAAGTAACAGTGCTCCAGAGGCACTTATTTGCTTTTGAGGGATGCTCTATGTGCATTTCATTGTTCATTGCATAATTGAGAACTTCACACTTCTTACTTTAAAGTGTAAATTAATATTAGCCGTTTTATAAAATAAGCAATGAATATAACTGTCAAGTAGATGTTAAAATCATCTTAATTAGTAATTTGAAACTTTGGAAAAACATTTTATCAAAAAAAAATAAAAAACTTTGGAAAACAAAATTATCATGGTGAAACCTTTACACTAACTGGTCCTTAATGTAGAAGTGAAAGAAAGAAGAGGAATAATAATGAGATTATCACAGTTTTAATCGATGAAACTAGTAATTGGAAATATGAACAAATCAATCTCTTCTAATATATGCTACCAAAGCCATCCCCTATCCTCTCAAGTCGCACCATTTTGATTTATGAATTTCCAATATGTATAACTGTTATAAAGCCTTCCTACCACTTAAATATCTTCTAAAAATGTTTTTTTTTTATTTGTAAGGCATGCAGTAAGGTTTTTAAGTAATTAAATAGCTATTCTAAAATACACTACAATATGGATTTCTATATAGAACTTCTGATTTTATATCTATTATGTAGAACATAATAAGTACATATATATTCCTCCTAAATATAGTGCTATAAATCAGAGAAACAAATTACAAAGCAATAACTTTTATGAGCTTAAAAAAAGTGGTATATATGTTTTTTTAAAAAAAAATATAGTGGTATATATCATTTGCTAAACCTCTAATAAATGAGAGAAATTAATTATCCTGTCTAATTTCAGGTTTGAGCAAGAACTACTTAAGAGGAGAATATATATGTAAACTGATTGTAATAAGAGGAAAAAAAAATCTCCAACCAAAATAAAAAGAAAGGTGGGTGAAATTATAGGATACCCAAAGGTCGAGATTTAGAGTTAGAGCCCCTCGCACCCTCTGCGAAGCTTTAAAAAAAAAAAAAAAAGTGTAGAAAGAGACAAAAGACTTGCTTGTTTTTTTTTTTGTGGAAACAAAAGACTTGCTTGTGTAGAGATATATATTTGTGAGCATGTCAGATGAAAACAAAGCCATGGCAAGAAGAGTCATATGTGGTGCAAAATGACAAATACAATCCCTGACTAACATATCACATACTGTCCTTTTACTTCAATAAAACCAAAAGAGAGCACACAAGTTCAAGTCAAGGTGAAATAGAGGTTTTTGGTCTATTCTGTGGCATATATAAAACTTATCAAGAATTCAAAATTTCAAACCACAAGTTTGTCAGTACGAATATTATGATGTTTTTATAATGTACTTATACGCTGTTTTACTTTGTATGGATTTAACTTTTGTAGGCTGTGACAGGTTGACTCATAGCCCCACAGCAAATCTCTTCACAGACAAGAGAAGAGAAACAAAAGCAGTAAAAGAGAAAAGCTGGCGTGGTATTCTCTCCTTTTCTTCAAATATGGGCTAAAATTTGTGTGAAACTGTGAATACTTCTCAATGCAAGAAAACAAGGAAAAGCCCAATGGCATGCAAAAGTTAAAGTAGTACTGACTGGTACCAATACATGTCTATGAGAGAGATTAGAGAAAGAGAAAAGATGATGAAGGTGTTTAATGAATGTATCAATGTACCTTGATGAGTTGCTCCATCTGGTTGAAGTGTTAGTTAGAGAGTAATCCGTTTCAGTTGGTGGACTTGGTCTATCAGTTGCTCGTTGCTCCATTAACCGCTTTATATTAAGGTCTGAACCGGATCCTAAATCATCTTCTCCAGTGCCATCTAATAGAAAGACATGTCAACATGATTAGTGTAATTTGATATGTATTGATTTATTAGATTAATCATTTATCTCTATGTACCAAAAAAGAATTTACTAAAGAACAAAGAATTACCTGATGATACAGGCTTGTCAGTGCTCTTCACAGTTCTATACATCTGTTCAGATAAAGCAAGAGAAAATCAAATTTCTGAGAGAGAGAGAGAGAGAGAGAGAGCTTTTGCTAGTATACTAAAAAGATCAATCCCCCTATGACTGACTAATAAATATTCTAATCGATGGCACATCTTCAAATTTTTTTTGTACTATTCCAGGTTTGATATAATGGCATTATTGCATAATGATGTTGCTTTTCTCTTCTTTCCTTTTTTTCTCTCTCTTTCTATGAATAGCACTGCCTTATTTAATTGGATCAAGTCCTGTTTTCAGACTCATTCATGTCGTTCGTTCGTTCATTCATTCATTCATTGGCAACTGTGCCAGGAGAAAAATAGAGAGAAAAAGTGAAAAACTTAACCCATCTAGAGAAAAATAACAAACTAAAAAAAATAGAACAATGGAAGAATGCACCTCTACAAGACCAAATAATCTCTATTTTTACCTGTAAATGGCTCTTTACATGTGCCAGTGTGAGATCCTTCACATCCATTAACTCAAGTACTGATTTAGGCGTTGCCCCTGATATAAATGATCGATACCATTTAATTATCTATGCAATTACACGAAACCAATGCTAAAAAATTATTGAATTAACATAAAGAATCATACTTTCATGGCCGCCTAATAACTCGACTGCATGCACGAACCGCGCATGGAGTGTGCTGGTCCATCTCATTCGCGGAGCACGCATGCTCCTTTTCGCAGGAAGCTTTGACACGAATCTCGACCCGATTCCGAACTGACTTGCATGATGGTAGCCATTAAACCCCTTAAAGGGGTTCATCTCTGATGAGAACCCATTAAGCCTTGCTGGTCCAATTAACATCCGGTGGTACGCTGAGCTTGCACCTGGCATCTGAAATGCGGGACCCATAGAAACTGGGTCTAGGCCAGATGAGGAAGGGGAAGGCCAAGTTAAGGGGTAATTGCTATAATTGTTAGAGTTATTAATTTGGTGGCCATAGAAACAAGGCATGGTGGTGCTGCTACTTTTAGGGTCAGATTGCATGAAAGGAGAGGTTGAGGAACTGGTGTTGTTTGTGTGATAAATAGGGATGCCTCTGATGGGACGACAGCCGTCCGATTGAGGTGTGAAAGGTGATGATGAAACGGGATCAACACGGCCCCGCCAAGGGCTCTCGGCCTCGGCAGAGATAGGAGATGGTTGAGAAAGGGAGAGGTTCATAAAGCTGTCGCTATGGGACTTTGGGCGACCATCGAGACGACGCCATGTATCACGGTCTTGACATGCGGCAGGATCAGAGAGCGACGAAGGTGCGGTGTTTGGTAGGCTGATATGGAGCGAGAGGTCCGGCGATGGCGCTGACGCTGCTTCCATTTATAAAGAGATAAAATTTGTTACTCCTTGCCAAAAAAATTAATTCCTTAAGTGAGGTGTAGAGAATAAGGAATGAATGAAGAGATCAATAAAGTGTGAATAATTCAAAGAGATGGAGAGGAGGAGGGGAGGAAGAGGTGATGAGTAAAGTAGAGAAGAGAGAGAGAGAGAGAGAGAGAGAGAGAGAGAGGGGAAAGTAACTTGTTTCTTGGGTTTGTCCTGGTTAGGTGCGTGTATTAAAAGAGAAAGAAGAGAGGGGTCTCTTTTTCTTTGAGGAAGTATGTGTGAGACAACGACACTGAAAAGATATCAAATTGAAAAAGAAACGGAGAAGGCGTTATGAAGAGATAGAGCATCATATATCACTGTTACAGTGTATAGAGAAAACCATACAACATGATATTTATTTTTTTGCTTATAGTGTGATCAAGGAAACAGAAAGCTGAGTTAGATAATGAAATAAAGAAGAAGAGACTAAGAGATATAGTCGTGTGGTTTGATTCTTTTTCCCCCACACCTTTCGGATTTGGGTTCCTCTTTCTCTCTCTCTCTCTGTTCTATCTCTGTGACTGAGTCTTTAGGCTTTTTTTCTCTCTCCACAGTACAGACCCTCTTTTTACGGGAGCTGAGCTGTACTATAGAAAGAGAGAGAGAGAGAGAGGCTATGCAAGTTATTAAGCATTTAAGCAAACATCATATTAAATGGGATTGGATGTTTTGAGGGTTTTTAACTTATTTGATTTTGTGGGTTTTGGGTCTGGGTTTGGGCCTGTCAAGTTATCTTTTGGGTTTCCTCTCTCTTAGACAATGCTCTTAGCATTTTATTCTTTTTATTGTCTTATTAATTATTATTAGTGTTCTAATATTTGAAAAAGAAAATTCAAAAGTCTTAAATGCACTTATTTTTGTGCCATATATACCAAAGAAATTTTATTAAATGTTGACCATATATTCTATTTTAAATGCCAAACTAGAAAACATTAATGAGGTTCGTAACGGCTGCGGATTTTAATAACGTAATTTTTAATCACATAGCACTGAGGATAAAGAAAAAAAAATCGACTGTATTGCGTTTGCGCTGTTAAAATCTGCACCCGTTTTTAACATATATATGAAAAGCTTCAGGTAGAAATAGTTGTCAATAATGGAAAAATAATTTGAAATTTGAAGGTAGTAGAAAAATTAGCTAAATATTACAATGCAAATTTAAAAATTCTCATAATTTTGGCTCCCAATTTCAATTTATCCTAAAATAGTAATAATCTAATGTGGTAGCTGGATTTTTAAATATTAAACTCATCTCCAATTTCTGGGTCTTTGTTAGTTTATTTGATTGTTAATATTCATTCTGTTTGCTAGCTATTTTAGACTATGAATTTTTTTTGTAATATCAGAATTTTAAACACTATTTCTTTCCGTGTCTTGTAGCCAAATAATTCTTATTATAACCCATTCAGTTAAATTTGAAATTGCAATTGTAGAATAATAGTAATTCTAGAGTCATTTGACATAAAATTGCAATATGTTATTATAGTTGTCAATTGATATTAGATATTATTGGATTTCTATTAGCTGATAATTTAGGAGTATTTTGATTTTTTCTGTCAGTGACAATGCCATCCAATATTAATGACAAATATGACATTGGATATGAATTTGTTGGACAATTTTAATTCTCTTCTAACACTATTTCAAACAAGAAACAAAACAAGAGATTTTTATCAAATAAAAAAAAATACTTATTGAATAAAATGCTAGAAAAGAGGCAAAAGAGAAAAGGGAAAAAAAAACATTCTTTATATATATTATATTCAATGTACTGTTCTCAAGCGTCAAACACACATAATAATGTTATTAATTCTAAACAATTATCTATTCAATTTTTTTTTTCAAATACTACTCTTTTTGTCATAATAATTAAACAGAGCTAATTAAATATTGATAAGTAGCTTTGGCATATCTCAAATTAATTAACGCACTACTTTTCATTGAAACATGCATAACTATTGGTGTGTATTGTCATGTTCGGTTTCCTATACAGGCAATGGGACCTCTCCTGTTTTGAATTAATGTATGAAATGGCATCTTGGGAAATAAAAAAAAATATAATATATATACACACACACACAATCTGTGGTAAAACTGTCCGGTTCATCAAAATTACCGTCTCCCATAAATTACGCTCCTCCATCCCAATTAACTTCTCTGCTTTTATATATGGTCAGTGCTCAGAATGTCAGATGGGTTCTACCATCTGCATGTAACATCTTATATTTCGAATGTTTTTATAATATTCCACTTACACTTTTATTTATTCTGAATAAAAAAATTGATATCTCTTTTAGAAACACCAATCAAATTGTGAACTTACTGTTAAATAATTTTGAGAGAAATTTAAACCAAATATATATCATTAAAAAAGTAAAGGTAATTAATTAGTATGAACAGTGTTGTAAAAAATGACAGTTTAGGTCAATTAATCGGCCGATTAGTCAATGGCGGCGAACAAAACCGTTACGAATTTTTTCAACTAATTGACCCATTATTTTCGATTAATCACTTGACGGCGTCTGACGAGCGCATACCGTTATTTACAACACTGAATATGACCATTAATTTGTAATCCAGCCTCCAAAGAAGTAAAGAAGTACAATTAATTAATAATTGAAGGGCATGACGCTAATTTGTCCCCCAAAGTGACAAGAAGCTTCGAAGGAGTGTAAACTACACCTCGAGATTTACAATATTGTTCTTATCCTCAATTTTATATAACAATTAATGAAGCTAATTATTAATTAATTAAACTCTTTTGGGTTTGCCTTCCTAGCTATGGATGAAAACAATTAAGCGACTGTCAGGTGCCTAAGAGCTAGCCTCATTGATCCAAGGGTGTTTTTTGACTTTGTATGCACTTGAACAAAGGTACACAGACAAAAATATATAAAAATATATATTTTATGTTTGTCATTAAGAATCTAATGACATAGGCCCTTCTAATTCTAATTCCCTTTACATACTCCCAAATATTCCTGCCATTATCTCACCTCCACATGATCAAATCACACATCATAGTTGACTCCAAATATATAGCAAAGATCCCCATACCCCAAGAATTCATATCACCCTAAAGTAACTCAAATTTTGAGTTTATGAGCATGTGCTAGATAATATTGGAGTCTAATTGTATATATTTTGGTAGAACTTCAAATTAATGAAGTTCCTATTAATTTTAAATATTAATAAACATTTACAATGTATTGTAGATGAATTTCAACATATTTATCTATGGAATGTATGTCGTATCTTTTTTATGTTGCGAAAAACAATTCACAAGCTAGCATGTGGTAAATAATATTTAGAGTTCATCTATACATTTTGATGATTATACACTTGAAATTAAGTTCCTATTGATTAATTAAAAAGATTAAAAAAACATGTTGGAAATAAATTTCATCATAGAGAGTGGGGACCAGTGCAGAGAGCTGATCAGTACGTTATAGGTCAAGTAGAGGTGTTTTTGTATCATATCCGTCTAAAGTTAGTCTAATCCGTCCTTATCCTCACTCATACTCTAGTCTTACCTATTAAAATTAATGAGAACGACAAGTTATGAATAATTACCTAATAAATTGATCACTTATAATATATTAATTCAAAAAAAATAGCAAACCAGAGAGAGAGAGAGAGAGATAAGCTAATGTGCTTTCGGTAGCATATGGGCCGAAATACACACGGTCCAAATTTAAAATTTCAAAATTCAAAAAGTCGATCTGAACCGTTCATCTTGTTCTCCATATTAATATGTGCTTGGAGACCAAATTTTACATTTTTCTGAATTTTTTTACTATTTATTAAGCCACTTTGAAAATTGCTAATCCAACGGTTTTACTGTTTTGTTAAGCCACCGTTGGATCAGCAATTTTCAAAATGGCTTAATAAATAGTAAAAAAATTCAAAAAAATGTAAAATTTGGTCTCCAAGCACATATTAATATGGAGAACAAGATGAACGGTTCATATTGACTTTTTGAATTTTGAAATTTCAAATTTGGACCGTGTGTATTTCGGCCCATATGCTACCGAAAGCATATTAGCCTATATATATATATATATATATATATATATATAATACTACTTTGATTATTGGTCCCATTATTTTTATTTATCAAATATAAGTTACTTACTAAATAAAAATATATGAAATATTGTATAAATCAATCTTGAATGATGATGACGATGATAATAAGAGTAGAATTAGGGTGTTCGTAAGTTCACCAAGTATCTTGGTGAACTCAAGTCTAAAACCCATCAAATCGGTTTTAAATGACGAGTCCGAACCGTTGAAACCCGCCTACCTTACAAGTGATGCATCTACATGTGAAAATTTTAAACATTCGAATTAAATTAGTATAAAGTCAAGCGGTCAAAAAACGTTCAAAAAATAAATGCATTAAAATTAATTTATTAACCTTCTAATTTTGACCGGTTGACTTTATACTAAATTAATTTGAATGTTTAAAATTTTCACATGTAGACGTATCACTCGTAAGATATGCGGGTTTCAACGGTTCAGATTTGTCATTTAAAGCCAATTTGATAGGTTTTAGACTTGAGTTCACCAAGGAACTTGGTGAACTTAAGAACACCCTAGTTCTACTCATGATAATAATATATTATATAGTTAATTGTACGAATAACATATTATTATATAAAAATGTATATTAACTAATAATGGGTACAAATTATCATTACTCATATCCTTATCCGAAAAACTATTGAAAAAAAAATCTTACACATACCCTTTTATAAAATACACTACAGATATGATAAACACAAATGATATATGACATATCTATAAGTATCGACAAAAGTACGATCATATATATATAAGCATATTTCTTCTTTTATTCATGGTAGAGAGCAAGTAAATATTATATATTGGGAGAAAAAAAAAATCCAGAATCCGATATTTTTAGAATTAAAAATAAATGTATGTTGCAAGAAAAAAAAAGTTAAAAAACACATTCTGAAACCTTTTCTTTAATTAGTTAGGAAGAGACAAATTAATGCCTCCTCCTAGACACCTAGTAATTAATTTCAATCTGTTCAAGATCTTAATTAAACTCTGTTTGTACCATTTATAACATTTTCTGGCTTTAGACTTTTTTTAAAGAGACTATCAGACTAAACTTTGTCGCCTCAATTACCAGCTGTCTTTCTTACCAGAGTTTAAAACTTAAAACTTTTTGTATCCTTGCCGACCGATCGATCAATGGTTGAATAAATAAACATGCCTTGTGGGGTGCCTCGATCATGATATGATTGGCACCCAAAACCCTAGGTTCAACATAGAAAACTTCATCAGAAGTTGGGCTTAAAGGAGCTGGGTCATAAATCATAAATACGAAACTTGAACCTAATTTAAACAATGCACAGTATCCTTGCAGGGAAAATAATAAATTTATTAAAGGCTATGAATGTCACTGAATTCAAGCTCGGATTCCCAAGGCCTCTATCTCTTCTTCTCTGTAGACCTTTCCTATAGTAAACAAATGTGCTCCTAACCCCTCTTTGTCACCCCAACCTCTACACATGCCTCATTTATTAGTAAGAGAACTGTCCTCTTTCATTTAATTCTTGACATCTCTCATACAATACAAGGACCTTTACCATATGAGCACCATACATTCCAGATCCTCACTTATGTACATTTATTGATTTGGCTTGTATTTGGTTATAACAATTATATATATATAAAACTTGGAAGAGACTGTTGACCAGCTGACTTGGTTGTTTTCTCAATGAAAAAGGACTTCAATTATCTTATTTCCATTTGTGAATTTAAAGGTTCAATATTCATAGGTTTTTTTTTTGTGTAACTGAAATATTTACATGAGTGAGGCTACAGTGATTACATAGCGAATATATATTGGTATGTACTATGGATCAATATTTTTATTTCTAAAATCCAAATAATTGATCTGAACAGTTCAACATGCATGATCTACATATGAAAATGTACTCGTAGATTAAATTTTATATTTTTTAGAATTTTCTTACTATTTTTTTAGATAGGTAGAAAATCACTTGATATAAAGATTCTAGACCATTCAAAAGTAGTGATTTTCTACCTTTACATTTTTTAGAATTTTTTTATTATTTCTTTAGATAGGTAGAAAATCAATTGATATAAAGATTTTAGACCATTCAAAAGTAGTGATTTTCTACCTATCTACAAAAATAGTGAAAAAAAAAAATATAAAAAGTACTTGTAGATTAAATTTTATATTTTTTTAGAATTTGTTTATTATTTCTTTAGATAGTAGAAAATCACTTGATCTAAATATTGTAGACCATTCAAAAGTAGAGATTTTATACCTTTTTACAAAAAAAGTGGAACATGTTGAATGGTTCAAATCGACTATTTAGACTTTAAAAATAAAAATATCGATCAGTAGTATGAACCAATCTGTGTTATGCATATTACCATAGCCTCACTCTTCTTAAAATATTACTGCAGGTGAAAAAAATATTGTTTGAAATCAATTGTTATTGTAATAGAAAAACTAAAAACTTGTGTAGTTTTCTTCCAACAAACAACTTTACAAGAAACTTCTCATGCATCATTTGATTTTTATATAGTAGACATGATGTTACATGGACAAGCTAGTCAGAAAGTGAGCCTCTCTCTCCTCAGAAACCCACTAGTACAATCAATAAAAAAAACAAATTTTAAATCTGGAAGGGTAGATTTAAGACAGGAATCCAAAGCAGTCAACTGAGCGATGTCGAATATTCTTGACAAAATGGGTCGCTATTAATTTGATGTTTTCTACATTAAATTGCGACTGATGCTTTCTGGTAATAGACATATATATATATTTCTATTAAAAAACAATCCAAATTAATTATTCGAACACATATGACTATATAATTTGTTGATTTAAAACTAATTTTTTAATTTTTGTATGTGGTAATATAAAAGTTTTATACATGATTAAGATGTAAAATCTCATAAATGCTTTTTTATATATAGTCGTTGTTGACCAGCATTAATTTGGTCGACAAAGACACACACTTATAGACGAATCATATATATATATTGAATAACCCACCACACACATGGGCACTGACTAGTGACTACAATTTGTAGTTGCAGCTATTACATAGTCGATTATAAGGACTTGTCATAATTAATCAACAATCACACTATCACAGTAACAGGAGATGTGTAACTTATTTTACTTGGAACCGGAGCTAGAGAAACTTGAGGGAGAAGAGGGGTAATTAAAGATTTTAACATATCAGTTTTGGCTATTCATTCAGTGCGCTCCATGAAGTCAGAAATGCTCTGTTAAAATCTTTAGAGGAGAGATAACCTAAAGAGAACTCTAATATATATTATGTCCCTCTCAAATATAGCCGTCATTTTTATTAATATCCAACATTAGTTAGAAGTTAACAGAATTATCCAGTTTAGTTGGGTATTTTTAAAAATGTCCAAACCGGCCATTTTTCAGCCTGTTGGAATTTAAATGAGGACCGGCCAAAAAATGGCTAGTCATAAACTTTTTTTTTTAATATTGTTAGATTATTTATTTTGATATATAATTAGCATTATTATACTAAAATACGCTAAATTACTTGAAATTATATCAAATTATGCTCAAATACGCTAAGAGAGACAATATCTTCATTGAGAAAGACAAAAAATGATGACGAAACTTCAAACAGTCACAAAACAGCGCTCAAGTGTCCAATTTCAGCAAATGTCCGCTTTTCGGAAAATTTGCAAAAAGATGCATGCGTCTGTGACCGCTTCGCCATTCTCTAAAATTCAGAATTGCCAAAAAACAAACAGAAAAGCCTCAAAACTTGAGTTGAAGTATCCGATTAAGATTTTCATTTCTATTTTTCAATCTAAGTAGCTCAATAAATTAGTTATATAGTGAACTTGTAGAATCCCAATTTTTACTATTTTTGGAATTTTTTTACTATTTTTTATGATTTATGAAATATGACACAAAATTGGTCCAATTTAGCGTAATTTAACATATTTTAATGTAATTTTACATAATTTCAAGTAATTTAGCATATTTTAGTATAATTATGCTAATTATACATCAAAAGAAGTATTTTAACAAATATTTCAAAAAAAAAAAACTTCCTGACTGGCCAAAAAATGGCCGGTCTGGGTATTTTTTATAAATACCCAGATAAGCTAGGTAATTCTGTTAATTTGTAGTTAATGTTGGATATTGATAAAAATGGCAGCAAATATAGTACCGGAAGAAAACAAAAGCAGAGATTAAATTTGCTGTATGGTATCAGGCGTATGATCCTCTTTGGCATATGTAACGAAGAAAAAAAAGATGGAAAGAAGATAAGGGGTGGAATTAGAAATTTGAGACAGAGGAGATTGGATAAATAAGTGTTATGTAATCATTTTTTTTTTTGTAAAAATTAAAAAATTCAAAGGAAAAATTGAAAAATTTCAATTTATAAGAGGTGCTTAATTAGTACCATGCCTCTATCTACTTTTGCCATTGAAGAAGAGGACGGATTCATAGCCATTGTTGGCAACAAGCAAGGGTGGACCCACATGAACTAGGGGAGCAACTGTCTTTCTGGATTTCGATTTTTTATGGAGATCTATTAATCTGTTCCGACCGACGTTGCCTCCACCCTTCTTCAGAAATTTTTTGATCCCTTGGAATTCTGATTTGTAATTCGGATTAAATTTAGAATTAAAAGTAAAATAAATTTCTTAAATTATGATTGGTAATTAGAATTATAAGTCTAAGCATGAAAAATTATGAGTTAAATTATTGTTTTTAATCTACTACTCGATTAGAGTTTTGACCAAGGTTAATTTAGGTAATCGAGGTTGGCAAGGTGATCAGCGATGTGTCTATTGTCCTGAGTTGGAGTCGGTTGATCATCTTTTTGTTACATGTCCGGTGGCACACTCAATTTGGTCTTGGATAGCTACTTTTAATAATTTTGTGTTTGATAGTACTACTATAGGACAGTTATGGGAACTTGATTACTGTATACCTTTGAAGGATGATAATCTGGTAGAAATGATACGTGGAGCAGTTCTATGGTCTCTTTGGTTGGATCGCAACAGGATTGTGTTTCGTAATGGCAAGATTTTAAATATTCAAGCTTTAGGTTCTAAGATTATTTCACTTGCTTTCTTTTGGGCTTCTCAACAGAAAACAGATTTAACTGCGCAACTAAAGCTTATTATGCCTTGTGATGTGAAGGACCTATTAGGTACAACGCGGGCTATTTTCATGGGGGATATACAGGTTACAATCCTTACGAATGGAGGCGGGATAGCTTTGGATGATAACTATGGAATGATGGTGCCTTGAGAGTCTATGGAAGATGGAGGGTCTTAACTGCTATTTTCTCTTTTATAGTTTGCTGTTATATCTTATTTTGTGTGCTTTTCTGTTTTGTTGTTTGTAGGTTTTGATATATTGTTGGTCTCTCTATGGCTATTCGATGATAGGTTCTTTTTGGGAGTTTTTTGTGGTTTGTATGGTTCCATCTTAGTGATATCGGTGATACTCTGTAAAATTTTGATTTTCATGTTAATGAAAATCGGTGGCAATGCCACTTCTCTATAAAAAAAAAAAAATCTACTACTCGATTAATTAATGGGCTTGAACCCAATTAGGCAATTTTTTTGTTCCCCTCACGAAAATCCTGAATTGATCCGCCCCTGTATGGAAGTGCGAAAGTTGGTCCTATGTGTTTTCATAGATTCATATTTCCGTATGTATATTACTATTATTTAAAATAAATGATCTTACAACTTTAGAACAACCAATAATTTTCTAAAATGATCAAATAAACAGCAACCGAGCTCGATGAAAAATAAAAAAAACCCTAACAAATAACCTTCACAATTTAATACCCAGCAACCGACGTGGGCCAACAGCCAGGATATGAAAATTTGAGGCTAAACTCACAAGATTTGAATTTAAAAATCTCAAATGTTACAAGAGAGTGTTTACAAGCAAGAACACAAACTATTGCAGTGCTGTTTTGATTCTATAAGAATGAGATAATATTCACGAGAGTAAAAATATACTATTGTCGAGGGTATACTGACAAAAATGTGTTATTTTGAACGTATCGATTTTATTGACAAGAGTACCTGCGATGATACCGTCAGCAAAAAACACTTTTATTCTCGCGGATACTGTCCTATTTCTGTAGTATATATAATATGCGTGCGGCTAGTAACAATTTAGCTGTAAAGATATAGTTTTTTCTTAGTGAAGAAGATTTAGGGATCAAATCATAGCATGCAGGGACATAATTGGAGCTTTAATTTGAGAAGGTGTGTGAGTGAGATGTATGAAAGAATTCCCAACATATTAACTGGTACCATGCTGACAATATGCAGCGTTTCTTACAAACAAAGGACAGAACCTCCAGTTCCCTTTTAGAATAAATGGTCCCAAACTGAACCAAATAGTTATATAGATCAAGTCTGTTAGGTTGTACTGCCACCGGATGCTACATTTAATAACCCCCTACTTTTTAGCTTCTTCTCTTAAGATCTCCTCTCTTGATGCATTCTTTTGGTATGAAGATTGATCTTTTTTATATATAACAACTTTTTAGAGATAGGCAAGCACCACTTTTCTCAACAAATCTTTAAATAGATATAGCCTTTTTGAATTCTAAGATTTTAGTATATAATTGCATATATATACTTTCACCAAAAGGTTGAGATCTGTGCATGATATTTTGTATTTTACCCCCTAGTTTTTATTTTTGGAACACATGTAAATCCTAGAATGAAAAAGGTTCACATGACCAATGAAGAGATGCCACGTGTAATGAGAAAGCATAAGAAAAGGGTTTTAATAATTGGGTAATGATGATGCATGGAATGAAAGGTCAAAACGTGGGGATTTGGGAATATGCAGTGCGGAATGTGAATATTATGATATAGAAGCGGTGTGTAAGCGAGATTCCTGCAAGTCACGTGACATTGAGATGTGGTCACATGACCAACACATTTAATTAGCTTTTTGGAAGAAGATTTTGGGAATAGAATAGTTATTCCTTGCTTTAGATTTAATCTATCCCCAAACATGGTATCTAATCTAGGTTTAATTTTCTTTATACTTCTTCTGATGTCAGAATAACATCATGTATTATTCCGTGCATGCTTCTAACCACCTCTAATTTGCACCCCAAAATCATATATGCATTTTTTAAGAAGAAATTTGGGGATCACACCTCCAGATTTCGTTAACTTTTTGAACCCTAAAATCATATATGTATTAATATATAACATGATGAATATTGGTTTTAGTGGTGGAATCGAAAGATTGATATTGTGGGGGTTGGATGAATAAATTTCATGTAATTTTATTTTATGAGAATGATTAATAGCAATAGTTTTTTTTGTATAAATTAAAAACTTAATTATTCAAAGGATAAAAATGAAGAATTTTAATTCACAAGAGGACTTAGCACCCTTTTCCATATTGGTTTATATGGTATTTTGGACTATTTAATTCATATTTCTTTGATTTTTGATAAAATGCATCTAACTTTTTTTTTGGCATTCGCAGTCTCTCTTGGTATACGATTAATAGATAATTTCGTTATTTCAAAACTATGTATTTAATTAAAGAAAGTAATAATTTTCCCTTGAGTAACGTTTTTTTGGACAAAAACCATGTTATCATATTATATATATATATATATATATATATGAGGAGGGATCCAATCGATTACCATAATTTTGAGTTACCGCAAAGTTACCACAACCATTAATTTTCTATATTTCAAAGTCCAAATCGTCCATTCAAACCGTTCAACATGATCTCCACAATAAAATGTGCTTCCAGATCAAATTTTATATTTTTTTTGAATTTTTTTACTATTTATTAAGATGGATACAAAATTCAATGGTCTTAATTTGACTAGTTTTTGTAAAATACTTAATAAATAGTAAAAAAATTAAAAAAATATATAAAATTTGATCTGCAAGCACATTTTATTGTGGAGATTATGTTGAACAGTTTGGATCGACGATTTAGACTTTGAAATATAGAAAATTAATGGTTGTAGTAACTTTGCGGTAACTCAAAATTATATATGGTGATCGGATCCCTCATACACACACGTCTACTTCTCTAACACTTAGTGACATAATTTATTTATGCATTTTTATATATTAAATAAAATATTTCCCAAATACTTTTATATTTGTTAATATTTTAGTAGTTATTATAGCGTTGTGGCATATTTCATTCTCATGTTTACATTTATTTAATTCATGTTTACAGTACTTTGCAGAGTGTGAAATGATCTCTGTTATAAATTTATATCTTCATTTTTAAATTCAAACATTCAAACTGAACCACTCAATAATCTCTATATGAATATGCACTTGGAGATCAACATTTACATTTTTAATTATTTTTACTATTTTATTAAAAAAGGGAGGAAATCACTGCTTTTAGATGGTTCAAAATCTTTAGATGAAGTAATTTGCTACCTATGTAGTAAAAAAGTTTTTTTTCTTTAAAAATATAAAATTTGGTCTCCAAATACATTTTTTGTATAGAGATCATGCATGTTGAATAATTCGGATCGATTGTTTGAACTTTGTAAAAGAATATATTAATCCATAGCACAGATCGTTCTACGCATTGTAAAATACCGTAGCCTCACTATAATGTTTTTTTTTTGTTCAAATTAAGTAAAATCATAAGTTAAGGACTTAACCTCTATCATATATATTTTTTTAAATAAAGAAAATTTATAAGATATCTACAGCATAAACTGGATTTTGGGCTAGGTAATAGGTGTTTTGGTGGGTGTAAATTGGGTGGCTACCCACAAAACATATATATAGATGGTCAAAATTAAAATATTAAAATGATACAAATAGCAAAGTGTTGCAGCTTAACACTAGTAAAAGCACATCTCAAGAACATTTTGGAGAATGGAATGCTCCGCAGATTCTGCCCCCTCCTCCCTTTGACCTCTCTCTCCTCTCTCTCTCATTTTTTTTTTCTAATTAAACCCTCTCTCTCTCTCTCTCTCTACATTACTTTCCCACGAGGACTGTGTATATATAAAAATAAGTATATGACATTCTTGGTGGGGCCCAAGCAAAACATACCAGGCAAGGACAATGCTCAAACCATGCCCCCCCCTTAAATGCATTGTTTGGTGAATTTATTAATTGTGGATTTGATTAGTCAATATTTGTATCCCAAGACAAGGGAGAGAGGGAGCAATCTCTTTACTCCATTATAGTCAATGGGAACTTTATTCGAGAAACCACTAGCCGTCCCACTTAATTTTTCTTCTTCCTTGTAATTAAGTCTAATCAATATCTTAATCCTTAATCTCATTCTCGTTGAAAAAATTCATTTGATTGCATTTCATTTTGGGATTTATATCTTATCTTGTAGTCATCAACAATTATAATATAATTAACAAATATACTATTACTATCCCCACTCTCCGGAATTTGTGAGTATATATAGCCAAATAATATTTTTTCTTCTTCTGAAATTTATTTAGTTGTTAATTACTAACCAAGTAGTAAGTAATAGGTCTTTCTTGAAAAAGATATATTCTCAGAATTAGTCTTTGATCTACTAGTAAAGACAATGCACTATGTGTGAAAGATCGCAAGTTTGAAATTTGGATGAAAAATTTACATATTAAATAAGTGATGGCTTGACCTCTCTAACTGTTACTCAAATTATTTTTAAGAAAAGGTAAGGATGCCAGAAATTTTTTATTATAGGAAACTTTAATTAATAGTTATTTTTAAGAAATAATTAAACTAATTATATATCTGAGAAGCATGATATTATCAACACTAGTGCATGGTTTGGCAGATTTTTCGACACTAATCATGAAAATAAAAGAAGATGTGAGCTTGGAGATGATAGATCTACTCGAGGACGGAATCAGAAAATTGAGATTGAAATGGTAGAAAATTTTAGTACTTACAAAAATTGTAAAGTGTAAAGAATATAATTGTTAATTTTTACATGTTATCCTTCAATTTTTTTCTTTTTCTTTTTGAAGTAGGATCTCCTTCAATTTTACATGTCATGGTCCTACAATATTTATAAAGTTGACATGTTTCAAAACTATTTCACCATCTGTAATAATAATTTGGTTGTATAATACAAAAAAAAAAAAATGTTGTATATATGGCCACAGAGATGGAAATAAATGTTATGAGCGCAGGAGAACCAGATTGATGAATAGGATGCAGTGGTTGTGGCAGTCATAGCAAGCTTTAACTATAGCCCTTTCTTCCTTTTTTTCTCACATTCAAATTATTCAATGATCATGACCCCATCATTCATTCACTTTGTTTCTGTTCCTATCTCTTTCCCTAATGAAGTTTTTTTTCCTTTCTCTTTTATCTCTCCTCTCTCTCTCTCTCTCCCTGTGTAGAGTTCAGACCCAACAATGCCTTACTTGGAGTGCACTCCTATATATCAACTCTCCCACTTGTCTCTAGGGAATACATAGCATAGCTATATGGCAGCAATTTTGAGGTCAAGACACAGTATTCTTTTATACTAGAAGACTTTATTTATCCCACCGTTTTCTCTCTCTAGGGGATATATAGCTGTACAGTGTGCACTAATATTTAGGCCAAGACAAACTCATCTTAGTTAATTATAACCTTGTGGTCCGTTTCCTTGGAATTTACATGAGGTTGCTAGGCATGAAATTTAATGCGTCTGGTTTTTTTTATTTTTCCTTGGAATTTCAACGGCAATTCTCATTAAGAATATAAGACAAACTCTCTGGGAATGTAAATTCATGCCGTGGCGTGATCAAGTTAGATTTTTACATTCTTTGTTGTGATTAAATTTGGAGAGATAATCACGACACGTTAGTTACGTTGTGACCACAAATGTAATGTCTTAGTCAAGTTTGATCACATTTAATTACTTTTTTTTTTTGTAATTTAAGTTAGTTTATTCAAGATTCACAAAAGATCTAACGGTCTTAATCACGCGTGACTCACGTGACCACATGTGTCATGCTGTGTTATTTTTTCGAAGGATGATCATATCATGCCAATGTTCATGGCACGAAACATGTGAGTTGCATCATGTGAACGGCACACATGCCACATCGTGACGGAACTGAGCCATAATGTATTCCATCAAAGCATGACTTCTTTACATCCCTAATTAAACTCCCTTGTAGAGCAGAAACCATGCTGATTAACATTCATAGACTACATGCTTACAATAAAAAAATACTTTAATTAACCCATTATACCCATATAATTTAAACATATTTCATGTTGTCGACAATACTTTTAAGAAAAACAATGTTATTACAAAAATTATATAAAAAATATATACTATTTAGATATCTTTTTTTTTTTTTTTTTTTCTGTATAACCACGCCGTGACGGAACTGGACCGTGACGTATTCGATCAAAGCATGACTTGTTTATATCCCTAATTAAACTCCTCCCTTGTAGAGCAGAAAAAACCATGCTGATTAGCATTCACAGACTACATGTTTACAATAAAAAAAAAGACTTTAATAAACCCATTTTACCCATATATATAATTAAACATTTTTCATGTTGTCGACAATACTTTTAAGAAAAAAAACAATGTGTTATTACAAAAATTATATAAAAAATATATACTATTTAGATTTCAAAGGTGTCATTTCATCTACATATATATATGGTACATATCTTGCTTTATTGGGAGGGTGACTTTCATAGAGAAAGTAAAATGATAGTCACTTTTTTTTTTTACTATTTAACTGTTTGTGTTTAGCAAAAGAAAAATTTAATGCGCTTAATTAGGAATATAATCTTTCGCTCATTTAATTGTTCTTAGGAATATAATCTGTGTCTTTTTTTTTTGTAAACTCCATCTGGAACTAAATTTGAAATTAATCTACGTCTTCTATGCGCATGAAGGCAATTCTTATAAACACCACATGTACTAATTAAGCATTGTTTCTAAGCCCTTCAAACTTGTCCCTTATATAGTACTATTATTTTATCATTAAAATGTATATAGTACTAGTTATAATAACACAACAAAAGCCTGCAAGAGAGGAATTGAATTTCAACAATTCCTATTATCACTTTTTACAAAAAATTATTGTCCTTATGCTTTTGGATATACAACCCCTATTGGAGCGACTTCTATCATATGTTTCACCATATTTTTTACATATATGATAATATATTTCATTTTTTTTTAAAAGGTGGCACCACCTGTTTCAGTAATAAAAAAATAAATACTTAGTTTTATCTCTCCCTTTCATCTGGAAGTATTATTTTATGTTTATATCCCCTCCCACAATAAAAATCCTGAAAGAGCTAAACAAAATTACACTAGCTGATCTGATAATTTGAAAAAGGGTGGATTGATTTTCAATTTACTGTTCCTTCTTATTTTTAGCAAATTATAAATCAAACTAAAATTAATATACACCATACACGGTAAATGATGCACGAAAAATCTATAAATTTATTAATTTTGGTAAATTTAGATAACACTTAAAAATAATGTCAAATGTATATGTAATTGTAAACAATATAAAAAAATATGTAATTATAAATAATATAAATATACATAATATGAAGATGCGAGTATATGCTAAAATTACCCGTATTTAGATGCCGCAATCATTTAATAGTTCTCTTTCATTTCCAATACAAAATGACCAACTATATTTACCCGGAGATTATTTATTTTTTTTACACCGTTAAGTTTCAATTGTAGGAGATACGTACAAGTCGAATGGTACCACACATTTTCGTGCTTAGATATTGAGAGAACGCAAATGGTTTTTTTATTTGCATGATAAATATTTCTCAAATAACTTCACAGCCTTCAGTGCAGGCACTAATATTTAAAATGCATTAATGAGCTGTATTAGACTTGGTTTTTAAAAATCCAAATGTTAGAAAGAAAGAAAATACTATTAGATATAAAGTTACAAATTACACGGGAGGTGGGAGAACCGGCCGCTCTCTCTCTCTAGGAATGTAAATTTGTGCCGTGTTGTGATTAGAATGCCGTATTGTGATCAAATTTTCACGTTGTTTCGTAATCAAATTAAATCGTAGAGAGTGGACACACGCCACATTAGTCGCCCCGTAACTGATCACGCCTTGTTATGTTTGGTCATATTTAGTCACGTGTAGTCATATTTGATCACATTTAACTATTTTTTTTCAAAATAATTTAAGTTTGTTTAAGAAAATAAGAAAAATATAAAGATGACGAAAATGTAAAAATATTGTAAATAATTATAAATAAAAAAAATATTTATATGTACAAAAATTAGTTTGATTTGTTATTTTGAATAGATGATGGCACAAATTTTATGTTGTTTTGGATCACTTGACGTGTGGTACATTATCGTATTGTGTTATTTTTTTCGAATAATAGTCATGACAAGTGATACGTGAGTCGTCACACCACGTATCGGCACGTATGCCCGTATCACGCCATGATGTATTCGATCTCGGTTGTAACCTTTTTAATTTCCTCCTCCTCTCTATATCCCAACGAGATTAGTCTTTTCAGCTCCTTTTTTCCTTTTGAGAAAAGAGGATTTGAAGGAGGAGCCAAGCAAGGAATATATCTGTAGGGTTTTGCAACGGTGCTCCCAAAGTTCACACCAGATGAATAAAATATATATATTTATTGACAAGCACCCTGTTAGTCTTTTTCCTTTTTGAAATATTCTCTGATCAAGAAATAAATTTTCAGTAATAGGTACAAATTAATGACTATTCCAACACAACATATTTTAACAAACTGGATAAAGGAGATCGAAAGAAATAGGCAGCACAGCAATGTCAATTAACTAGTTATGTCAGAATATTAATTAGAATAAAATTATCTAGCAATAAATAAATAAATGCCAAATAACTAGTTATGGAGAAGTCTTATATATAGTGCACACAACCTACAGTAGTACAGTACCAGCCACCAGTGTAATAATATATCCTGGAGAAATTAAAGCCAGTCAAAATTGAATAAATTATTGGGCTTAAATTAAGATAAGATAATAACAAAGTATATACATAAAAAGAGGGAACAGAAAAGGCTCTGAGTAAAATAAGGAGGTGGTGATGGTGATACCAAGACATGAATGATATAGTCTGAGAGAGAAAGAGAGAGAGAGAGAGAGATAGAGTATTTAAAGTTGTGTCAGTCGTCAACAGAGTATTTTACTGCTTTCTTCGATTATGACTTCTCTTTGTCAGAATACATACAATACATACAAGAGAGAAGGATCCATATTCTGTCATTCTCTTAATGGCAAATGTATACACGCACATTATTGCTAGGAAAACAAAATAGAAGATTAAAACTGGATTTTGTTTATTTTAAAAGGAAGCCCATCTAATTAAAACACAAGTCATGAGATGACATAATTTTTGCACTACTATAATCTATTTTATTGCTGTCTATATATAATTGCTTAACAACATGGTAATAATTTTGTCAGAAATAACTATCTCACTAAATTTACTAATGACATTAGTCATTTTTTATTACTGTGATGTTAGTTAGTAAATAATTTATATATTTATAATTCAACAAGAAGTACTATTGTTTCAAGTAAATGAAACAGGTAGATAGTAATTTTTTGCGACTTATTTAAAAAAAAAAAAAAAACAATGCACCAAGGAACCAGCACTGTGTTTGTTTGAATTTTTCTTTTAAAATTGTATGGTGTTAGAATGGTAGGGGAATAACAGAGAATAATGGAAGGATGCTGACTAGAGGCAGAGAGTAAAGAGCAACATCCCTGATATTAATACACAGAGGAGGGGGTAGGAGATGATTTTGTAATCCATTGCTTTATGATTGAGTTGGGGCTCTCTCTGTCTTACCTTTCTTTTTCTTTCTCTTTTCTGCCCCTTCCTTTTTCTTTTTTACTGACATAAAAAAGGGGTTATGATGGCCTTATGATAGGCATGAGACCCCCAATGCAAATCCCTTAAACTCAGATTACTTCTTTTGTACCCTGTTGTGATTTCCATCATTTAGCATTTAAACCTCCTATATTTGTTATTTGCAAGGAAATGTCAACATTCTTCTTTTTAGTGAAAGATCAATGCACACTTCAGGTAGGTTGGAAAACATATAATTAAAAAAATTAAGGGTCAATAAGGAAAAATAAAAACAAAAGCTAGCTAATTAGCTATGCAAAGTCATGATTTCCTTTTCTTGACTTTCCTAATTCTCAAATTTTACCTCATAAATTTTGTTTTAAACTTGGCTTGATTTTTGTTTTCCCCAAAAGACAAAAATGTTTAATTTGCTAAATTCTAAAATGCATTTGTGATCCATGATATATCGATCAATTAATCGAATTTATTTTCATTTTGATCATATATACATATTCACCGAAGTTAATGAAAGATTAGTTGCACTTTATTTACGCTAAGGTAATAAATAATTATGCGATGCTCATGTTTACTAACCTAATAATTTGATTAGTAAAAGAATCTTCTAAGGATTGCACTGGTAAAATATTGAAATTTACACAAAAATAGAACTTACTAACTTTAGCTACCAAATGAGAAGCTATATTTCACTTGAACTTTTTAACATATATATAAATACATATTGAAAATGGTACAACCCAAGAAAAACACTACAACTAAATTTTGTATCTCGTCTATAAACTTTAATGTTTTTGCCATAGTGATACATGTAATCAAATATAGTAGAGTGACATGTAACATGCAATTTCTACATGGCCATATTAGTTCTTTTTTAATTAACTTATCTAAAAAGGCAACTAAAAGGAAATGAGTAAAAACTAGAGTGTTCTTAAGCTTACCAAAGTGTTTGGTGAGCTTAACTTCAAAACCCATAAAATCGGTTTCAAATGATGAATCCAAACCGTTGAAACCCGCCTACCTTACGAGTGATGTGTCTACATGTGAAAATTTTAAACATTCGAATTAATTTAGTATAAAGTCAATCGGTCAAAATTAGAAGGTTAATAAATTAATTTTAGTGCATTCATTTTTTGAACGTTTTTTGACTGATTGACTTTATACTAAATTAATTTGAATGTTTAAAATTTTCACATGTAGACGCATCACTCGTAAGGTAGGCGGGTTCCAACGGTTCGGATTCGTCATTTGAAATCAATTTGATGGGTTTTGGAGTTAAGCTCACCAAACACTTTGATGAGCTTAATTAAGAACATCCTAGTTCTACTCAAAGGCAACATTCTAAAAAGTTCTACTTGTGATGTTTGTTTGTAAAATTTACTCTAAGACTGTTGTTTCTGGAAATTATACAGTTGGCAAATGCAAGTTTAATTTGGGTGTAAAGAGAATTTTCTTTTTGTTCTGTTAGCCCCTCCATGAGTCACTTTATTATGGTTTACAATTTATTTCTTTTCATCGTTTCTTTTGGAAAGAACCTCATTAAATGTGGTCCCACGTGCAGTTCTCCTTGCTTTCTTTTCCTGTGCTTTTTCATACCAGACTAGCTTTTTCTTTGGTGTCCTGTTAGGGTCCCTATTTTGGTGTTTAAGGTCTATACACTTTTTATGCACACCCCAAAATTGACCCATTAATGATCCCTATTGTGTGGTAAACTACTCACAAGGGCTTCTGTTTGATGCTCTATCCTATATATGATCTCATCAACTGATATTCCATGGTGTTTCTCTCTGTGACAATTTGTGTAAAACATATATCATTTTTCATGTTACTACAGAATTTTTATTAAAAGGATTGCTGCTAAAATAAACAAATGTCGCTAAAAAGGATCAACAATTCTAAATGATCATATTGGTAACTGTATATTATTCTTAAATTTATCAAAAAAGAAATTTACCTGACAGTTATTTGTCTAAAAGCAAATTTACTCAAAATTTGTCAAAAGAAAATTTATCCGACTGTCCATTTGTCTAAATAAAAATTTATCCGAATTTTTGTGTTAATGGAAATTTACCTAAAACAAAATAAATGCAAAATTTATTTCGGCTGTTCATTGTCTAAAAAGAAATTTACCCGAAAATAATGTAAATAGAAATTTACCTAAAATTTTGTCAAAAGGGAATTACCCGAAATTTGTCTAAAAGAAAATTTACCCAAAATTTGTAAAGAAGGAAATTTACCCTGACAGTTCATTTGTCTAAAAATAAATTTCTCGAAATTTGTCTAAAAATAAATTTCTCGAAATTTGTCTGAAAATTTGCCCAGCTATCCATTTATCTAAAAAGAAATATTTCCCGAATTTTATTTAAATGAAAATTTACCCATAATTTTCCTGACGGTCCATTGTCTACTAAAAATTTCCCGGAAATTATGTAAATGGAAATTTATCCAAACTTTGTCAAAAATGAAATTTACCCGACTTTCATTTTTTCAAAAGGAAATTTACCTGAAATTTGTCTAAAAGGAAATTTATCTGAAATTTATGTAAAAGAAAATTTACCCCAAATTTGTCAAAAAATAAATTTACCCGTAATTTTTTTTGGGTGTCCATAAAAGGAAATTCACCCAAATTTGGAAATGAAAATTCACCCAAAATTTTTTAAAATGGAAATTTACCCGACTTTCCATTTGTCTAAAAAGAATTTTATCCAAAATTAATTTGTCTAAAAATAAAATTTACCCAAAATTTATGTAAAAGGAAATTTACTTGAAATTTGTCTCAAGAAAATTTACCTGAATTTTGTGTAAATGAAAATTTACTCCTAATTTCTTGGTTGTCCATTGTCTATAATGAAATTTACCCATAAAATATGTAAATGAAAATATACCCAAAAAAAAAAAATTTACTTGATTTACCATTTAGCAGAAAGGAAATTTACCGAATATTTGTCTAAAAGGAAATTTACTCAAAATTTATGTAAAAGGAAATTTTCGAGTAGAAAATTTATCCGAAATTTGTCTAAAAGGAAATTTATCCAAAATTTATGTAAAAGAAATTTTACCCGGTTGTCCATTTGTCTAAATAAAAATTGACTCGATTTTTGTGTAAATGAAAATTTACCTGTAATTTTCCCGACTATCCATTGTCTAAAAGACAATTTACCTGGAAATTATGTAAATGAAAATTTATCCAAAATACATCAAAAAGAAAATTTATCCAACTTTCCATTTATCTAAAAGAAAATTTACCCGACTTTCTATTTATCTAAAAGAAAATTTACCAAAAAATTGGCAAAACGGAAATTACCCGAATGTCTATTTGTCTAAAAGAAAATTACTCAAAAAATTTCAACAAAGAAATTTACACGACAGTTCATTTTGTTAGTGTAATCTAGAAGTCAATCATAATTTTGTTCTCGAATTAGATGATTAATATAAATCATTTTGTTCCTTGAGTGTTATTGCTTTTATGAATCATTTCGAGTTAATGACTGAAATTGTAAAACTTCATAATATAGATAATAAACACTCTAAATTGTCACTAACCATGGTAATTAGCAGGAACATTAATTAGCCATTAAGAAGGTTAGTATGTGGATTAAATGATAGTTAAGTTTTACAAACCATGGAGAAGGAGTTGTCATTTAATCACATAGATACATGTTGTGAACATGGTATTTGACTAACCCTGAATGAAACGTTATATGGTAATGTGTTTGTGTCATTAACGGTTTCATTCGTGTTAAGTTCTAAAGTATGAGGTGTGGTCTTTCCTACATGAGAAGTGTGTATTCGTAAGTGTTATCTAACGCTATCTGTAAAAAACAGCTATAAGGGTGACATTTCAATATACATGACTTGTGCGGAGGAAGAGATGCTCACCAAGAGTACTATCATCTCTCGTATTACTATACGAGTAATAGTAACACTGGGCCCTTTGATAGAGTAGGATTATCCTTTTATGGTATGATTAATGTAAAGTAATCGTATATGATAATCTACTCGAGATCAAGAAAAGATTAAGTTTGTAAGGATGACACATACCTACCTTGAACCTAACATGTTACTATAAGACGAAAGAATTAACACAAGTAAATTAATAGATTACTTAAGGATCGTGATATTGTAATGGACAACATCATCTGTGTAATTGAGTGTCATAATGTATTGCTAGGTGCCACCTATGATCTATAAAAGTTAAAATAGTTTTAATTCTATTATCAATATAACACAGATTATATCGGGTCACACCGTATAGGAACCGAATAAGAGAATCTTATTATTAATTATAAATAGTTATAATTAATTAATAAGATGGCTATATGTTAATTATAAATGTTATAATTAATTATAAATGTCATAAAGATGACAAGCTTAAACATATTAAAATTACAAGCGTGTATGACACGTTGTGTAAAAGTTATCACAACTATAATCGCAAAGGGATATAATTGTTCAGAACAATTATATATATGGATTAGTATATTTGGGCCTTAATTATATTTAGAATAAAATTAAGAAAGTCCAAAAGCCCAGGTCCAATACTATTCAACCTGGGCATTGTACTATTCATTTTGGGCCTTTTTGGGCCGAGGGGCATTTTGGTAATTAACCAAAACTGCTATACTATTCATAACCGACCTTGACACCTATAAATAAGGGTGGATGGTTGAGTTCAAGGCATACTAATTCAATTGGAAAGTCTGAAAGTCTGACTGATCGTCTGATAGTCAGGTTTCTTTCTTTCGGCCCTTTTTCCTCTCAAATAGTGTTTGGGTTAGGAAAAAAATATATATGTAATTGACATATATATTTTTGAGAGTTGTCAGTTGTAATATCGCGAGGTTTGCGGTAACTCTGCTTTTGCACGTGGTTGTGAATTAGAGTATCTGCAAATCGTGAGAACTGTTTTTGCGAGTGCCACGAATAGAATAGTTCCTGGCAGAATAAATATCCACTCTCTGGTTGTTCCTGGTGGATTACTGATAGAGGCACTAGACATCTGGTACTCTTGTCCAAGCAGCAGCAGCAGCAACAGTGAGGCAAGTCCAGGGGCAGTTCCAATAAGAATTTGGAACCAAGGTATAATGTTATATTAATTTATTTAATTGTTAAATAAATTTACTTTTAGAAATCAATCAAGGAGATAGATCCTCGGCTTAAGTTAGACGTAATTTTTTTTTTACGGTCTTTTTTCGCACTTAAAACCAGTACAAGGATAGCAGCAAAACCCTACACATTTGTCTAAAAAAAGTTTACTCGAAATTTTTCTAAAGCAAATTTACCAGATTGCCTATATGTCTAAACAAAAATTGACCCGAATATTGTGTAAATGGAAATTTACTTGTAATTTTCCCGATTTTTTATTGTCTAAAAGAAAATTTATCCGACTTTTCATTTGTCTAAAAGGAAATTTAACCGTAATTTGTCTAAAAAGAAATTTACCCAAAATTTGTCAAAATGGAAATTTACCCGACTGTCTATTTGTATAAAAGGAAATTATCCAAAAGAATTCAAGAAGGAAATTTACCCGACGTTTTCATTTGTCTAAAAGAAAATTTATCCGACTGTCCATTTGTCTAAACAAAAATTGACCAGAATTTAGTGTAAATTGAAATTTACTCGTAATTTTTTTCCAGCTGTCCATTGTCTATAAGAAAATTTACCAAAAAATTATTTAAATGAAAATTTATCTAAAAAAATGCAAAAAGGAAATTACATGACTTTCCATTTGTCTAAAAGATTTTTCTGAAAAGAAATTTGTGTAAAATGAAATTTACCCAAAATTTGTCAAATTGAAATTTACTGGACTGTCTATTTGTCTAAAAGGAAATTTTCCAAGAATTTTCAAAAAGAAAATTTATGCGACAGTTCATTTGTCTAAAAGGAAATTTACCCAAAATTTGTCTAAACAAAAATTTTCCCGAATTTTGTCTAAATATAAATTTACCCAAGAAAATTTACCCAAAATTTTGTAAATGGAAATTTACCAAAAATATTTCAAAAAGGAAATTTACCCGACTTTTCATTTGTCTAATAGACCCAAAATTTGTCGAAAAGGAAGTTTATCAAAAAATTTTTAAAAAGAAATTTATCCGAAATTTGCCTAAAAGAAATTTATGTAAAATGAAATTTGCTCAAAATTTGTCAAAATGGAAATTTACCGGACTGTCTATTTGTCTAAAAGAAAGTTTATCTTAAATTTGTCAAAAAGAAAATGTACCCGACAATTCATTTGTCTAAAAGGAAATTTACCTGAAATTTGTCTAAAGAAAATTTATCTGAATGTTTATTTGTGTAAACAAAAAATTTCCCGAATTTTGTGTAAATAAAAATTTACCCGTAATTTTTCCGGCTATCCATTGTCTAAAAGAAAATTTACTGAAAAATTATGTAGATGAAAATTTACCAAAAATTTGTGTGGTACACTATTCATAAGGGCTTCTGTTTGATGGTCTATCCTATGTATGATCTCATTAACTGATATTCCATGGTGTTCTCTCGGTGACAATTTGTGTAAAATATATCATAGAATTTTTTATGATATACCATGGTGTACACTATTAATGATCCCTATTGTGTGGTACACTACTCATAAGGGCTTCTGTTTGTTGCTCTATCGTATATATGATCTCATGAACTGATATTCCATGGTGTTTCTATCTGTGACAATTTGTGTAAATTTTCTATTGTAATTGAAAGCTATATAGATTTTTCAAAGTAGACTTTTTTGCTGCTAAAAAAACTAAATGGCACTTTGAAAATAATCATTTTTTTTTTTTTTTAATTTACACATACGTTGCTTCCATATCACATTGATATATCTCGTTACCATGTATTATTTTAGCCAATAGTTGCAGCACTTGTAAAGTTGTAAGTTATTGCAGTTGTCATGACATAACCTGAAAGCTAATATTTTTCATCATGAACAACATCAACATATATAGTTTATGAAAATAAATACAATAAATCAAAGCAGGCCTAAAAGAACAAGATTAGTATCTAGGTAGGGAAGTTGGATTTCGTCATCAAAAAATGAAGTGTGGGGACAATATTAATTACCAGTGAATGTTAAGGCTTACAAGTTACAACGTTGGGCCACTTTTTTTAAGCCCAAAAAAGAGTTAGCCCATTAACGTAATCATCCAGTTCTTGTCTACTCATCTGATATGCATTAAAATTTGTGTATACTTGATATGCACCAATCTTAAAGTCATCCACTCTAATTTTGATGTAGATCGGACAAGCTCGGACCTAATAAATTTTAACGTAAATTGTGATGAACTTATTTTATTGAATTTAATTCTAATTAGCAACTTTTTACATCTCATATACAGTGAAGAAATAGAACCCTGTTAATTACATTGAAAAAAAACTAAACATTAGGTAATTATATATGTATATATATAAGACATAAAGAAATAATATCATGAAATAATTATATCGTGATAATGAAATAATAGGAGCCAAAGCCATTGATAAATTAAATTAAAATGGCTGATATATTGCAATCCCACATCTGAAGATAACTCTTTGCCTTTTTAAGGCTTATTTGAAAAACAGGAAACTCTCAATCTATCTGTAAAGATCAATTTAATTTAATTTAGCACATTAACATGTGGGACAATTTTTCTTTATTGAATAGACGCTACAAAATCAAGTCCTTTCAAGGAAGGCAAAATGCTGGAAGAAAACGAGTAAAGATATTAACAGAGCAGTTTTGACTTCATTCGACGCATGGACTATAGAATCAAAACAGCGCTGTATATGGTTCGTGCACTAAGATAAAACAACTAAGTTAAAATCTTTACCCAAGAAAACATGACTCTTCTTTGGAAATTGGAAGTGTACACTGTCAAAATAACATAGTAACAAATTGGAGGTCCTCTTTGCTTTTGTTAAAAACATGAGAAAATATCTTGCAAATAAAGCTGTAAAGCTCTGTTGAAAATGGGGCTAAATAGGAACATATACTGTCAATACTGAGATCTTAATGGACTGTATAGCGCTTTGCTATAACTAAATCCAATTGCACCAAATCCATGTGCTTCATTACAAACACCAAACAGTCATTTGACACATTTCTGGTAGTCTATAAGCCAACTGGCACGTGTTTCAACTGCAGATTATTTGTTATCTGATTCATCACCATCTTACTTACGTAAAAAAAAAACAAAATTACTGTAATATGTACATTTATTTATTGTAAATCTACTGCTGGTATATATAACGGATTATATACGCAATTACTCGTATGGGTCCTGAACAGTCAGAAAAAAAACACTTTTAGTAACTGGAATCCAATCAATTAATATGACTATATGAGGTAAAAGTAACTTATATAAAATGGTACAGATGATCAGCTAATTCAAAATAGAATTAAATTACAACGATGCTACGTACCGACATTAATTGCTAGCCTAAACTACAACTACTGTTTGTTCATATGCAAAGAGATGTTGACACAGTGATATATCACATTTCAAAAAGCCCTGTTCCTTTGGTTTTGGGTCCCATTTATACTTTTTCTCTCTCCATCATCTCTGTGCATTAATATTGTTCCATGTGGCCTTAATTCATCTCTCTATTATTGAGAAGTTTTTTTTTGTATGGTAATTTCTCAAGGTGGAGATGGTTAAAAGCTATAGTTTGCCATATTTGACTGAAATATCTCTGTAGATATGTAGTTAGATATTGTCAATTCCTGTTTTGTGTAATAACTGTCAAGCTCGTTTGCTGGCCACATATGATTATGCACCTTAGATAATCCAATAAACTAAACAACATCAATCCTTCTAGAAACCATATGCCAAATATAAACTACCAAAAGTAATCGCTTAAATATTGTATTATGAAGAAAGAACAAAATAAATTAAGGTTGTTATCCCCAACCAGTGGCAACAACTCCCAATTTAGATATTAATTTTGGATTATTCAAGTATCTGTTCCTTGATAAAGCAATGCGAACAACAAATTTCAAATGATAATTAGGCAGAGTTCTAGAAACAATTCAATAATAAAAAAAAGGGATCCAGTGAAGCATGTTATGAAAGCAGTAAATGTGTCCAATATCTTTCTATAAAACATATCCATGCAATGAAAGAGGAACAACAACTGGGAAACAAAAATAATCTAGAATATATAATTAGGCCCCTAGCTAGCTTGCTTGAACTGCTCCAAAGTCGATCTCATTGAGTCCTATTGCATGTAGATGGGGCACCAAGCAAAAATGCCAAAATTCAAAAATGTTCTTTGGACCTATTCTTCTCAAATCCGAAATGTACCATCTGAAAACGACTTCCCCTTAGACCAATATACCAATTTCTTGTGTGGGAATAATAATAGTAGATTGATCTATCTCAATTGAAACTTTCTGTCAAAGCGTTGTCACTGCCTTATCTGTGACTAATCTTGTCAAACAATCACAATCAGAGTCACTGTATTTATGCAAAAGACTTGGCCAAATCATCATAAAAAACCTTGACCTTTCCAATAATTAGAGAACCCAATAATATAATGACATATACAATTAGAATCATACAAAGACCGATATATTAGTATTCCGTATTATAGTAGTATATGTATATGAAGGATTTGTTGCGACCATCCCGACAGTGCTTGCTGTCACTATCGAGACAGGTACAAACAAGTAGAGAATATTGAATGGTTGATATTGAACCTAGTCATAACTCATAAGCAACTAGTTAATGAGACAATGAACCTTTGCTCTCGAACAACTTTTTCTTTGAAAAAACGTTCAACTTTCATCAAATTAAATTGACTCTCTGAACTTGATTGTTCCCTTTTCTTTTTCCTTTAGTGAGGCTATTGTACTGTACATAGCACAGATTGGTCCGTACTATGGATCAATATCTTTTCAAAGTCCAAACACTCAATCTGAACTATTCAATATGATCTCATACGAAAATATACTTGTAGATCAAATTTAGCATTTTTTAGAATCTTTTACTAGTTTTTTAGATAGGTAGAAAATCACCTCATCTAAAGATTCTAGACTATTCAAAAGTAATGATTGATGCCTATCTAAATTTTTTTCTGAAAATTTAAAATTTGGTTTGCGAGTACATTTTTGTATGAAGATCATGTTGAATAGTTCAGATCGACTATTTGAAACTTGAACTTGAAGACATTGATCCATAGTACGGTGTACGGATCAATATGCACATAGTACCATAGCGTCACTCTTCTTTAAGCCTTATATTAAGGACAACCGATTTTTCTAGAAACTTGAGCTGATGACGATTATAACTAACTAGACACTGGTGAGATTTAAAATTTCATATTGGATTCCTAGCTCCTTAATAAAATAATAACCTGGTTTCAAGACAAAAATCATAGAGAAAATATAAATAACCAGATGCTCTGTGCATAGCCACATAGCATAACTTGAAATTACCAACTCAGAACTATTATGCCATCTCTATAATCAGTACTAAAAGCCTTGATTTATAATTTTAATCCAGAAAGAAAAGGGAAATGGTATAAAACAAATTAAAGAATGCTTGTACAGTTTCTGAATTTGATTATTCAGAAAATTAAAAGAAAAAGTGTAATATGGATAAACAATTGAGGGTCAGAAAGGAGACATTAGGTCATGAAATTGATATAATGGTGTCAGTTGTGCTCCAAAAAGAATAATGTAATGGGTCCTTGCTTTACTTAAATTGCAATGACATGAAGATCTTTCAGAGTAGTCTATAGGTGCTAATGGCAAGGAATTGATCATACCTTGCCTGGCCCCATAATAGGAATAAAAGGCTCTACTTTAAATTGGGCCCGTATTTACAGAAAAAAAGTCCATGTCCTGCTTAGGGGCAGATCTAAAAGTAAGCCAGGATGTTGTTTTGCCACATCTATGATTTTAATTTTCATTATGAATATTGAAATTTAACTTAACTTTTATTTCTCATGTTTTTATATAGTTTAGAGCCTCCCTCATAAAATATAAAATGTTTACAAGTATCTAATGGTTAGAATTCTACTTTGTGATTGTGAAGACATGGATTCAAATCTCAATTACCTCACATAATGTCGTTTTACATTTTACGTTTCAGCTCCCCAATCTAAAATTTCTAATTCCACTACTAGTCCTGCCCAAACTTTTTTAAGTCTATTCCAGTTGCTAAAGAGCAAGTTTGGTTCTACCTTGCCTAAAGGGGCTTTTCGTAAAAAAAAAAAAGTTTGGTTCTACTTTTGATAAAGTTCAACTCTGTTAGGTTCAAACAAAGCCTAAAAACAGTAGACATAAATAAAAGCCACAAACCTTTTTGTTTTCTCCAAAATACCTTGTGGGATGCGTCTGGAATAACAAGATTTTTTATAATCTCTCGAATTTAATTTGAAAATGTCTGCAGTCTTGTTCTAGAAAGAAAGCAACTAATTCGAAAAGATGCGTATGCAGAAACTAAAAAAAGATACAAGTCAACTTCTGGAAAACTGAAAATGATAAATTGCAAAGTAGGATAGATCCCAGCTAGCACGAAATTTGATAAACGGAACAAATCAAGCCTTTATTGCAGAAAGCATGCCTAAATTTCCACTTAAAAAGACGCCTCAACTAAATTAAATGGAAAATGAGAACTACATGTGTGCATATACTAAACAGTCATTTGCTGTACTACCTAAATTAAATCAGCAATTAAGTGATAAAAGAAATTAGATGCAATAGAGAAAGTGATAAAGGAAGTTCACCAAATACTCCAACAGGACAATTCCAACATGACTTGAGATGTGCCATGTACGTCAGTGCCAAATTGATGTGGGACCCTGTGAAATATAAGGCTAGTTAACACAATTTTGATTGGTTAAATAGAGTGATTAGAAATAATATCTAAATACATTATACTGTCAGTAATACTCATCTATAGATATAAGTATACATGTACTAATCAAAAGTTTATGATCAAACACAAAACCTTCAAATCAGACATTTAATTTTTCTCTTAGTCTTATACTCTCTTCCTGTCTCTACCTGTTTTTATCAGAAAATTCCTTATAGGATTGTTCGATAAGATTTTCTTTTGTTTTCTTTTCTTGGATTCAGTATTTACCAGAAAATTTGTCTTTTCTTGAGATAGTTAAAATTCTAGCAATTTTCAGTAAATTCTCATTAAAAATTAATTCTAAATGGAAAATCAATTCTTGTTCAGAACAAATTAAAAACGCAAGCTTTTTTTCTTTTCAAATTGGTTCATACAAATTTTCTTATAAATATTTCTGTTGCAGTAAAAATTCATGAAATTCGGATTAATTTTATTACTTTCCAAATTTTCTGAATTTTTACCCAACAATTTCTTGATCGGATAGATCATTTTTTAAATTCAGCCAAAAATCCTGAAACAACATCTCCTTATCCACGGGTTTGGATCCTCTTCTAAGCGAATTCACATCCCCTGAGATATCTCAAACTTTGAATTGACCTGTGAAAAATCTGGACCGTTCAAAATTTTTTATGCACGAATATTAAAGCACAAAAATACAGGCGTCCTGCATTCCGAATAATCTCTGAGGATAGCTGGATAGGGACTCCTTCCAAGCCTCCTATGACAAGTTTCTTTCTTTTCTACAAAAACAAAATTTTCTTCTTACGACTGTGCTAGCGGCACAAGCAACTAACACAGAGCGGTGGTTCAAATAATGCAGAGCCTATAACGGTGGATTCAGAAACCATTGATTAGCCTTGCTGCTGCAATTACTATAATGTAATGTACATGTTCTACTCTCGATTGGATAGATTTTTTTTATTAATAGAAATTACTCAAAAATAATATATAATAATAGATACATTGTTTTAAGATTTTTATTCCATAGAAAGCATTGTTTTAAGATTTTTATTCCATAGAAAACATTTATTGTTGATGCATAAACGCACCCTTAAACCTGCCTTAGGACTATCCTATGCAGAAATAAAAGAAACAAAATTAAGGCATTGGAATTATGACGCAATTCGTCACTTTGCCAAAGGATGTGATTCGTCACGGTTGACATTTTTCAAAAATGACGCAAGATATGTAACTATGAAAAAAAGAAGTAAGAGAAACATAAAAACTCTATTTTTCTTGAGGATATAAGACAATAGCTCACCTTTTTTTTATTTTTTTTATACTTGTATTATAATAGGTAATCAAAATGATGATTGGAAGGCTGTTGCAAAATTTTTGAGAAGTCCTTTTAATCCTCAATGTACTCTTGGTGGCTCCAAATTCAACTCTAAAATTGCAAGTTTGATTAATGTTTTAAAGAGTGACGGTGCAACTGTGTAAGTTTGTTGCCTTTGCACTAACAAATGAAATTAAAAAATGAGATTACTAATAAAATAATTGAGTTTGGATGGATAGAAAACAACAAATAATTGAAGCCTTAATGGATATATAACTAATTTCTCTTATATTTAAGGGGTGGCATATGATTAAATTTAAACTTCTAGTGATAATAAACATTATCATAAGATCAGCAAGGCTATCATTGTTCACTTGACTAGTTCACAATAGTCATTACAAAATGTATCTTAGTTCACAATAGTCATTACTAATTGGACAGATTTGTCCATGGACAAACGGGCCGGACAAATGCTGGACAAACTTTGGACATGCTGTAATACAAACAGTTTCAAATATCAGTTCCGATTCAATTGAAATTGAGAAATACGGACCGGTCACGGACCGATTAAGACAATTACCGAATTTTGTTCGGTTCATGAAATTATGAGTAGCCCGTAAATGAGCCCGTTTGAGCAACCGTTTGGGAGCCCGTTTGAGCAATCTATCGATCCAACCATCTCTCTCTCACACTCTCTCAGAGAAAATAGCGCCGTCTCTTGACCTCTTCTCAGACTCTCTCTCAGACTACATGCGCCACCTCTTCTCCATCGTGCCGCACGCCTCTTCTCCTTGATCGTTTGCTCTTCGACTGCTTCTACCAGGTTGGTTACACTCAAATTTCCTCAATCAGTGCTCTTCTCTTCTCGTCTCGTCTCTCTCTTTTCTGTGGCCTGATGATGCTCAAATAGAGAATTTTCATTACTCACTGTTAGTTGTATTAGTCAAATTGATCGAGAATTGTTATGGTGCTCAAATTCGAACTATTTTTTTAATTATTCGAAAAGTTGGTTAATTGAAATTTTGCTATGGGAATAAAATTAGTAAAAGAAAGAATGGAAAATTTTGTTAAATGCTCATTTCATACGTTCTTTTTCAATTTCTTGTAAGTTGGCTGTTTTCATGTGTATGATCACATTTGAAGAATTTATTGTTACTAAATACTCACATTTGCCTATTGAGATTTTATTTTCTATATCCAATATATGTAACAATATGACGATTGTGTCATATCGGCTTGGTAATTTCAGATGGATGTGGAAGCATTAGTAATCTATGAACCAAAACTTGCAACTATTCTTAGTATAGTAAAGAAACTGGAGGTGTCCATTCTCGTATTGAGTCAATACCTCTCCTCTCTGTTGGTATGATTGATCAAATATAATTTAATTTCCTTTATTATATTTAATTACAATAACAAGTGACCCATGATGCCATGTTTCCTTCATTATATTTAATTACATAACCATTCCTATCAGAGACTCATTTATTATACTACCAATGCCATGTATGCCACAACTGTTAAACATTTGGGAAGATGGAATAGGTAAAACCCTTAAAATCTGTTTGCTTAACTTACGCCCAATTAGCAATAGGTGGGCATGTTGGTTCTCTTCCTTGTGTATGAACTTACAACATGTTAGTACACCCTTCTGTTTTTCTGAGATTATTAAATTTTGTAATTATTTTCATTACTTCTGTTTTTGCCATTATTTCAATCATATAAAGTTTCACGAGTGACATATGGACGTCGAGCGTGCATCTAGGTTATATGTGCCTAACGGCACATTACATAGATAAAGATTTTAATTTTCAAAAGAAGATGATCTCCTTTAAGCAAATGCCTTATCCACATTCGGGTGCTAATATTGCGGGTTTAATGAAGGGGAGTGGAAATTGGATGGTAAAATCTTCACGATTACATTAGACAATTGTACGGCGAATGATAATGCGATTAGAGATATAGAGAGGGAATTTAGGAATAGGACCATTGTTGAAGGGAAGCACATACATATGAGATGTGCGACACACATCTTAAATATCATGGTGCAAGATGGAATGAAGATTATTGATCCGTGTTTGGTTACAATTAGATATTTAATATGGAATGTTTGTGCGAGTGGTAGAAAACTCCAAATGTTTAATGAATTCTTAAAAGATCTTAACCTGCCATCGAAAAGGGGTATGATTTTAGATTGTTCAACAAGGTGGAACTCAACTTACAAGATGATTAATGAAACGTTGAAATACAAAGAGGTTTTATCAAGGTATGGTAATGATGTTACAATGGTTGTTTCTATCCCGGAAAAGTGGGAGGAGGCGGAAGAGATGGTGAGGTTTTTGGAGGTATTTTTAGACGCAACAAAAAATTTCTCAACCGTGAGGCGACCATCGTCAAATCAATATATGAAGGAGGTGTTTTCTATCTGGAGTGCATTGTTGGACGAAGTTGCGAGTTCCAACACAACTATACAAAACTTATCGAAGGAAATGCAAAAGAAATTTGACAAATATTGAAAAAGTCCAAATTGGGTTCTAACACTAGCATGTCTTTTTTATCCTAGGAGAAAGTTCCGTTTTGTGGAGTTTTGTTTTGAAGATGCTTATGGAGAAAAAACCATTGAGTACAATGAAAAAGTGAGAGAGGTGGGATCTTTACTTAGAAAATTTTATGACGAGCATGAGAGGACAAATGAAACTATGAAACGATTGTCAACTAGTCAGTCCCCACAAGTGAAAAGTAGAATACTTGTCAAAAGGAAGTTAGATGAGAGATTCTCTCGAATTAACGATAAAAATCGTACCGTACAACGAAACAAAATCGAGTTGGATAATTATCTTAAAGAACCCGTCTTGGTGGTGTCCGATGAAGAGGATTTCGATGTTTTGCAATATTGGAAAAGAAACTTGGAAAAGTGGCCGTCTTTATCAAGAATGGCAAGAGACTTTTTGGCTGTTCCGGTATCAATTGTTGCATCAAAGTTGGCTTTTAGTGCAGCGGGTCATTTGACGGATAATCTGCGGAGTTCTATGAATTCAGCTACACTGGAAGCTCTCGTTTGCACAAAGGATTGGTTTGTCTCCTTTAATGGTAGCTTCAATTTGGATGATTTTCGTCCATTCATGCGGCGTCCTTGATTTTAGAGGTAAATTTTTTTGGACAGATTAGTTGCATAATTAGGGTCAACATAAAATTGAATATCTTTTGTATTGCTATGGTATGATATAGTTTACAATAAAAACTGGTGTCTTATAAGTAATGCAAGTCCATGACCTTTCACATACCACTATTTTGTCAAAGAGTATGTGAGATACAATTATGTAACAATATGAGAACCTTAATGCATAAATTTCATGTTACTGGTAGAGCAAAACCTCTTTACCAGTACCATTTATTGATCCATGTCAGCTAGGGTATGGTAAATGACTTATCTTTGGTTCATAAAAGGCAATACCATGACTGATTTAGCTCAAGAAACAAGTTTGACCAAATCAAACCTCTAGTGGTACCAAAAATGCATGAAATAACCCCTTTTGACAGATCAGTCAGTGCAAACTGATCTGAAGACCAAATCAAAATATGTTTAAACAGTTAAATAAAGCATAGAAAAACAAATGGTTTAGAGTCAAATTTTTCATCATTGGGGTTTTTCTACTATTTTCTAGGCAATTTTAAAGTTTGACTTCAGTGTAACGGAACTTATCAATGTTTTTTTTTGCAAAACTCAAATTGTAAGGCATAGGAGGCAGTTGGAGAACTCAAATTATTCTTGGATTTTTTGGTTTTGGATTTGATACTGATTATTGGGTCCATTAGTGGAAATATTTTGACAATATCTTTTGCAACTCAAATAGTAATTGAGATCAATTTCTGTCAATGTTAATTCCATAACTTTTTTAGATGTTTTGGTATCTGGGACTACATTTTTTTTATTTTTGATTAGTTTGTTATTAATTTGTTATTTGTGTGTTTCAATTGCATATTTGATGAAATTTTAATTTAAGATATAACACAATGAAAGAATTAAATTTGATGATATTTGATGAAGAAATGAACCGTTTAGTACTTTGATGGAAAAATAAATGAAGTCAAATTCTACCACTTTGACTGAAGAAATTAATCTTATTAGTACTTTGACGAAAAAAAAGTAAATTTGATCGGACATAAATGGACAGGGCCCGAGCCCGATTGATGAAACGGACATTCCTTTATGAAACGGTTATGGTTCGGACAATTTGAGTTTAATTTCAGTTTAGACATGGGCAGGGCTTGTCCTCCGTCCAAACAATTTGGACTGGTCTCGATTATATTGTCCAACAAGGTGAACAGGTTATGGTTCAAGCACGAAAATGACCCATTAGCAGCCCTATTGATAAGAAAAAGAAAAGAATGTTGTATGTTTGCATTGTGCTTGTTGAAAGTTTTTTTTTTTTTCAATTTAAAGCCCGTAGGCACTTCCATTGAGTACAAAACTGAGATTACAATATATGTTTTGGATTACATCTCTCTCATGGAGCTATAGTACTGCCATTTGACATGTCTTGAAGTTATAGGGTTAATTTAGAGCAAGGGTTTATTATTAATATAGTAGCTAACATTAAATTCATAGGTCAAGGGTTTTGTTTTTAATCGTTTTTTCTTTTTCTTTTTTCTTTTTGTGTAGTGATGAAGTGGTTAAGCATATCGCTCTTTGGTTAGCCCCGCGAAAGTATGTTCTTATTAAGAACTTTGTACACACTTTAAAGACAAAAAACATAATTGGCACAAACTGCAGGAGAAGCTTACTGGGCACTGTCCCAGATTGGAGAAATCAATTTGACAATGCAACCCAAAAGATCAGTAATGACCCAAATGATAAATACAATAATGATGTTGATGATCTAGTGAGGTTTGTACACAACATAACTAAGCATGGTTTTGCGAAATTTGAACCCGGGAGTTTTTCTAAACCGAGTTAGTTTTTTAAGGATTAAAATTTAACAAGTTCTTATTTAATGATATTTTTTTTTTGAGCAGATTGGACAACATTTGGTAAATGCATTCGACTATGACGAGAAGGGCATTTTGGGAATGATTGATAAAATATTACCAGAATTGTTTATCAATATTCTAAAGGAAACTAAAAGAGTCGTTCTTCCTATCCCTGATGAGTGCGTAAATTGATTATATATATATTTTTTTACTTTGTCTACTTTTTTGTTAAATAATTTACATGATTGGTTTTACCTTCTAATAAAATTCTTTTCATCGAATTTTTTTTTTGTTCTCTAGGTAGACTTTTGATGAAGCTGGAAATGAACTTTATGCTTCATGGTTTCTAGTTGGAAGACAGTTAAAGTTGGTCTTTCCAAACCATAACTTTATGCTTCTGGTTTCTAGTTGGAAGATAGTTAAAGTTGGTCTTTCCAAACCATTTTGAAGACGGTGGAGGATATTGCTTTATTGAGTCTCTCAAGTTTATGTCAACATTTCCTATATTTAAGAGGGTTGATAGTTTTAAATTTCATATTGTTGTATTCGTCTATGCTTGAATTGTAGTTGTTTACTGGTTTATTTTGGTACCGTTTGGTACCACCATGTGACTTAACAGCCTTTGGTACAGTTATGATTGTTGAACTGTAGTTGTTTACTGTTTTATTTTGGTACCATTTGATACCACTTTGTAACTTGACAGCCACTCTCAAGCATTTCCAACAAGACATTTGCATTAATTATAGTAAAGAAGTCTTCCAACCTACGCACTGTACAAGCATTATCCATCTATTTCAATGTAGTTCGAAACAGAAATTTATTATAAGCACTTTGTAAAATAAATTAAATTAAAATGTAGCTGAAACACTTTAATTGGGCTCCTAACTGTGTCGATGTTGTTCCTGTACACTAGTAATGTGCCCTCCACTATACAATATCATTTCTCGTTTATCTACATAATGTATTGCACGGTTCTCGACTTTTGATCAAAGATCCTTCTATTTCTTTCTGGCCACAATGCCTATGTTCCCACAGCCCACATTACATCCCAAAATATTCTACCAATTCAAATTAGGCCGTTACCATGTACCCACCAGATATCGTACCAGTCAGTATTGACTTGTCAATCGCTTCAACACCCACAAGCTGCCAAATACCTTTCTCAATGCAAGAGGACCAACAATGTCTGAAGTCTTCTAAGCCCCCTCTGACAAGTTCCTTTCTTTTCTCTACACAAACAATTTTTTACTCTTGCGACTCTGCTAGTGGCACAAGCAATTGCCACAGAGGCGACCCAGTGGTTCAAATAACGCTTCCCCTATCCCCAAATTAGATTTACAAAACTTTCTTACATGGAAAATCTCAGCTGGATTCGATCACAAATGATTACATCCACTAATGAACTTCATCCACTTTGTCCAACCGTGGTCATTGACCATGGTACAACCAAGGCCAACCCGAAATTTCTTCAATGGCACCGTCAAGATCAGTTAATCCTCGATTGGCTGTGTCCTTTGAGCTCAGAATTAGTTCTTGCACATTTTGCCACTAACCACCATGCATGGTTCTTCCACAGTGGATTCATAAACCATTGATTAGCCTTGGTGGTACAATTACTATAATGTAATGTACATGTTCTACTCTCGATTGGACATAATTTTTTTATTAATAGAAATTACTCAAAAATAATATATAATAATAGATAAATTGTTTTAAGATTTTTATTCCATAGAAAGCATTGTTTTAAGATTTTTATTCCATAGAAAATATTTATTGTTAGTGCATAAGCGCACCCTTAAACCTGTCCTAGGACTATCCTATACATAAATAAAAAAAACAAAATCAAGGCAGTGGAATTATGACGCAATTCGTCACTTTGTTAAGAATGCAATTCGTCACTTTGTCGAAGGATGCGATTCGTCACTTTGTGCAGCGGCGAAACAAAAAGAACAGAAGGATGCGATTCGTTACTTTGTGCAGCGGTGAAACAAAAAGAACAGGAGAGGCGACGAGTTAAGCGCCAAGGCTACTACTTCTTCGACCATCATCTACCTCCAGTTTTCCTCCGACCATCATCTACCTTAGTCACATTCCAAAATGGAGCAAGAAAACACAATATCAATTGTATTTTATATCACCCCTTGAAATTTATATTAGCAGTTAGATATGAAATATTATTTTGATTTAGATTTAGTTTCCTTTTACAATTGTTTCTATTTTTTTTTTTTGATAACTTGACTATGCAGTCAAGGAAAATTTTATTAGAACTTAAATAGAAAAGTAAACAACGGTACAGCAGATAACGGTATGTCCCAGTACATGATGCATTCTACATCAATTAAAACCTCGTTTAGGCAGTCCAAAGTATTGTGCACAGCCAGAAACCAAACAAAAACCAAAAAAACCAAAAAACAACTCATAAACTCCAGATTAGATTAGTAGACTCTTGAGTCTGTTGGTACCACTTGCAGTACTCATCTTTCTTTATCTCTTGGCAAGAGGGTCTTAATGGATCGGATCTTGGAATTATTGGATCCGCGCCCATTAACAAAATTTTAACCATAATGCACTTTCTTCTATAATTCTTCTATCAAGTACATGCGGTGGTATGTGCTCATCTCTGAAGATAATATTATTCCTGTGCCTCCAGATATGCCAACAAGAACATATGAATTTAGCCGCCTATTGCATTTTATAAAATTTCTCTCTCTGTTTACTATTTTCAGAAAATAGAGAAAGATTTTGAGGCTATGTATGATATCAATCTTATTATTATTATTTTTTTTGATTCTTACATGACCCGTAGGTCTATAATTCATCACAACTATTACCTGATAAATCTAATCCCTCTAACCTGCTCCGATTAGCCAAATGATGAGGGATTTGCATCTCATTCCTTTCCCTGCTAGTAGATCACTTTGAAATTATTTCCAATTTGACTTTGGATTTGCCATGCTTTTCAAACTTCTAGAAACGATCTTCAATCATGAATTTTGGGTTGCCTATGAGCCAGAGAGTAAACTATCTCTTTTGAATCTGAGCATATCATCCCTTCAGAAAAACTTTTAGCTAACATCAAATATATCATGAAAATAATGCACATCTTACCAATCCTACTTACCATTTTGTTTTTATTTTGTAGGTCCAACACAGCATAACCGATTTGAAGGTATTACCCGGTTGCAAATATGGATGTGTTTGCTACAAGTGCAAGGTGAATATTTTCAATAATAAATCAAGCGAAGTTTCTTGTGAAATCATTTTACAACAAACTAAGCGCGGAATATCATCTATTAGTTGCAAAATCAATTATATTCATAACCCGTGTCCTTAGAGTGTGCTCCACAACTCAATCATTAAAGGAAAAGGAGGGGAGGGAAGGTGAACTTAGGTTGTGACCGGACCTGTCCAGATAGTTCACTTGCTCCATAATTCAAAAATTCAAGGGTAAACACAAAGGGAGAGGAGGGGAGCAGGAGTGAATACTATGTAGAAACTTAACAAAATCTCTCCCCTCCAAATTGGGGTGTAGCTGAGGTGAACTCCACTTGATCACCTTCCTTCCCTCTCTGCACATCTGTTTTGGAGCACACCCTAAAGTGACTTAATTTTGATTTATGATCTAGACCGATCAATTTGAAAGATGGAATGCAAGGGGTCCTTTACTAGTCGTGCCAAAGAAGATCTGACGGTTTGGATCTAAACACTAAATTTCAGATAATTTAGGTGATATGAATTAACTCCGACCTGGTTGAACCGTTGCACGCACAATTGCAATCTCGTTCTTTAATGTAATGGATTCGTACATGCAATAACGTTCTCTAGAGGGCCATGACATTTTCAACCTGCTCAATTATGTACTGGGCCGAGGCCCATTAATCCTTCATCTGGCCCAAAGTTTTTTAATACCAAACCTACTGTAAGTTTGGATTCCTACCGTATGATTAGAATTCGGGTCGATCTGTCTCGGAAAAATTCACGAGTCATTTAAAAATGGAGTTCGCATCGCATTCTCTGCATTAATGGACTATTTTAGTTTAGCTCCAGACCGTCCGATCAGAATTCAGACTGCAATCATTCATCCATGTAATGTACAGTCCCTTTAAGACCCGTGCTAATATGAAACAAATGAATCGGATCTAAATTCAAATTTTAAATTATCCTTCTCGATCTATTTTTAAGACAAGGACTGCGGATCTATTTTAGAGTTGATGGACTCTAGGACTGCCCGATCCACTTTAAGATACGTTCATTCTGCTTTAATATTCGAACACGTTCGCAATAATTTTCGTGCAAACAGATTTCAAAGCAGATCAGACAGTCCTGGAGTCCATCCAATCCAAAAATAAATCTGGTGTCTATCAAACATGCTCCATTCTCCTAGGCAAAAGGCAGAGGCACAAGCAAACTCAATAGACATATGCAGGAATTCGCATCCTCTGAGATATCTCATCGCGTGCATTATTTTTTTATAATATCACAACTGTTCAAATACGTTATGCACAAATTTCAAAGCGAAAATAATACTGGCCCCTGCGCTATATCCGAATAGGCACTGTACACGTCAGTCACGCACGCGGTGAGATATCTTAGAGGATACGCTATCCATATGCGGGGGGGTGGTTTATGATCAATATCTTCTCTAATACCGTACATGCTTATAAATTATTTACACTAAATTAATATTACAACCACAATACTGTTTGGATAAATTTACAACAATTTTTGTGTGTTTTTATTCAGGGTTTGGAGTTTGGACTAATGATCGAGAACTTTATTTCAAGTCGGAATCTCCCAACCGATACATATGGATTGTTAGTATAATACTATAATCTTAGTTTCTGTATTCTCCTGATATGTTCAATTACATGCTCGTATTTTTTATTAAGCATGACATATATCATATATATTACGTAAACAATTAGTCGAAATCGCTTAAATATGGTCATGTAAATTCTCATAATTTTTGTATCGCTAAATAAAAATATATTCAATATTAGCAAACCTGCTGAAATACATTTAAAGAATATTATATGCTTTATATGTGCTTTATTCTTTATTTAATTATTAATGTTTGTAATCAATTGCGGCTTAGTCACACTTCCAGTCATAAGATCAACAAAGACAGCTGAAAGATGTAATCTAAATATTATGATGTCAATTTTGATAAATGTTTTACACTAATTAATCGAAAGGACATTTCAAATAGGGGGAATTACATGTATACCACTTAAAAATTATGAAATTATGTATTTTCCTTTCTAAATTTATTAATTACGTATTTACCATCTTAAATCTGAATAACTCACATATTTATCCAATATAATTTTAATATATATCAAATATACTCAAAACTCAAATTAATTATATTTAATATTCTAAAAATTATAATTAATCAATAATTAACTTAACACTCTCTCTCTTTAGACTCGTTCTCCTATATATACACCAGCAAATATGATTCAAGCTTGCAATAGCTTAATTACGCACCTCCATGTAATGGTTTTTTTGTTAAATAGTTATTCAATTACTATGATTCACACATACACTCTGATCAATTTGCAATTTGCCCCATATATACTGGTACATATCTTAGTTCGTTGTTTTTTTTTTTTTTTTGAGAAACAACCCTTAGTTAAACCGCACTTTCATCGCCAATTAAAACTCGGACAACCCACCATGCACAAGTCAAAATTCAATTTAGAATTAGCAAGGATGTCAACTCAAACCGCAACACACACAAATTAGTTGACCATTTTGGTGATCCCATGAATGAGATGAATTTAATTGGTTTGGCCCAAAATTGAACTTTAGTGTTTTTCATAGGATAATTTGAAATATTAAAACAGTCTTCCATTAAATAACTAATTGTTTTTTCATACGATGGGAAATGTCAACTTATCATGTTTTAATTAGCTGGCGCCTTATGATAGTTATATATGTAAACTCATGATATGCACATTAGTTATATGTCATGTTGTGTCATAATAAACTCAATGTTAAAGTAAAAATCAGAAAATTTCGAATAGTTAAAGAGTTACTTACTATAAATCAAATTGAAATAGTATTATCTGAATAATGATATAATTGTTCTTAACTGTATTCCATCTCTATCGTGTAAGATGTGGAATCACCACAAAAATAATTCATAAATATTGTTACTTAGGACACGACTATACAAATAACTGACGAAAACTCTTCAATAGTTTACAACTGATTATAAATTAATCAGTTGACATAAAATGACATAAAAAAAATCCCTTTATACTCTCGTTTAGCCTTTTTCCATTTTATCTAAGTTAATTAATTTACGTAAATTAATTAACTTAGATAAAATGGACAAAGGCTAAACGAGAGTATAAAGGGATTTTTTTTTTGTTTCTTCTTAGAACCAAAGAGAGAGAGAGAGAGAGAGGACAGGTTATTACTAATCAATTTTTTTTGTTGTGATTAGGATCAAAATAATAGAAGAAATATTAAGGCGAGAATTAATGACATTAGTTATTAATTAATGGTAAAATTAAGATGAATATAACAACAAAACAAACAACAATGGTGAAAATAAGATGTGAATACATAAATTAAACCTCAAAACTTTAAATATCACATTTGGTCTAAAATATATCAATGATCATATCAAATGAGTATAATTATTAGATAATCGGAGATTATAAACAAATATATATATATTTAATGCGGAAACTTTGAATTTTAAAAGATTTTAAATCAAATTTAAGTTTTAATACTCAAATTTTTATAAACTGTATCGTGTCATGAACAAAATTATATAAATCATAATTAAATATGTTGTGGTTACATTTAATTATTTTTTCTATAATTTAAATTAGTTTATTAAATAAATATATAAAAAATCAGCTTTGGTCGTGTATGATGATACGAAATTGCCAAACATTGCCAAACAGAAATAAAAATTCCAAAATTGCCGGCATCATTTTTAGATGGTCTATTTTCTTTTTAAGTAGTCCACCAATCCGATTAAATAAATACTCAGTCAAACTTTACTTTTTCTCAATCATTTGTCAACGGGAACTTATTGTTGTTTTTCTTTGCAATTTGTTGGTTAGCATTGTTTGTATTAAGATATACTATCTACGAATAATCAATATTCGAAAAAAATATAATTAATTGATTGATTGGTAACCAAACGTTCAAATTACATTTAATCTAATTAAAACACGTACAAACCAAATAAAAATTTCTATAGTATTTGTTTTTACTTGTAATTATCATTTTGTTTGTCGGATGTAACAGCTCTTTAGAATGAAGTGTAGGTTCGATGGATATTGGATTTACTTTTGAGTTTGATGAACTCAAAATCCATACAATTTATTTTATGATCTATGCATACGAAAATTGAAGCAGATATACATAAATATTAAAACATAGTGTGCGAATCGTAAAATGGTCGGAGCATACAGATCGTAAAGCGGATCGGACGGACTTGGAGTGTTTTCTACTATTAGTATTGTCACGGATATTTCCGTTGGTAATAGTGATCTATTGAAATTAGTATTTTCGGTTAGTTTACCCTCGGTAATAATACGTTACTTTTTACACTCGAAAATAGTGACATATTTTTGTAGCAAGTAAACCGTAAAATTATAAATAATTTCAATTACATTAAAGATGAAAATGCATTAGGTCAATTGGTACTTCAACTATAAATTATTTGACATTCTTGCTATGGCTATAAAATAAACCTTTCTTACCATTTTATATTTCAAAGTGTAAGTTATAATAAAAAAGATGGAAGGCTCCTAAAAGGACGGCCTCTTTGTACTTTGAAAACAATTTTTTTTTTTTAAAAAAAGGGCTACAATCATGTTCCTTAGAAAAAGTTTAGAGTCCAATTAGTTGAGAGAGAAGACATGCTGTATTTCAAACTTTTTCAAAAAAATATTTGCCAGTTTGATTTACTATTTCTAAAAGAAAAATATAGTTTCAAAAGAACTAATGTATGGAAGTGCAATTTATGTTTTATAATGGAAACGATATGTTGACAACTGTATATCTTTAATAACAATGGCAATAAACAAACATTATCAAATTCAAAATAAGTATTTACATATATTCTATATAGTTTAGATATATTATGCATGAAATTTGGTGTAATTTGAAAACTCTTTAGTCAGTGATTAAGTGTGGATACAATAAACTGTAAATTTAAATACATATTCTATTTAAAATATCAAAAATACATATTCTATTTTTGTTCTATGTGATATACTTTTGTCAAGAAACATTATTATTTAATAATTAAATTAACTAAGTCAAGTGACTTGTATGGGCATATGCTGCAAATTCTGCATCTTTTTTCTATAGAAAAAAAAAAAGTTACACCATTGAATAATTTATTTTATTTTTCTGGACTGAATGAAAAATATCTTTACTATATTATATAGTCAACACCTACATCTAGTAAAGTATTTTATTTTAATCTTAAATCTTAAAAGTTCACAACAGCATGAAGAGAAGAGATAATCGAATAAGTACGGTATAGTATATTAATTTTAATTTACTTTTCGTAATTTATAGGTTTCTTAAAATATGAAATATTTTAAATTATTATACGTATTCAGTCATATACTTTTTTGTTTTATCTTTGTATAATAATTATATTAATTTGATTACATTACTAATATGCTCATAAAAAATTCCTATTTATAATTCAGATGATTTGCACGTTTATTTTTTAGAGAAAAATTTCTTATAGACGATTCATATATCAGCTTCAATTATGAATTTTGTATATTTATTTTATGAAATGTAACATCATTTCATATAAACTATGTTCTCATTAACAAACAATTAGTTACATAATCCATATATACAAAAAATATAGAAAATATCTTTTAGACAACTATATTCTTTTTGGCATCGTTGAACCACAAACAACAAACAAACAAAAAACAAAACTTTTTACATAGAAAATTTTGAGAAATGAAAACACACATAACAAAATTATCTGTGCACCGCTTGATAATTAGTTAATTACTGTGCGAAAATATTTTTGTGTACTGTTTAATAAACATCATACAATTGACAGCATCTTTCCTAGTAAAAATAAGGAACATTTTTTTTACTATAAAATATCCAGACAAAAATTGTTATAAATATACCAATTCTTTAATTACTTGAACATTAATTGATATTAAACTACATTTATGCAACATATTTTTATTTATGAGAAATAAATTTCAAATTGTGTATTATTAATGTTGTCATAGTACAGTTCCATTAGAATCACATAGTTAGAATATGTTTCAAAATATAGAATAATTAAATGATAAATACTAAGTTATCATGAATACAATAAAATAAAATAATAATTGTTGATATTATTCAATAAAGACAACAATAGCTTCATGAAACATTTATTTTACATTTCCAACTCATCAAACTTTTGCCACTGAAAGCAAATAATGTGTGACCCTAGGCTCCAAACAATAATATATATATATATATATCTTAAATTCTGATTTCCTCCCTCACTCAAGTTAGAAACAGTTTGAATAAATTGTAGTAGCTTATATTTGATTTGTGTTTTGAACATAAATTTAGTCCTGGCGGTAAATGAGATCAACAATATATTATCTCATGAGTATCCTTTGAAGTTGGATAAAATTAATGTCTTTGTATGCAAATTAAAGAGAATGAGGATTGGATACCGAAAATTAACCCAAAGAGCGATATGCTCAACCACTTCATCACTGCACAAAAAGAAAAAAAAGAAAAAATAATTAAAATCAAAACCCTTAACCGATGAATTTAATGTTAGCTACTATATTAATAATAAACCCTTCCTCTAAATTAACCATATAACTTCAAGACATGTCAGATGGCAGTACTATAGCTCCATTAGAGAGATGTAATCCAAAACATATCTTGTAATCTCAGTTTTGTACTCAATGCAAGTGCCTACGGGCTTTAAATTGAAAAAAAAAACTTTCACTAAGCACAGTGCAAACATACAACATTCTTTTCTTTTCCTTATCATCTTTCAATTACTTGTCCTAAGATACGTTTTGTAATGACTATTGTGAACTAGTCAAGTGAACAATGACAGCCTTGCCAATCTTATGATAATGTTTATTATCACTAGAAGTTTAAATTTAATCATATGCCACCCCTTAAATATAAGATAAATTAGTTATATGTCCATTAAGGCTTCAATTATTTGTTGTTTTCTATCCTTCCAAACTCAATTATTTTATTAGTAATCTCATTTTTAAATTTCATTTGTTAGTGCAAAGGCAACAAACTTACTCAGTTACACCGTCACTCTCTAAAACATTAATCAAATTTGCAATTTCAGAGTCGAATTTGGAGCCACCAAGAGTACATTGAGGAATAAGAAGACTTCTAAAAAATTTTGTAACAGCCTTCCAATCATCATTTTGATTACCTATTATAATACAAGTATAAAAAAAATAAAAAAAAGGTGAGCTATTGTCTTATATCCTCAAGAAAAATAGAGTTTTTATGTTTCTCTTACTTCTTTTTTCCATAGTTATACTATATGCAATGAAAAGGAAAAAATAATTTGTCATTTTGAAAGCTTCAGAAAGCAACAAGGTTGATATCATTTATCAACATATAACTTCCCTATAAAAGTTTATGTTTATTTTTCTTAGCAACATTTTGACTTGGTATCAAAATTATGCAAAGTTATAGCTCCATTCATCAACTATCATTAAAACATATGTAAGCTATGCAAAAGTCCATGTATACTATTTCAAAAAAAATTTTAATTGTGTTATTTTTCTTTTAGTGTCAGATTTTAATTTTCTAAAATTAAATTTTGCTGATAAAATTTAGTTATGAGATTTTTGAAATAATATACAAAAAAAAACCCACAATTAAATAATAATAAATATTCTTAAAATTTGATGAAAATCTAAAAATAGTAAAACAATTAACCTGAATTACCTATGGATGTGCCAATGACTTTACCTGCTCATTGTCACAAACTACACATACTATCATTGTCTCCTCATTGATGTTGCCATGAGTGTGGTTGTCAACATGTATGGTCTATATCCCTTTAAAAATCTCTCTGCAAGATGAAATTGTTATTCGTACAATAATCATTTTCGTCTATTTGACTGATTTGCAAAAACATACAATTATTGAATTTTACAATTTCTTCTGTTTTAAGATTATATAGGTCCAAGAAGAGTTGAAATTGCAATGTAATATGCTTGGACTGAAGAAATCATGAAGACTTTTATCAAGAATACGAATTGTAAAATCAGAAGTTTGGTAAAGTAAGATTGAGGCTGTTTTTACAGAAGTAAAACGTTAGTAACGTTTATAAAACGTTGTAACGTTTATAAAACGTTGTAACGTTTATAAAACGTTGTAACGTTTTAATTCTGTCAAAAATACTGAAGTAAAAGCTTGATTAAACTCAGAAACAACTTAAAACGTTGTAACGTTTTTACAAAACGTTAGAACGTTTTAGGATTGTCAAAACAGCTAAAGCACAGGTGTACAGAACAACTTAAACGTTGTAAAGTTTTTGTAAAACGTTATAACATTTTAGGATTGTCTGTATCAATGCTAAATTCAAATTTAAAACATTGTAACGTTTTAATTAAATCTGAGCTTCAAACAATTCCTGTTTTTATCAAAATTTTACAGAACCGAACGTTACATAACGTTTTTGCTGAGTTGTCAGAAAATTAAAACCCTAAATCGCACTTTGAACTAAAACGTTGTAATGTTTCATTTTCATAAAACGTTGGTAACGTTTTATGTCAAACAGCTCATTTTTGAGCTGACACTATAAATAGAGCAGTGGGGTTTCTTCCCCACTTATCTGAGCCGACCCTAATCATTTCAAAAATGATTTTATGAGAGCTTAGCCTACTCCATTATTGTGAGAGCTTAAAACTTCAAAATTTCTCAAGCAACCTCAAACCTACTTCACTAATCTTGATATAGATTAGGTTAGAGTGATCTATTGAGTGTTTCTCTTGATTCTCTAGACAATCAAGACCTTGTTCTCATCTCTTTGAGTTGGCCATTTGACTTCCCGCTTGGTGTGTATGGGCTCAACGGTTCACAAGTTGTAATCCTTTCGTATTGGGTAATAGAAAGGCGCACCACACAAGGTTGCGAAGCCCCGGAGACGTAGGCCTTTGTTTTGCCGAACTCCGTTAACATCCCGCGTGTCAAATTTCTCTAAACTCATCTTTTTACTTTCAATTGTAATTTAATTTCAGTTTTTGAGCAATTAGAGGTGCCCCTTAGTTCAACAGAAATGATTCTCAATAACAAAATTTTTTACTGTTATAAGAAGTTAATTAAATAAAAAAATTGAACTAATTTCAACATGTATCACAAGTATGCTTAATTTATATCAATTAATATTGTCTAAAATAATAAATAAATATTTACTATATCAAAAGAGATTAGATTTTACGTACAAGAGGCGCGATTTAAAATTTTCTGAAAAGCTCATGGTATTTCGGAGACATAAACGTGGGTTCACTCCTGCAAGCCAAAATGTTGCATAGACATTATCATTATTATGTTCTAAATGATAGCCTAGATTCTCATGGTAACATGGAAGAACGACCCATGGGCCGCTATGAGGGCGGGTCTCATTTTTCTTTTCAGAAATATGATACGGGTTGTGAACATAATTACTTTTCCAACTAATAGACGATATTCTGCGCCTAGTTTGTTTTAAAATAACTTCACAAGAAACTTCGCTTGATTTATCATTGAAAATATTCACCTTGCCCTTGTAGCAAACACATCCATATTTGTAATCGAGTAATACCTTTAAATCGGTTATGGTGTGTTGGACCTACAAAATAAAAACAAAAAGGTAAGTGGGATTGGTAAGATGTGCATTATGTTCATGATATATTTGTTGTTAGCTAAAAGTTTCTATGAGGAGATGGTATGCTCAGATTCAAAAGAGATAGTTGACTTATGGCTAAAATTCATGATTGGAGATCGTTTCTAGAAGTTTGGAAAGCATGGCAAATCCAAAGCCAAATTGGAAATAATCTCAAAGTGATCTACTATAGCAGGGAAAGGAATGAGATGCAAATCCCTCATCATTTGGCTAATCGGAGCAGGTTAGAGGGATTAGATTTGTCATATTAGTTGTTATGAATTGTAGACCTACGGGTCATGTAAGAATAAAAAAAAAATAGGCTTGATATCATACATAGCTTCAAAATCTTTCTCTATTTTGTGAAAATAGTAAACAGAGAGGGAAATTTTATAAAATGCAATGGGCGGCTAAATTCATATGTTCCTGTTGGCATATATGGAAGCACAGGAATAATATAATCTTCAGAGATGAGCACATAGCACCACATGTACTTGCTGGAAGAATTATAGAAGAAAGTGCATTGTGGTTAAAATTTTGTTAACGGGCGCGAATCCAATAATTTCAAGATCCGATCCATTAAGGCACTCTTGCCAAGAGATAAAGAAAGATGGGTACTGCAAGTGGTACCAACAGACTCAAGAGTCTGCTAATCTAATTTGGAGTTTATGAGTTGTTTTTTTGGTTTTGTTTGGTTTCTGGCTGTGCACAATACTTTGGACTGCCTAGACGAGGTTTTAATTGATGTAGAACACACCATGTACTGGGACATACCGGTATCTGCTGTACCGTTGTTTATTTCTCTATTTAAGTTCTAATAAAATTTTCCTTGACTGCATCAGTCAAGTTATAAAAAAAAAATAGAAACAATTGTAAAAGGAAATTAAATCTAAATCAAAATAATATTTCATATCTAGCTGCTAATATAAATTTAAAGGGGTGATATAAAGTACAATTGGTATTGTGTTTTCTTGCTCCATTTTGGAATGTGACTAAGGTAGATGATGGTCGAAGGAAAACTGGAGGTAGATGACGGTCAGAGAAGTAGTAGCATTGGCGCTTAACTCGCTGCCGCTCCTGTTCTTTTTGTTTCGCCGCTGACGAATCACATCCTTCTGTTATTTTTGTTTCACCACTGCACAAAGTGACGAATCGCATCCTTCGACATACCTCATATCTTGCGTCATATTTGGAAAATGTCAATTGTGACGAATCGCATCCTTCGACAAAGTGACGAATTGCGTCATAATTCCACTGCCTTGATTTTGTTTCTTTTATTTCTACATAGGATAGTTCTAGAGCAGGTTTAAGGGTGCGTTTATGCACCAACAATAAATCTTTTCTATGGAATAAAAATCTTAAAACAATGATTTTTATGGAATAAAAATCTTAAAACAATTTATCTATTATTATATATTATTTTTGAGTAATTTCTATTAATAAAAAAAATCTGTCCAATCGAGAGTAGAACATGTACATTACATTATAGTAATTGCAGCACCAAGGCTAATAAATGGTTTCTGAATCCACCGTGGAAGAGCCACGCATGGTGGTTCTATATATCAACCTAACTCGCATGGTGGTTAGCGGCAAAATGTTCAAGAACTAATTTTGAGCTTCAAGGACAGCCAATCGAGGATTAACTGATCTTGACAGTGCCATTGAAGAAATTTCGGGTTGGCCTCGGTTGTACCATGGGCAATGACCACGGTTGGAGAAAGTGGATGAAATTCATTAGTGGATGTAATCATTTGTGATCGAATCCAGCTGAGATTTTCCATGTAAGAAAGTTTTGTCAATCTAATTTGGGGATAGAGGAAGCGTTGTTTGAACCACCGGATAGGTAAATTCTAATCTAGCACCCATAGTCTCTACCTTTTTTTGGGATTGTTCTGTAAATTCTCATTAAAAATTAATTCTAAACTGAAAAGGTAATTCTTGTTCGGAAGAAAACAGGCAAGATATATTTTTTTTCTTTTCACATTGGCTCGTACCAGGTTTCTTATCAATATTTCTGTTGCAGTAAACATTCATTAAATTACCATAGAGGCGACCCAATGGTTCAAATAATGCTTCTCGTATCCCCAAATTAGATTGACAAAACTTTCTTACAAGAAAATCTCACCTGGACTCGATCACCAATGGCTACATCCTTCATCCACTTTCTTCAACCGTGGTCATTGCCCATGGTACAACCGAGGCCAACCCAAAATTTCTCCAATGGCATCGTCAAGATCAATTAATCCTCGATTGACTGTGTCCTAATCTCAGAATCAGTTCTTTCACCTGTTCCGATTATTTCGAGAAGATGAAGTATCTGGCCAATAAGTTTGCTTCTATCGCCTATCGGGTCTCTCACAAATCATAACCCAAACTCCGATTGGTCCGGTTACTCTAAAGTAGCTCAAAATTTAAGTTTTGAACCAGACCGTGAAATTAGAAAGATGGAATGCATGGGGCCTTTAATAATCGTGCCAAAACAGATCTGACGATTTGGATCTAAACTCCAAATTTCAGTTACTTTAGGTGATATGAATTCACTCCGACTTGTTGTACGTACAATTGCAATCTTGTTCTCTAGAGGGCCATGACATTTTTTCATCCTGCTTCGTTACGTATGTACTGGGCCTAGGCCCTTTAATTCTTCATCTGGCCCATAAGTTTTCAATACCAAACCTACTGTGATTTTGCATTCGGACTGGAGTTCCATTCTCTGCATTAATGCACCATTTTAGTTTAGCTCCGGACTGTCGATCAGAATCCTACCCAATCTGATCCATGCCTATACGTGCTAATGTGCAACAAACAAATCAAATATAAATTCAAATTTTGCATTCTGGGCTTCCTTTAATTCCAGATCCTATTTCCGCATAGGCACAACTGTGGGTAATAGTGATCTATTGAAATTAGTATTTTCGGTCAGTTTACCCTCGGTAATAATACGTTACTTTGTACACTCGAAAATAGTGACATATTTTTGTAGCAAGTAAACCGTAAAATTATAAATAATTTCAATTAATTTAGAGATGAAAATGCATTAAGTCAATTGGTACTTCAACTATAAATTATTTGACATTCTTGCTATGGCTATAAAATAAACCTTTCTTACCATTTTATATTTCAAAGTGTAAGTTATAATAATGGGAAAATTTCCAATGTGCCCATCTAAAACTTTGAAATAGCCATTTTATATTACAAATCTAATTTTATTTCTTCTATCCCCTTTGAACTATTTAACATTTTATTTAATTATTTTAAAAATTAAATTGACTAATATACCCTCTAAATTTAATGGACATGTCCATTATTTTTTAATATCCTCTTCCTCCCTCCATAGAATCCATCTCTATACTCTGTTTCTCTTTTTATTTCATGTTAATATCACATTTTCTTCCAATTCTACCGATATTCAACGTCTCCCAACAAACATGTTCCAGAACTTATTAATAACAACTGATAAAAACAATTAAGAGGGGTACTACTCTTTTTGGAGAAAGATACGATTACCATTTGGAAATCAATAGCATCGCTAACAAGAGGATGCAGCCAATTACCAGTTGGCTTGGACTGGAGCAAAGAAATTGAAACCTTAGAGTTGGCAGTATTCACGACAGATATTTGTATATACTAATATTTTTCCCTCTTTTGTTCTTCGTTTCATTGTGAAAAAATTGAAACAGATCTCGTATAGTTCTGATTTTTCAACTGCATTAACATGCTTCGGACTGCTTCTGCTATAGGTCCGAGCTTAATCGATTTACTTTTCTTTCCATTAGAAAATCGACAAGTGTTGGTACTGGGTACCCGGGCATCTAGTATTCATATTTTGTATTGTTTCTGATTTATTCAACAACATTTGAATTATGGTGAAATTTGGAGCAAGAAAAAAAAGCGCTGTTATAAAATTACTCGTTGAACTCTGTTCTTATTTCCTATTCGTTTTTTTCAAAATGAATTCAAGTGTACATAATAAGAGACCGACAAGTTGAAATTATATAGGAATTAGTGCCTTGTTAGTATTGAAATTGTAACAACTTAGTATGAGCAAAGAGGAACAAACTGATACTGGTATTTCTTTAACATATTTGGAACCATGTGAAATCATCTAATTTTAGTAAAAGATCGCTAGAATTGGGAGATGTGATATTAACATGGAACAAGAAGAGAAACATAGTGGGAAGATGGTGAGGAGGAGAGATGGATTCCATGAAAGAAGAGAGGAAGATGACATTAAAAAATAATGGACATGTTCATTAAAATTAGAGGGTATATTTGTCAATTTAATTTTTAAAATAATTAAATAAAATGTTTAATAGTTAAAAGGGGATAGAAGAAATAAAATTAGATTTGTATGGGGATATTAGATATTTTGGTGTTTTGATGGGAAAATTGGCTATTTCAAAGTTTTAGATGGGCACACTGGAAATTTTCCCTATAATAAAAAAGATGGAAGGCTCCTAAAAGGACGGCCTCTTTGTACTTTGAAAACAATTTTTTTTTAAAAAAAAAAGGGCTACAATCATGTTCCTTAGAAAAAGTTTAGAGTCCAATTATATAATCTGATCCCTGGAGTCCAATATATAATTAAATAGTTAATTTCATTTATTAATATTAAGTTAATTGGGGCCTCAACTCCAATGAACCAGCTGGTCATTCCGACCCTTCACACTAAATTAAGTTTCAGTATGCCTGATTTATCACTGTGGCCTATATATACATGGATATATTGTGTAGCGAGTCATTTGATTCTATTTTAAATTCCAGAATCCACATATCAGTTGTGAGACAATGACAGTCGGGTATCAGGTTCAGTAATTTGCTACACAGTTCAGCTGCTGATATTTATGTTTCAGAGCTAAAGGCATTTCCGTACATTGCCTCACAGAATATAATCGTGGCGCCAATTAACTTATAGTACAAACGTACATGACATGCAACCAGACTATATAAAAAGGTACTCTAAGGTGTATTTCTTAAGATCAAACTTGGATACCTCAACCTCTAGGATTTTGAAGGATATATGGTTGCCATGGCTTCTTTCTCGCCTTGTCATCATGCTATGGTATTGGTGGTAGCGGTTGTGTCACTAATAATAGCTACAGCTGAAGCATATTTTCAACCGTCTGCGTGGATGCCGGCACATTCAACCTTTTATGGAGATGAGTCCGGTGCGGGTGATGATATGGGTATGTCTCTATCAATCATGTTTTCTTTCTGATCTTCATATGGAATTGGATTCAAAATATTTGAATATGCTGTGTAGGTGGAGCTTGTGGGTACACAAACATGTATGGAATTGGATTTGGTACCAAAACCGCTGCACTGAGCACTCCCCTGTTTAATAATGGCAACGGTTGCGGTGGTTGTTATGAAATCCGTTGCTATGGGTCCCGATTTTGTCTCCCTGGTGTTTCATCAATTGTTGTTACTGGTACGAACCTGTGCCCACCCAACTGGGAACAAGATTCAAACAATGGTGGATGGTGCAATCCACCAAGAAAACACTTTGACATGGCCATGCCTGCGTGGTTATCATTCGGTCAGTACGAGGGTGGAATCGTACCAGTCATGTACCGCAAGTAATTATTATTAGTTTACATGGCTGACAATTGTAACCAAAAGCTTGTGAGAATGTAGCAATCAGAAAAGAAATATATATCATGCATGTCCTCTTTCATATTTCCAAAGCTTGTGAAATGTAATCAACCACAACTAAGAATGACTTATACACTTGAAAACATAGGGTTCCGTGCAAGAGGACCGGCGGTATCAAATTCAAGTTCTGAGGGAATGCATACTGGCTGCTGGTGACCCCGTTGAATGTAGCCGGGGCGGGGGATATTGGTGCCATGTCGGTTAAGGGTAGCAAAACGTGCTGGATCCAAATGAGCCAAAACTGGGGCGTCATGTGGCAAGCCTTCTCCAATTTGGGCGGTCAGGCGCTCTCATTTCAAATACGGGCCGGCAGCTCGTCAGACACAATCATTTGCAACGTTGTGGCTGACGACTACTGGGGTGTCGGCTATACTTACCAGGCATACAACAACTTCTGAACCGATGGGAATTATGGCGGTTGGAATAGTAAATTTAAAGAGTTAAATTGGCGCAAAATAATAAGATTATGTGCACCTTTGGTGTTAATTTTTGGGTCATTTCTCTTTAGGTTTTGAGGTATATAATTTTTTTGCTTTCGTCCATATATATATCTGATTCCCTTAAATGAGTTAAATCTGTTGAAGATTTAAAGAGGAAAGTGTTTGTATAAAGCTTGGTTTGCTTCTTGATGTATATTTTTAGCCTGTTCATAGATGGTTCCCATAAATCTGTTGTGGATTTAAAGAGGAAACTTAGTTTGTTTCTTGATTTGAGGAACAGTTATTTTTCTATAATATATTTTATTCTACTGCAATTGAAAATCTAAAATATCCTATGTCCCAATTATAACTAAAATTCAGTTTCAAATCAAATATTTTCTTCTCTTTTCAATTGAATTGAAGTCTGTTGTTAGGTTTTTATTCCGATCAGAGTATAAAGCGGGCTTGGGCTTGGGCTTGATGGGCTTTACCCTGTTAATTACAAAACTAAAACGCTTCCACTGAAGTGTGGGACAGTACTCGGAGAAAAAATAAAAGGCAGTAGTAAGAGGCTGAAGACAGGGACCACCTGACGCACCGATGCTATCTCTCCATTGAGACAGTACTGGAGGGGGAATTAGCATGATAAATGGATCATACGAAAGAGAAGGAACTGAAGCAAAACTAGACAATAAAGTTGTTAGGATTTCAGCTCTTTCAGCCAATTAGGATTTTCTAATTTTTCTTGTTAAATATATTTGCCAATTAGGTTTACTCTCAGTAAAAATAGGATACAGTTGAGAGAGAAGACATGCTGTATTTCAAACTTTTTCAAAAAAATTAATATTTGCCAGTTAGCTTTACTATTTCTAAAAGAAAATTATAGTTTCAAAAGAACTAATGTATGGAAGTGCAATTTATGTTTTATAATGGAAACGATATGTTGACAACTGTATATCTTTAATAACAATGGCAATAAACAAACATTATCAAATGCAAAATAAGTATTTACATATATTCTTTATAGTTTAGATATATTATGCATGAAATTTGGTGTAATTTGAAAACTCTTTAGTCAGTGATTAAGTGTGGATAAAATAAACTGTAAATTTAAATACATATTCTATTTAAAATATCAAAAATACATATTCTATTTTTGTTCTATGTGATATACTTTTGTCAAGAAACATTATTATTTAATAATTAAATTAACTAAGTGAAGTGACTTGCATGGGGATATGCTGCAAATTCTAAATCTTTTTTCTATAGAAAAAAAAAGCTACACCATTGAATAATTTATTTTATTTTTCTGGACTGAATGAAAAATATCTTTACTATATTATATAGTCAACACCTACATCTAGTAAAGTATTTTATTTTAATCTTAAATCTTAAAAGTTCACAACAGCATCCGAGATTTTTAAAAATACCTAAAAAAAAAATTTATTTTATTAAAAATAACCAGGCAGACAGAATTTTAAAATTACCCAGAACGCAGAAAAAATCCGCACCCCGGATTTTTTTTATTTTTATTTTTAGAGAAAGAAAATATCCATAGTTTGGTTTTTTTTTTTATAAACTCGTTTTTTTTAATAATATATGTGTAATATATGTATATGTATATGTGTGTGTATATATATGTATATATATAGATATATTATATCAACGATGTTCAAAACAGTAAAACCATTAGATCAACGATTTTCAAAGTGGCTTAATAAATAGTAAAAAAATTCAGAAAAAGGTAAAATTTGGTCTCCAAGCACATATTAATATGGAGAACAAGATGAACGGTTCAGATCGACTTTTTGAATTTTAAAATTTCAAATTTTGACCGTGTGGATTTCGGCCCATATGCTACCGAAAGCACATTAGCCTATCTCTATATATACACACATATACATATACATATATTATTAAAAAAAATGAGTTTATAAAAAAAAAAACAAATCATGGATATTTTCTTTCTCCAAACTCTAAAAAAAATAAAAATCTGGGGCGCGGATTTTTTCTGCATTCTCGGTATTTTTAAAATTCTGGCTGGAACATGGTTATTTTTAATAAAATAAATTTTTTTTTGGATATTTTTAAAAATCTCGGCAACAGCATGAAGAGAAGAGATAATCGAATAAGTACGGTATAGTATATTAATTTTAATTTACTTTTCATAATTTATAGGTTTCTTAAAATATGAAATATTTTAAATTATTATACGTATTCAGTCATATACTTTTTTGTTTTACCTTTGTATAATAATTATATTAATTTGATTACATTACTAATATGCTCATAAAAAATTCCTATTTATAATTCAGATGATTTGTACGTTTTTCTTTTTAGAGAAAAATTTCTTATAGACGATTCATATATCAGCTTCAATTATGAATTTTGTATATTTATTTTATGAAATGTAACATCATTTCATATAAACTATGTTCTCATTAACAAACAATTAGTTACATAATCCATATATACAAAAATATAGAAAATATCTTTTACACAACTATATTCTTTTTGGCATCGTTGAACCACAAACAACAAACAAACAAAAAACAAAACTTTTTACATAGAAAATTTTGAGAAATGAAAACACACATAACAAAATTATCTGTGCACTGCTTGATAATTAGTTAATTACTGTGCGAAAATATTTTTGTGTACTGCTTAATAAACATCATACAATTGACAACATCTTTCCTAGTAAAAATAAGGAACATTTTTTTTACTATAAAATATCCAGACAAAAACTGTTATAAATATACCAATTCTTTAATTACTTGAACATTAATTGATATTAAACTACATTTATGCAACATATTTTATTTATGAGAAATAAAATTCAAATTGTGTATTATTAATGTTGTCATAGTACAGTTCAATTAGAATCACATAGTTAGAATATGTTTCAAAATATAGAATAATTAAATGATAAATACTAAGTTATCATGAATACAATAAAATAAAATAACAATTGTTGATATTATTCAATAAAGACAACAATAGCTTCATGAAACATTTATTTTACATTTCCAACTCATCAAACTTTTGCCACTGAAGGCAAATAATGTGTGACCCTAGGCTCCAAACAATAATATATATATCTTAAATTCTGATTTCCTCCCTCACTCAAGTTAGAAACAGTTTGAATAAATTGCAGTAGCTTATATTTGATTTGTGTTTTGAACAGAAATTTAGTCCTGGCAGTAAATGAGATCAACAATATATTATCTCAGTATCCTTTGAAGTTGGATAAAATTAATGTCTTTGTATGCAAATTAAAGAGAATGAGGATTGGATACCGAAAATTGGATGTTTCGATTTAGATGGTAAATTTTTTTTTGAAAATATTTCTTATTAATTAGTATAGCTTATTTATGATAAATAAATTATATATTTTTTGTTTCTGAAATTAATCATTCTCTCAAGAAAAGTATCTATGGATAAGCACAATATTTGAGATTTTGGAAAGAATATATCCAAATAGTGGCGAGCTAAATGGTTTAAGGAAAATAACTAAAATCCGACGGATGATTTTTTTAATTAGCTAATAAGCCATGAGACTTGTTTTTATTTTATGTTTATTTTGTTTTAATTTGTAACCTCCTTTTTGTAATTTTGACATGTAATATTTGTTATGTTGTGTTATTATTAACTAAGTTTTTTACATGCAATTAATCTTATTATGTTTTTTTAGTTGTCTTATTTTAGTTTTGTGGTATTTATTTAACAATAATTGTAAATACGCATTATAGAGGTCATTCTAATTGTATATTAAGAGGACAGATTAAATGAATTAACTCTAATTGTCATAAAAAGAAAAGAGCATGAAAAATAAATGAAAATTGAATGGAGTTTTTTGGAATTTGTTGTGTACGACTCATTTAATGTGTGATACCATATAGTCAGAAAAGAAAAGAAGAAGAATATGTCAGATTTGCAATTTTAATCGAATTAATGACAAAGAACTAACAAAGTGATAAAAATCAAAATATATGTGACATGAAAAATCCATGACGAGGGCCTCATGAATTTTTTGTCACCTGAAGCCGATTAATACATGATCAGGGCCAACTTATTTTGTCTTCAATTTTTTTAATTTGCTTTATTTATAAAAGAAAGAAAATAAAGAAAGTAATGTTTCTTTAGAAAAGAATTACCTGTGTGTGGGCAGGTACATGGTGACAAAGACACAGACAGACTCACATCTTTATTTTTTCTTATCCTTTTTTGTTCTCTTTAATTTTCTGTGAAATGGTTATTGTTATACAGTACAATGCATGAAAGAAAAATATCGAAAAGAAAAGTAAAGAAATATACGAGACCGATGGTTACATGCGAAAATAAGCTTCTCTCGATCCACCCTAACTTACCCTTGTGAATATCATTTAAAAATATATATATATAGTCCCGATTTTTTTATTTATATCCAAAATAAAATATAAATTTAAAAAACTAACCAACTAGCCAATGAAATTGCAAAACTACCCAAACCGGTTAACCATTAACCGGACTCAAATCAAATTTCCGGTTATTGGTTTCCCGGATCCATTGAAATAGTCCGGTTAACCATTAACCGGAAATTTGATTTGAGTCCGGTTAATAGTTAACCGGATTTGTGCATTTTCCTTTTTTTTTTTTTTGAAAACAGAAATTTTTTATTTTTTTTATTTTTTGTATTAAAATATTAGAAATGTTGAATATATTTATTTGAAAATAGATGGAATACAATATAATTTGTTTTATTAGAAAGACTGCAACAAATAACCCGGATCAATATTTTTCAGATCGGATTTTTCGCGGCTGTAAGAAAAATTAATATATTTCTTTATGTGTTATTGGAAAAAAATAAAAATGCTTAGATTCCGAGTTATTGATCCCGGTTCAAAAGTCACTTCTAGGTAATCTAGAAAATATTATGATCTTTCTAGTATATTTAATTTATTAAAAGTTGTATCTATTTTGAGAATTATTTTTGAATAACAATCATTAAATAAATTAAAGTTTTTATTTTTTTTTCAAAATAGATACAACTTTTAATAAATTAAATCTATTAGAAAGATCATAATATTTTCTAGATTACTTAGAAGTGACTTTTGAACCGGGATCAATAACTCGGAATCTAAGCATTTTTATTTTTTTTCCAATAACATATAAAGAAATATATTAATTTTTCTTACAGCCGCGAAAAATCCGATCTGAAAAATATTGATCCGGATATTTGTTGCAGTCTTTCTAATAAAACAAATTATATTGTATTCCATCTATTTTCAAATAAATATATTCAAAATTTCTAATATTTTAATACAAAAAAAAAAAAATAATTCTGTTTAAAAAAAAAAAAACCGCTGCACCATTAACCGAACATATACATATAAAATATTTTTGCTTTGAGCCAAATTGAGAACTCGGCACAACACTTTCTTTTCCTTTTTTTTTTTTTGAAAACAAAATTTTTTTATTTTTTGTATTAAAATATTAGAAATGTTGAATATATTTCTTTGAAAATAGATGAAATACAATATAATTTGATTTATTAGAAAGACTGCAACAAATATCCGGATCAATATTTTTCAGATCGGATTTTTCGCGGCTGTAAGAAAAATTAATATATTTCTTTATGTGTTATTGGAAAAAAATAAAAATGCTTAGATTCCGAGTTATTGATCCCGGTTCAAAAGTCACTTCTAAGTAATCTAGAAAATATTATGATCTTTCTAATAGATTTAATTTATTAAAAGTTGTATCTATTTTGAAAAAAAAAATATAAACTTTAATTTATTTAATGATTGTTATTCAAAAATAATTCTCAAAATAGATACAACTTTTAATAAATTAAATATACTAGAAAGATCATAATATTTTCTAGATTACCTAGAAGTGACTTTTGAACCGGGATCAATAACTCGGAATCTAAGCATTTTTATTTTTTTCCAATAACACATAAAGAAATATATTAATTTTTCTTACAGCCGTGAAAAATCCGATCTGAAAAATATTGATCCGGGTTATTTGTTGCAGTCTTTCTAATAAAACAAATTATATTGTATTCCATCTATTTTCAAATAAATATATTCAACATTTCTAATATTTTAATACAAAAAATAAAAAAAATAAAAAATTTCTGTTTTAAAAAAAAGAAGAAGGAAAATGCAAAAATCCGGTTAACTATTAACCGGACTCAAATCAAATTTCCGGTTAATGGTTAACCGAACTATTTCAATGGATCCGGGAAACCAATAACCGGAAATTTGATTTGAGTCCGGTTAATGGTTAACCGGTTTGGGTAGTTTTGCAATTTCATTGGCGAGTTGGTTAGTTTTTTAAATTTATATTTTATTTTGGATATAAATAAAAAAATTGGTATATAGTCGCTACTGGATAAAATTTTGCAAATCCAATTTCTTTACTGCATCAAAATTTTCTGTATGTTGTGAAAATCCAATTTCTTATAGATCAAAGAAACAAAAGGAACATGTCCAATTTCTTATACACTGGTGACAAATATATATATATATATATATATTTTTGGGAAATTGAAAATTTGATTTGTTAGTAAACAAATTAATAGTTTTTTTTTTTCTTTAAAAATAGTAAGGATCGAATGCATGGTTTGCTCACCTTCACTTGAACCGAATCCATGATGCAGTTTTATTTTATGATACATTATCATGCACTTTACACGAATTGCAACATAGATAATCGAAAGTAGAGTGACCAAATCATTTATTCGTGTAAACACTGGATCAAATTTTCAAAATTTAGAACCTCCTTTCCTTGTTTCTTATTTCAAAATTTGGTCCAGAGGGGTGACTGAATTAATTGGTTCGGTCATCCTCTCAACTGAATTTTCAAATCCAAACCCCTGTTTTCTTTTTAAAAAAAAATTGTCTACGTGATCAAATCAATGCCCTCCCCTCCTCCGTCTTTTGCTATTTATATTATCAGTAACGTGCATGTAATTTAGGGGTGACGGACCAATCATTGGTTTGTTTTTTATTATTTTTGGAAAGAAAAAAGACCATCAATTTGTTTTATTTTATGATAGATCGGGTTTTAAATACAAAAAATTAAAAAATTACACTGGTGAGTTGCGATGAGCAATCAATAGTGCTATATAAGATATTTTGTCCTAAATGGAAAAAAACGAATAAGTTTAAGGAAAGATGATATTGCTCAAACTTGAGAGAATAGAAAAAGGAACTGTGTAAAGCTCGTGTTCAATTTTTACTTGAAACATGTTTACCTTTTGTTCTTCTGGTAATTACATAAAGCTCGTGTTCAATTTTTTCTCCTAAGATATTACTTAGAGACGAATTCATTTCAAGAGCAAGATTATCTCCTGAGGCACTCTCCTTTATTTAAAAAAAAAATGTTTTCCACATGGCACCGGTCCAATGTTCATATAGCATATAAAATTAATAGCGGTATTTATTGTATGTGTTTATATGTCTGTGCGGTGCTAATTTGCTATAAATGCATATTTGAAAAAAAGGATCATACCAGTTTGATAGCAACCTATATCCTAATCTCGGGGACGGTTTGATGTCCGATCGGAGTCATCCGATTCCTATTAAGATTTGTGCTGACAATATCAAGATTCACTCTGATCATGTGCATATGAATCTTAACGTTGATCGGACGACTCTGTAACACCGTGAACTTTTAAAATTCAGATTTAATTAAAATAATAAGTGGTTAAATCAAATAATATATATATACGTATATACGAAATTAGTGACGTGGATGGTGAAAAATAATTATACGATTAATTGTGTTAAGAGAGAGGAGCAATTGGGGTTATATAAATCATTTAAACAATATCGAACAAGTGGAGGGTTTATTTTGCAAAAATACCACTTACAAGTGGGGGCCCCTTGTCATTCCCTCCTCTTCCCCTCCTTCCTTTCCTTTCCTGCGCCCCCACCCTTTCCTTTTCTTCTTCTTTTCCTTCGTTTCCGCCAAGAGAGAAAGAACGAGAGAGAGAGAGAGTGAGAGAGAGACACCCCGGTGACCGTTTTGCCCGAAAACCGAGATTTAAGAAGAGGAGCTCAAATCTCGCACATCCATCCGTTCCATTGGTAATTCCCGTTTCTATTTCTCTCTCATTTCTCGATTCCGTGTTTTTAGGGTTTCGGTGAAAACCCGTAGAATCGTACCAAATTGATTATTCCGTGCCTTTGTTGTTTATATAGTGTAAATTGACTGATTCCGTGTTCCAAAGTGCAACCAAATTCCAATTTACGGATTTTTCCCAAAAAAAATTGATTTGAGGGTTTAAATTGTAAAAATGCCGGAATTTAATAAATTGACCTATGTATAGATCCTAACGAGCACGGCTAGCGGGATTGACGAGCTTACCGAGTCGCGAGATCGCGGACCCTCTACGTGCCCTACATAACCAGGTGCGGGGGTTCACGGGATCTGTTTTGGGGTTTATTCGTAGAACTAAATAACGGTGCATATTATTATATTTATGTTGATTGCTTGATTTAAATAAACTGTGCATAGCATGTTGAATCTCTGATTGAAAGCATTTGTTGCCGCATTGCATTAATTGTGATATTAGTGTAATTGAATTGTATAACTGTTATGATTCTCATGTTGGTACGGTTTATCGATTGTTGATCTGTCGTTTTGAATAAGTGAGTAGAACCACAGTATGACTTGGATTGATTGTGTGAAGTGAACAGTGTATCATAGTGGAAAGTCTAGCTAGCTACTAGACTTTCATCCAGGACCCTTATGCGCATCTGGAGAATGGCCCTAGTGAACCCAGTACCGGTTGGGTAAGGGAAGTGCAGTGTAATTTTAGGTAGAACTGTGGTTCAGTGGTTCAGTGGTTCAGTGACTCAGTGAAAGTGTCAGTGATTTCTTTTTGAGAAAAGTGATATTCTGTTGCATATTCGCGGAATATGCCCGTGTTTATTTTAAGTGATGAATTGATGAGATTGTATGACTTGAAACCAGAAAATAGAACTGTTAAGCCGGAGGTGATCGATAGTTGATATCTGTACCTCATAACCAGACTTATATATATTATATCTGTGAAACCAAATCTTTCTGGAAAATTCGTTGATTGATGTTGATGAGATGTGAATTGAAATCCGTTTGAATCTATTCCCGGTACATGTGCATTTATTATTACTGGTAAATGAATAAATAGATGCCCTATTGCTAGTGTATTTAGTTCTGGTGATGGATTTCGCACAAATCCAGTAGCCCTTTAAATTCCGCACTGAGAAAACGGATGACAGGTTTTCTCACCCCCTCCCCTCGGGGAATTTTTCCCTTTGAATTGATATGTGCAGGTAAACGCGAGTGAAGTGGGACTCGGGCTCGACACGTGAGTTTAGGCCGGGCTAATAGGTTATGCCAAACCCTTTTATGTCCATTTTGAATGTGTAGTTGAACCCGTAGTCGGTTATTTTGATGTATAGGTTATTATCGAACCGTATTATGTTATAAAACCCTAACGGTATGTTTTAAATAGTTGTTATGATTTAAATGTTGAAATTGCATTTTTAATGTCATTAAAAGGTCCAGTGAATGGGGAGTAATTGTTTAAGTATACGGGGATTTGATCGGGTTTGAAAACGGGGTGAAATTCCACGAAAATGGGCAAAGGAATGAAAAACAGTACTCTTATTGCGGGCCGCAATAACCCTATTGCGGGCCGCAATGAGAGCAGACAGAGGGAAGTTCGCAGGCTGACTTCCAACCAGGTCATTGCGGGCCGCAATAACTTTATTGCGGGCCGCAATGAATGGAGGCAGAAGTGCTGTGCAGAGGCTGGGAATTTTGAAAATTGTTGCGGGCCGCAATAAATTCATTGCGGGCCGCAATGAATGGAGACAGAGGAAAATTTCAAAGGCTGGAAATTTTGGGAAGCGTTGCGGGCCGCAACAGCCCTATTGCGGGCCGCAATGGGGATTCTGAAAAATGCTGTTTTGAGTATAACTTAGCCAAATTAAATCGGATTTGAACCAAACTTGTTTTAAATCAAATCATATGATAATTTGACTAATCTGGACCGTCGGTTAAAGGATTTTCATGCAATTTGACTTCTCCAAAATAAAATTTTCCGTGCTCTATTGAGCGGTGCTTCGTAACCTCAGACAACGCTCGCAGGGGGCTGCCGCCCCCCTGCCACCCCCCGCATACTAATAGAATCAGGCCCACCCACATAAACATATATCAATATATATATATATATATATGCATGAACAAAACCGCATTTTAAAATGAAACTGCGCGACCCCCTGTCCCGGGGTGTGACAGACTCCAACCGGACATCATCCAACACCTTAGAGTACTAATTAATAATTTTGATTTATGTATTGAGCCTGACAGTTTTATGGTTGGAAAAAAAAAATCACACTTATCAAATTGGAATTCGTTATGCTAATCTAATCAGTTAATGGGATTGAGTCCCGTGCCTACCGGTGGGATTGAGGGACTAAAACATTCAATATATCATGCAATCTAGACTGTCCAATTAGCATCTTACGTGCCAGATCATATCATATCAGCGGAATGTGAGTGACCGGCCGACATCCATCAGATCCTCTGCTCTGCCCCGAAGAGATGAGAATCTCTTTATTGCTTTTGATTCAACGATGAACATGAGGCACACAAGAGTAACCAGGTAGATATGAACTCAGTGAATCAATAAATAAGCATCCTTGAAAATTATCTTGCAGTTACATTTCAGCAAACTATTGGGTCTCAATTGCTTAATGTTTGTCAAATGTTGGAATTTAAGTAACAAAATAAGCAATAGGCTTTAGTTTTGGAACATTCAAGGTACTTTTGTTGAAATCATTTCAGGGTTGACCATCAGATTGCTATTTATATGATCCCCACAAAGTGTTTGTCAATTGTAAACATAAACTACTGTCCATCTCTGGAGCTGGAGCTGGAGCTTATCATCACTGGAACACAGCAGTTGTATTTTAATTCTGTAAAAAAAAAAAAATTCTATGTTCTGAAATATTATAGTCGTAATTCTCATGTATACTTCTTTTTGTCACGCCATGGACATGGTGATATTCAGATATGTACACTCCCATCTCAGCAACAGCAACAATGTCGTTGTCCCGACAGTAGCAAAAGCAAATCTGACAGACACAGCATCTCATCATATAAACTAAACTGAACCTTTTTTAAGTTTCAAATTAAAGACCTTTATTTAGAGTTAGACGACTTCAATGCAAACAGCATATCACAATTCATAACACCAGTTCACCATTAAGTACGTGCCAATACTGATGGGCCATGGCAAACAAAGAAAATTCTTTAAAAGACTCAAAACAGACAACTTCATTTAAAGACAACAATGGTTACTAAGATAGCAAATTTTGAATTCCAAAATAAAGAGATTACTGACATCTTCAGTCTAACGAGAGTACAACTTCTTTATATCTAATAAAATATTGATCCTCATATATATCTCCCACAAAAACTGCGATTGTACCAAAAGGGAAGAACCATGCACTTTGCCTCTCTTCCATTCCTTGATTGAGACGACTCGCAATTCCGATTGCAATGATCTTGAAAGATAAGATCGCAATTCCAATGGCAACAATCTTGAAAGATAAGGTCCACCCTGCACCCTAAGCTTACATTCGAAATAATTCGGACCCAGATCAGGCAGATCAATGTAATAAAAAGAGAGAGCATGACCATTGCGAATGGCTTCCTTCACAAGCAGGAACACATCTTTACCAGGTCCAAGAAAGGAACAATAACGATCCTCTTCAAGATCCTCATCATGAAATATTATAGGCCAGGATACACCATAATCGTAGGGACCATCAAAGTTGTAGCGACCATCAAAGTCGTAGCAGTGATGGACGGTGTCCCAATGGTCTTTGATAAAATGTTCCCGCCATTCTCCTACAACATTGTGCATAAACAAATAAACAACCAAAATACTAACTTCTCGTTAGAAAATTTAAAAAATCAAGATTTGCCTATCAAGGCTTGCATACGACAAATGATTTTAGTAAGCTGTACTATACGCAGTTTAAATTTCAGTCAAGAAAAGTACAACTGTGTGGTACCAACAAAAACATGGTACCACCACCATTCCGTAATACTAATCCATGCATTTTTGTGCTTATGGTTATTGTTATCTTAGTAAATTAGTTGTACAAATACCAGGAAAAAAAAAAGTATCGACAAGCAAATGTGCACCTGAATGGGCCTTATGACTACAGCCTGGAATTGGGCATAAAAACGGGCCGAACTCACACGTATCTGTGTTCAGTTGCATTTGTGAGTATGAAACAGACTGGCGGCAACCAAAATTGGCATTAGGGCAAGGGAGATGTACTGATTCCAACACAGCCTCAAGTGCGATGTTGCGGGTCACTACAGGAGTATTGCAGAAGTGACACTTGTGTTGTACTTTAGACCAGCAGGAGGGACACGCCACATGCCCATTCATACACTGCCAAAAGAATGTGAATTTGTTTCAGTTTTTGTATTTGATAGATAAGGTAAAAACAAAAAATGCTTCAAGTTGTACCGAATTGAATTAAAAAGTAACAATATTGTCCCCAGTAGCTATCTTACATTCTTACCAGTGCATCAAAACTTAGAACCAAGAATACAAATTAGATTAATATAATCCTGATCGTAAGTACGTTAAGATAACTTACAATAGGATGGTAACAATAGTATTACCATCTAATAGAACATGCAACTCCCAAAGGAATCTCTCATAAATATCTTATAAAGGTTATTATTTTCAAATAGTTGACTGCCTTATCAGATGATAAATTTAGGATAAATTTAGGCATAATCCGCACAAAATTGGGATTAAAAAAAAAAAAAAAAAAAGTGGAGGGCACAAGGATATAAATTTCCAGAGAATAATATTGAAAAATAAACCTGATAAAGTGGAGGGCACAAGGGATTTGTGCAAATGGAGCAGTCCAGTAACTCGGTGTCGATTGTGACTGTCTCTCTTCCTCCTCCAGTCTCTTCTCAAGAAGGAGAAGAATTAGAAGTCTCTCTTCCCACCATTTCTCTTTGAGAGGGAGGATTCAAAGTCTCTTCTCCTCCAATCTCTTTATGAGGAGGAGGATTCAAAGTCTTTCCTCCATTCTGAGTCTTTCTCCGCTTCGTATTCGCCTTCGCATTGGAGACGGAGGATTCGGAGACTCTTGGAAACGGAGGATTCGGAGTCTCTCTGCCCACGATTTCATTTTGAGACAGAGCATTCGGAGTCTCTCCTCCCCCGATTTCTCTTGGAGACAGAGGATTCGGAGTCTCTCCTCCCCCAATTTTTCTCTGAGTCGGAGGATTTGAAGTCTCTCTTCCTTTGTTTTGTGTATTTATCCATTTCGTTACGGCAAGCCTAGTGGACTCATTCGCTCTCACCCTCACCATGGCAGAGCGAACTTAACGAGTCGAGTTGACAGTTCATCTGAGCTGAAAAACCAACTCATGAGCTAATTCACATCCAGTGAAAAAGAAGTGTTCAAATCCGCCAACCTAAACTATAAAGCAAATAATAAACTTATCAGACAGACAACACAAGGAAAGAAAAATCAAGTCTTTGAAAAATAATATTCCAATCTATTGCAGATAAAACTAATTATGCTCACTATATACCAAAAAACGAGCAACGCAAGAGAGAGGGACTGACAAAGAAAGAATCAGTATTTGGAAAATAAAATAAAAAACCAGAACTAACAAAGAAGTGAAGAATCAGTACAAAAAAAACAGTACCTAACCAAACCATTAAGAACAGATACTGAGTTCCAATAAAGAAATAGCAAACAAGGCAAGGAAAGACGAGAGAGGACTGAAAGACTGAATTTAACCAATCAACATCAAGGCTTATTTTAATAATAATTGAACTACCAAAAATAATGTTATTCTCTAAGATTACGACCATGATGCTGATGCACAGAGGGAGGGGTTTACCCGAAGTGAGAGCGACGGAGAAGTCCAACTGTCCAAGTGGTAGCCTGCGCAAGGGAGAAGTCGACTGACACGGATACGGACACGGACACGGAGGATGGAAGGTTAGGACCACGGAGGCGGAGGTCGGAGAAACTGACACGGATACGGACACGAGTCGCAGCGCATCGGGTAGTCTAATGGCTGCTGGGGGTTACCGGGTTAGGTTAGAGAAGTTGGAATGGGTCCGGACTCCGGACTGCGGAGATCCCAATCAAAGAAATGGAGAGAGAGAGAGAGGGGCTCAACTGGTTTTGGGCCTCACGGCCTTCTTAAGCCCACTCGCCACGGTCCATTTAAATCAATAAGAAGAAAAGCATTACGTCGGCTTCCAAACAGTCTATTCTAGGGCTGCAAACGAACCGAACCAAATCGAATTAGGCCTAGTTCGAATTCGAATTTGAAATTATTTCGAACCGAATCTAGTTCGAAATTGATATAGATTTCGAACCTAACCAGCCAATTCGAATTCGGTTCGATATAATTCGAACTAATTCGATTTGATTCGAAATTAATTCGAAATTGAGTCGGATCCAAACCATTATTTGAGTTCGGTTCCAAAAAATATTTAAATCCAAACCCATTATTTGAGTTCAAAAGTGCATGTGACTAAACCAACTGCTTTCCATCTTCTTTTATAGGCACTCCAGCGCCTACTGACTATTCTTTCATAGATGTGGGACTAAATTCCGGTTTCTAAGTATTGAGGCGCCCCACGCCGAGTATTAACTCATTTATTTCCGTTTTGGGCCTCCGTTTTGGGCTTTATGCCAATGATAGCGACTCATGCTTCATTATTTAATTAATAGACGTCATGAGCAAATCAGTTCTCTATGAGCTCGAGTTTGGTTACGAACAAGCAACACAATAATAGGGCGCTTTCAGGAGTAACACGTGTCCCTGATTAGAAATGGAGCGTACGTGAAGTTGATTTTCTGGAAACTTTGTTCTACACCAACATTGGGCGGATCTGGTCCGGACGCGAATCGAGAATCAACTAGTGTAGAGGATTTTCGGTTCCGCAGAGTTGGTCGTGGGAGCAGAACATTTCGAACCTAAATTTTTTTCGAACCGAACCAATTCGAACCTGCCATGGTTCGAATTCGAATTGAATTAATTTCGAATCGAACTGGTTTGAATTAATTTCGAACCGAACTACTTTCGAATCGAATTTTTTTTCGAACTTTTTCGAATCGAACTCGAATCGAATCACGAATCTCGAATTTTTTGTGCACCCCTAGTCTATTCGGTTGAAACTAAATTATTATAGTTAATATTTTTAAAAATCTAGCCAAATCAATATAATTAAACTTATCAACTAAATAAAAATTGAACAAAAAAACTATAATTTATTTGATTAAACTGAAATAAGAAAATTTTAATTTCAAAAATTCAAAACTTAATATACATACATAAATATATTTAATAATCATTACTATAAATATCAAGATATATCAATCGAACTGAAATGAGATAAATTAAACCAAACTAAATATAAAAAAATGATTAATTCAAGTAAATATTAAGTAAGTTTCAATTTGTTTGGTTGAACTGATTAAATAAATAAGAGATATTAAATCAAATTAAATATAAAAAGAATAAGTAAATAAAAAAATTCAACAGAACCATAGTATTTTAACCCAAAAACCAAACCAATTAATTCATAATCTGACTATCCGGATGAAAACCAAATAAATTGGATCCAATAAACACACCTAATCTTGGGTTATACTGATATGCTTTCACAAAATTAAATTAGATTTAAAATCACAGACGAAAATTTCCTTGAAGCAAAATTGGGAAAGTCATAAAGTACTGTAAAAAAATCATGAAAGTACTACAGCTCCGTTGAATAATAGTTGCACACTTTCATAATTTTTTTATAGTTTGAGAAAATAAGAAGAGAAAGTTGGATCTTTCTGCAAATTATATCCGTATTGACCTTTTAATCTGTAGCATTTTAAAAAAATATGGCATCCTACATAAAAAATATGGAAAATGTCTTTTAGAAAACCATATTCTTTTTAGCATTGTTGAACCACAACAAAAAAAAAAAATATATATATATATATATATATATATAGGACTTGGCTACGGTGCTATGGGTAGCTAAGAGGCCTCCCGTGCTACGGCTCAATATTGGACTTTTCAAAATTCTAACGGTCGATCCGAACCGTTCATCTTGTTCTCCATATTAATATGTGCTTGGAGACCAAATTTTACATTTTTTGGAAATTTTTTACTATTTTTTTAGATTTATTGAAAATCGCTGTTTTTCAGACAAATCTGGACCATAAAAAACAGCGATATTCAATAAATCTAAAAAAATAGTAAAAAATTTCCAAAAAATATAAAATTTGGTCTCCAAACACATATTAATATGGAGAACAAAATGAACGGTTCGGATCAACCGTTAGGATTTTGAAAAGTCAAATATTGAGCCGTAGCACGGGAGGCCTCTTAGCTACCCATAGCATATTAGCCAAATCCTATATATATATATATATATATATATATATATATGAGATGGGTTATGGTGCATTGCAATGCATAGGCCATGGTGTGCATTGGACCATAAATCACCGATTCAAAGTCCAAATGACCGATCCAAACCGTTCATCTTGTTCTCCATATTAATATGTGCTTGGAGACTAAATTTTATATTTTTTGGAATTTTTTTTACTATTTATTAAGCCACTTTGAAAATCGCTGATCCAACGGTGACTGTTTGGAACAGTAAAATCAGAAGCCACCGTTGGATCAGCGATTTTCAAAGTGGCTTAATAAATAGTAAAAAAATTCCAAAAAATATAAAATTTGGTCTCCAAGCACATATTAATATGGAGAACAAGATGAACGGTTTGGATCGGTTATTTGGACTTTGAATCGGTGATTTATGGTCCAATGCACACCATGGCCTATGCATTGCAATGCACCATAGCCCATCTCTCTCTCTCTCTCTCTATATATATATAGAGTTAGACTGGGGTGCTATGGATAGCATAGAGGCTTCTATGCTACGGCTCAATATTCGAGTTTTCAAAATCCAAACGGTCGATCCGAACAGTTCATCTTATTCTCCATATTAATATCTGCTTGGAGACCAAATTTTATAATTTTCTGAATTTTTTTACTATTAATTCGAATGTTTCAAATTTTCACATGTAGATGCATCACTTGTAAGGTAGGTGAGTTTTAATGGTTCAGATTCGTCATTTGAAGCTGATTTGATGGGTTTTAGACTTGAGTTCACCAAGGGACTTTTAAGTGTGAAATTGGGCAGGAATATACTACTTCAAGTTGATGTAAAGTGCTTACAAACCCAAGGGGCAAAATTGTTCATAAATATTACTTCAAATTGATATTTTTAGTTTTATTTTTGGTGATTGTAATTTGCTTAATATTTAATGAAGCAACTTTACAGATTATTCTCAAAAAAAAGAAGAAGATGAACTGGGTGTTGACATCTTTTTTATGTATCATGTTATTTGTTATGTAATGCACTGAAAGAATGAAATTGTTTATAAATTGTGTGAAGCAATATTTATGAACTGTATGAATGTTTTGAGTTTTTATGATGATGTATGTATTATAACTATTTAGTAGAAGTGATATGCATATTACATGGAACTCCAATGGTCAATCTACCAGGTAATTGCTTTGAGAATTGCTTGTCTATTATTAATGCTTCTGGGAACTTACTTGTCCAAACTAGTAATATTAAAATACCAATGTCAGAACTCAGAACTGATGTTGCATTGAACAGGCACATTTTCCATGTGAAGAGAAGGAAACACAAAGATTATGTGTAAACTCACATTCAATTCATCATTGTAACTTTACTTTTTAATGAAATATGTATTTTCTAAGTTTCTTCTATGTTCTCATCTGTAACTTCTATGTTCTGGTATACTGGTAGATTGATCAAAATATTATATGGCAAGGGTTATTTCATCTCATAGTTTACAATAGACATACAAGGGTGCTGGATGATCTCTCCAATTCAGTAAAAGCAGTTGTGAAACAGTAAAGAAATAAGCATTAGGATTTAAATATTGTTTGCAGAATATGAAATAAGTCGTTAGCCAGAATATCAACTAAGCTCATACTGAAGTAAACTGGGTGTAATAATTGCTGAGTAAAACTAGAGTGTTCTTAAGTTCATCAAGCTTCTTGGTTAACTCAATTCTACAACCCATCAAATAGGTTTCAAATGACAAATCTGAATCGTTGAAATCCGCATACCTTATGAGTAGTGCATCTACATGTGAAAAATTTAAACATTCAAATTAATTTAGTATAAAATCAAGCGATCAAAATTAGAAAGTTCATAAATTAATTTTAATACATTCATTTTTTGAATCTTTTTTGGCCAATTGAATCTATGCAAAATTAATTTTTAAATTAAAATTTTTTACGTGCAAACACATCACTTGTAAGATAGGCAGGTTTTAACGGTTCGGATTCATTATTTGAAACCGATTCGATGGGTTTTAGATTTGAGTTCACCAAGGGGCTTGATGAACTTAAAAACACCGTAGTTTTACTCATAATTGCTAACATGTTGCAAACATTGTAAATTAGTATTCGATTTTTGAACATGTATACTTTATGGATCTAATCCTTGTATTAGTTGACACGAGCATGAATCTGAAAATTTGCTTATAAACAGACTTCTTAGAAATCATGCTCATGTCTTCTATAATTAACACAGCAGTGCACACTCAACAAGAAAATTTGATTACATTCATACGCAGTTTACTCCCGCAAAGCATCAAATTACATCAAGCATCAAAATACTAAAAATATCATCAACTGGCACGCCTTAATTGTGATCTACCTAGCTTCTCCATACATCGACATCCTTTAATACGCCTGAGAAATAAATTAATTAGTCAACAGAGTAACTTGAAACCACGCTCTACAATAAATTAGTTAAGCTGGAATGGTGTTGGGCTCAGGGGAGGAAATATAATGAAAAGATAAGCACATACAAATTTATAATTTACACTGGAAACATGATCATATATTGGATGCTCATGAGCAAATCTTGTCCCAAAGACCTGTTTGACATGAGGAACAAATTAAAGGATGCACTTTAACTTTAGTATCATAATAAGACCAAACAAAACCCAAACACATGTGAAAGCACAGCCTACCAAAGGTAACTGTCTTCCTTCACAAAGATACGGCCAAAATGGCTTACTCCCACCCTCCTGTCATCACATATCTATTAGAAGCATATATATATAAAAATATATATATAGAGAGAGAGATTGGCTAATATCAAAACATTTTGATATAAAAAATATATAGCATGTACCTCCAATTTAATAATCTTCATGTGCAGCTGCAAATAAGGTTAATATATATTAGATATCTAAATTCAAGAAGAAGAGGCAAGCACATGAAAACAAATGACAAACAAGATACTTACAAGAGTTGCTTCTATCACAAAATGATCTGCAATACCTACAAACCAATTCTTTTTCATCTCATCAATTATACCCTGGAAATGCTCCTCCTGCAATTTATTATATCTTTAGTAACTACAACATGCATGTTGGTTTTCCATACTCTTCACATCCATTCAGATGAAAGCGAAATGCTACATCAATGGTGGTTGTTTTTTTTTTTTTTTATTTGAATGTATAAAGAAGTGAAATTAATAGTATCAGGAAAGAAACAAGTACTGTGGCACTGTCGAATGCTTCGTCCAACTTGAAGTTGAAGATGCTCGGGTAGTTATTGCAAAATTTATTCAGCTTATCGTCAAGTTCATGAGTTTCCTTTGAATCATAATCAGTCAGTCTTCAAAGCATTACGAATAAGAAGCATAAAGAGATCAAGAGAGATCAAGAGAGAGATATACTCCATTGTTGTGCTTCTCCACTAGTAATTTGAAGTGTGTTGTGTAGCATTGTGTATCCATCTCATACCACTGATGAGCTTCAATACTTGCCTACACCACAAAGTTTAATTTTTGAACAATCAGGCTACTAAACAAAAATATGTACGTACAAATTAATTAATTGATATCTATTTCTATGCCACCTTCAAAGAGAGCTCAACAAGTTCATTCTTCAACTGCTTAAATTTTTCTGGAACAACATCAACATCATTAATCAACTTCTCGATACATCCACCAGACTGCAATAACTACAAATAATACCATAGACACACATCATTATTCTCTGCACAACAGTCACTATATACATATATTTGATGAGGATTATGATGAATTGACAATTAAGAACAATAACTACCTTGATTTTCTGATTAAAAAGAAGATGCGTGTCAAACTCCTCCTGCAACTCAATTTGTTTGCAACAGTGCTCGTAATACTGCAATGCACATTACATTTCGCATTATAACTAGAATCACAAAGAACTGTACCTAAAAAACCAGATACTATTGAAAATAATGGCACAGGTTAGTACCTCATCCCTAAGACCTTCAGCCCGAGATATTTCTTGGTAGTACCTCGCGTGCTTTTTATAAAATTGAAGAGCACTTTGCCTGCATGACTGTTGGGACCAAAAGGTAACTTGAGAGTATGTATGTCTGTAGGTACATGTATGTACGTATGTACATATATATATGTATGTATCTACGTGTGTGTGTGCAAATAGACAGAAATTTATGCAAGGAGAGAAAATTAACCTCCTTGAGAAAATCACGTATTTCTAACTTTCTGTCCTCATCAACAAGTTTAAAGAACTCACTTTTACAACTCTGCATTCGACAAAGTACTGGCTTAGTATGACTTGATTAGGATGGTCCAATTAAAATTTGCATTTTATTGCAATTTATATAACCGAAGTATATCTCTTTCAACATTTCCTATATTAAAAATGGATGTACCTTGCGTATCAATTGATGAAATAGCATCTCTCTGCGTCTTAGAAGATATTTAAATATCTGTTTTTTAGACAGGTAAGTCAATTATTAAAAATTAAAACAAATTTATATATGGAATCTGTATCGAAGAAGAGCTGCTGATATTAATACCAAAGTTTTTGTTACTCACAGAACTATCTCTGAAATTTTATTTATTTAGTGACTGATTTGTCCCACAAAAGTTAAGTGCTTTCTCCTAATATTGCATTCCTTTTCAAGCTAAAACCTTTTCTTACAGTAAGAATGTTTTCAATTTCCTTATAAAGCAAAAATTGTATCGAATCAATTTCCTTATAGTACAAGTATCTTTTATATTATTCTTAGTCTGAATAGCAAATAAAATAATATTTGGATTGTCAATATAAGAAAAATCACTTTTATATTTGAGTCATTCTCTTTGCTATCGTATAATTAAAATCATTTGCTTCTAGTTTATTTTGAATTTGCTCAGTTACAAATAAAGTGATATTTAACAAACTATGATATTAAAGTAATAAAAATGTTTAAATTAAAAGTAGAAGAAAAAGAATACTGACAAAAACAAGCTTTAATCATTAATATATATTCCAAATATATTTTATAGAAAGTACAATTTAATTATCTAATTTACAATTTAAAAAAAATAATCTCTACCAAGAAATCTTTCTCATTTTTTTTTTTTTGAAATGAAGAAATTTTTCGCATTTTAATTTGATATAATATTGAATAAACAAAATCTACACATTAATGAAGAGAGGTGGTGTTATTTGAGAAACAACTATATATATAAGCAGTAGGGGTATATCGTCCATCAACGAAAAAATTTGATTAATGTTGTGTGAATATTAGCTCCCTGAAGAAGAGGTACAAACCTCGACTACTTTATGAAAGCTGCCATCCTTACTGACGTAGGAGAAAGGTTTGTCATTAAGGTCAATCTTTTTCCTAATTTGTTCTTCGCTATCACAGCGCTGCATAAATAAAGGGGGTTAAAATCCTCTTTAAGGACGGAGCATCAGAAATAATTTTTTTTATTGAAAATGCTATATAGTTCCTACCGTGACATAAGGAATATGTTCATAAAGACGTTTCACTGCTTCGAATGTCTGATGCTCTTTTTTAAGGTGTATATCTAACAATACTAGTGCCTGCATACAAATCAAACAACACCTAATTAATTATAGAAAGGGATGGTGTGGGGATGGAAGAGAGAGAGAGAGAGAGAGAGAGAGAGAGAGACCACTATGCTAAGGTCATGGGGTTCACGAAGTGGATTTCCGATCAATTCAGGGAATTTTGCTACGATCCCGTGAACATAACTTTCTACATCTTCTATTGTATTAATATTCTCAATATTCTCAGGCTGTGTTAAAAATTAAGATTGTTACAATTAAGAAAAAAGTATGATCCAATTAAGGTGAAAAAAAGTTAAAACTAAAAGGAATTATCATATTGACCTGGATCTGAATGAGGGGGTTTTTATAAAAACGTTCCTGAAGCTGGAATTTATAATGGAGGTGCTTCTTCATAAATTCCTGCATTAGAAAAGCACAAAATTAATGTACATGAGAATGGATTTTATAAAGATAACTTAGCTGGTGATGCTTTTAAGCATGCTTTATATATTGGCAACGTTTTGTTTTGTGAAATAAATAAATAAAGAAAGAGAGAAAGATAAGACATGGTATTCTTTATCCTCATCATCTAACTCCATTGCAGAGCTACGTTCATCACCATCAGATTTGCTACTAGAGGAGGTACTATAAGCAGCGAAGAAATCATCCTCCTCCAGTTTCGCCTTCTTATAATTAGGTTCAAAATTTTCCTGCATCGATAATCAGCAAGACACAGACTCAGACTCACTCTTGGATTAATTCGACAAAGAAAATATATAGAAGATACAATCAAATTTACATTAGACTCCTCTTTTTCCTTTCGCTTTTGCGGCAATGAAGATGCTTCCTCTTTCTCCACGGAACCGAAATCCGTTACATACATAGATACATGCTCCGGCGATTCTGATTTCATGGCGAGAGAAGCGATCAAATTACCGAACAGATTTACAGCCTATATATTCTGACGAAATGTTCCAGCAATTCGCATTTATTTATTTCACATAGTAGAAAAATGAAAGAAAGAAGACAAACATTTATTATTTTTTTATTTCTGTGAGAGGATCAGAGAGGTACGAATTAGGAGATATTTTTCTACGGTTTCACGATATACCTTTCTTCTAAGAGAACGCAACCAAGAAAACACCGGTTTCTAAAAAATTTCAACTAATCGCCTTCTTGCCTCTCGACTCTCGAGTCTTTTCTAGGGTTTTTGGTACAAAATGAAGCAAATTAAAGAAAACATGACCATGATGATGACGATTAATGTCAAAATAAAGGCAAAATATTGCTTTCTTGTGTGCAAAGCATTGTTTGTATGGAAAAAAAAAATTCTAAAAATAACCTTTCTGCCTTTCTGCTGTTTGGTGTGTTTGTCATTATACAAAGCGAGCACTACTTAACTGAGTGAGAAGGAATGAATAAATCTGAACCGTTAAAAAATGAAATTTATCTTGATTACCACGTTTCTGAAACCCTAGATTTTTTTTTTCCATACCAACAATGCTTTGCACACAAGAAAGCAATATTTTGTTTTGTCTTTATTTTGATATTAATTGTCATCATCATTGCCACGTTGTTCCTTTCTGGGAAACGCTATTTTCAGGGCTTACTTTCAAATATTCAGGGCACAATTCAATTTTTTTACTGTTATACCACATTTGCCCCTAATTAATATTTTTTTTTTCTGATTTTCTTATATATTCTAAACTTAATTAATTATTTCCAAAGAAAACTATCTACTAAGATCGAAGGAATAGCTATCAAGCTGGTAGGCCCATTTATTTTATGGAAACAAGTAAATTGCGTTTTTCAAATTTGATTTTCTATGGCTGACATTCATATAGTATTAACTATAATATATGGTGAAAACTAATATAGTAGTATTAAATAATTCAGAAATCTTCATAACAAACAAATCATTTACAAATATGTTAATTTTCGATATGGTATTACGATTTATTTAAGAATGGTATATTAATATTATCTTTGCAAAAGAATGAAATATTAGAAAAATATATTACTAGTTTTAATATCAAAGGTGTTATAAAATAGAGATAAACAAGCATAAATAAAAATAAACAAGAAGGAGAGAATGTAAATAATGGTTATCTCTTATTCATATATTTCTCATATATGTACAATACAAGATTACAAGGACTCTATTTATTTGTCACAAATTGTGAATAAAAAATAATCTAAATTAATTACAAGAATAAATGAGAAAATTAATTCCAATAGTAGTAGGGTAGTGGAGAATGAATGTTAGGAGTTATGGACATTCACATTAATATTTTATTCATAACATTCTTCTTTGAATGTCCATTACATAAGAATATATCTTATTAAAACCTTACTAAGAAAAAACCCTATGTGAGCGTTTGGTTCGCTCTATCGAAGGCTGATTCCCTGGCATCTCAATGTCATTTTAGTTATTACCACGTTTGGTTAAAACAGTAAGGGAATAGACACAGGAATCACCGATTTCCTTGCAATCCTAATGCCGTAGTTCATGGCTATATCGCTAGCCACGCGAGACGTGGATTTTTTCTATTACCATTGCACAGTAATCAATTCCATTCCCGATAGGCGCCAAATCTTTTTCATTTTTATCTTTTTTGGCCGAAAGAGAATCTCCGATCAGAATACACCTCCGCCAATCCTTATTGCAAGGTTTCTCCGCACTTCTCTCTTTCGTTTTAGCTATTTACTTCATGGTAGAATCTTTATGTGAGCCCACTGATCAAAATAAACCTCCGCCAATCATCTATTAAAGTAATCGGACAGCATAATCGTGACAATTTTGTACCTTCGATAAAGTCTACCTACTGATTCGATCAAGTGGTCAATTTGGGGTTTCTTTATTATTTTAGTTTTGATCAACACCAAACTTATGTTTGATTGATAAATGAAACCCTACGGGCACAAGAAAAAAAAACACCAAACCTCTAATTAAAGATCTGTTAGCATCTGCATTTAGAATAGATTTATTATTTTTATTTTAATAAATTAACTACAATAAACCAATCAATCTCAACTTGTGTTGATGATCATCTAGCCTTCTTAGAATAGAAATAAATTTCTGTCTGTTTTTTATCATCTCAACTTGTGTTGATGATCAACTTGTTTTTCTTTCATAGACATGGATGGACATCCAATCGATCAGAGTAACAACAAAAGGAAGATATGTGGGATAAGGAGGAAGATAAGAAGTTGATCGAGTGTTTGCTTAAAATCTGGAAATTGGAGAGGTGATAATATATGGCACATTTCGAAGTGGCTTTCTGCAGCAACTAGAGAAATAGATGCATGAAAAAATTCCAAATTGTCAAATAAGAGCTACCCCTCACATTAGCTCTCGAGTGAAGCTATGGAAGAAACAATACTATGCACTTTCCGAAATGCTGAGTGCAAGCGGATTTGGAAGGAATGACAATGAAAAATCCATATGTTGCGAGAAAAGTGTATTTGATAATTGGATTAAGGTAAAAACACCTGTTCAATAGTTATTTCTGCAAATGTATCTCTTTTTTGATGTTGTGTGAGCATACAAAAAACTTTGTCTGAAAAACAAAAAGGGTCAGAACCAGTAAGAAGAACCTTTTGCTGAGTAGTACATCAATAGTCTGCAAGGGGTAAAAAAAGAGTTAGAAAATGAAGCTCCATAGAAGTGTTCAGAAAATAATAAGCATAAAACAAAAAAAGGCAAAAAACTCAACTGTGCTAAAGATTAGCCTGAGAATAATGTCATATCTAACTATAAATTAGTATTCTATTATCCGGTAAATATTAAAGAATTCATCCAATGCAAACTCAAAAGTTGTGATGCTCTGACACCAGAAATAATTTGTCAGAATCATGACATTTCAAATGATGTGAAATTAATAGCATCTTATGTTCATGTTTATGTTTATATTTATGTTTGAAACGATATGTACAGAGCCATCCAACTGCTACAGGATTGAGAAGAAAGTCATTTTCTTATTTGGAGGAGTGGTCTGTTGTCTTTGGCCAGGATCGTGCTAATGGATTAGGAGCAGAGTCCCTGGCTGATGCAGTAGAAGATATTGATCGAGATGAAGCAACTAATGAAGATAGGGCAAAAAATGTTGAAGTAGACATGAATGATAACTTAGGTGATGAGGAGTTGGTTGATAGTCCTATTCATGGAAGCCAGGCAAACATTTCACCAATACAGAGAACTGACGGTAGCGCGTCTAAAAAATCTAGAAAAAGAAAAATGTCAAGTGCAGAAGAGCTTAATGAGTCAATTGCTCAATCAATATGCTCTATGGGGGGTATGTTTGGAACAACTAGCGATAACATTGCAGAACTAGCTGGTTGTTTTCAATTCATGGCTGATGATGCAAATAGAAAAGATGGAGTGTCTAAAGAGATTGAAAAATTACAAGGCTTATCTATGTTAGATCATATAAAAGCCGGGGCTGTCATCTCAGGAGACACTGACAAGACCAATTATTTTTTTTCTTTAGCAGATGATGCTAAGCTAGAGTATGTGAATTGGGTCTTAGGTGGTTGCAAGATGTAGCAATTTTGTAGGGTTTTCTTTGGCAGATGGTGCATAATTTATGTTTAATATCTAATTTTCTTTTGGTATTGGTAGGCATGTTATGGTTTCATGCTCATGGGTAATTAAGGAAAAATAGTTAGTTTTATTATGTTTTTAGAAGATCTGTTATGTACTGTTATTTTTTTTTATGTAGGCATGTTATGGTCACTAGATTTCTGTATTTTCTCCAAACTTTATATTATTTTAATGAATTTATAGTAGTAACATGTGATCTACTTGTATAAAAAATATCTGGCAACACCTTTCAACGTCCTACTGGGAGATATATCGGTACATTAAAATATTTTGAATTGTCAGTATGCAATTATGCATCTAGCAACTGGCCAGTATTTATGCCCCACATAAAATTCTACTTTTTAAATTATGCCCACATAAAGTACTAGCACAATAATTTTCTTTTGGTACAGGTGCACAATAATTTTCTTACTGGTACGGGGTGAAATTGGTACAGGTACGGCTGACAACAGTGGAGTCATGTTTTGATAGCTATTGCAATAGCTATGCGCAAATCAAATATGGGAATGACTCATTCCAAGGAATGTTGAAGCAATAGCCAAGCGCGAACCAAATATGGCATTACATTCCCTGGAATCCTTCTATTCCCTTGAATGACCTATAGCGCAAACCAAATGCCTCCTATGGGATAAAAACTAAGTGAAAGAAAAAGAGTACAATATTCTTCTAAATATGCAACTACAGCCTTACCAGAAAAATCCAGTGGGAAAAACCATGGTTAAGGAAAATATAGTGCATATTAACTCCCCCTCATGACAGCATCAGTCAAGATCTTTAATTCGGTGAATTCCAATATTACGAACTAGCTTTTCGAATATTGCAGTAGGGAGCGCCTTAGTGAATAAATCTGCTGGATTTTTCACTTGAACGGATTTGCTGAATATTAATAATATTATTCTTTTGAAGATCATGTGTGAAAAGGAATTTTGGTGAAATATGTTTTGTTCTATCTCCTTTAATTATCATTCCTTTCGTTGAGCAATACATACAATATTATATTCATATATGATCATCGGGATCATTTATCTAAAAGACAAACTACATGTCTGTCAAATGTGTTGAATCATAGATCATAACCAAACACATACTAGGCTTGCTTTTGTGTATTGCTAAATTTTCTCATAGGTAGCGAAGTATATGTTTAATTATATGTCAATATCTTCACGTGGGAGAATAACTATATCTTGCTAATAATTTTACAACAAATGATATATCATGTATTGTATGTCCATTAAGATACATAAGTGCTCATATTGCACTAAGGCATGGTACTTCAGGACCAAATAGTTCTTCATTCTTTTCTCGAGGTCTAAAATGATCTTTATTCACATCTAATGATCTTACAACCATCGGAGTGCCTAATGGATGTTGTTTATCCATATAAAATTATTTCAGCACTCTTGCAACATAATTTTCTTGATACATAAAAATATCATTTTTAAATATTTGATTTGCAATCCAATGCAAAATTTTGTTCTCCCTAGATCTTTCATCTCAAATTCTTTCTTTAAATAATTTATTGAATTTGGAAGCTCTTCAGAAGTTCCAATGATACTTAGATAGTCAACATAAACTGCAATCATAACAAAATCATTTCTATATCTTTTCCTGAAAATACATCGACAGATCATATCATTCTTATATCCATGTTTCACTAGATATTCACTTAAATGATTATATTATATGCAACTCACTATAGCCCATATATATATATATATATATATATATATAGAGAGAGAGAGAGAGAGAGAGAGAGAGAGAGAGATATGGCTTCCGGCCAATTGAATGTTAATAAAAATATTAATGTGAATTTCAATAGGCTTCGGGCCAATTTTCAATTGAATTAGCTTTGAACCAAAACTATGCCATTAAGTATATGCCACTATTATGACATCAATTAAAATTGAATTCCTCATTAATCAATATTGATTAGAGGTGAATTGGCTTCGTGCCATTATACAAATTGACTTTATATTTGATAATGGCTACAATAGCTTCGGACTATTGATAAAATTGAAAAAAAAAAAAAATATATATATATATATATATGACTTTGGTCCATTTTACAAAATTAATTTTTTTTTCTTAATATCTCTTGAAATCTTCTTTAAAAAGATTAAATAAAAATATGAACATCATATAAAATTTGTACATCATATAAATCTTCTTCCGGAAGATAAAAATTATACTATCACAAAAATATTAAATAAGTTAAATAATATTCAATACTATAAAAACAAAATTATTAAAAAATATATTGCACAAAAAACAAAAACATTAATATAGAATGGGTCTAATTTTTTTTTCTGAATGTTACGTTTCACCCTCTGTTTTTATACGAATCTTTTTTTTTAAGGGATACGTTTCTGGAGAGAGGAGCACTTGCAGGATATATTCAAAACTTTCAAAAAAATTGCTATACTGGACTTTTAAAAATATAATAATGATAATAAAGATAAATAAAATCGGTGCACATTATAAATTTATGATTAATATGTGGCTTTAATATTTTAATTTTATAATTGAACTTCGGGTAATTGATAAAATTGTTGAAATGGCTTCGGGCCAATTTCATTAACATAATTTATATTCATATGACTTCAAGCCATTAATTAGCATAATAATATAATTAGATGGCTTCGGGCCATTTCATTAACATAATTTATGTTTAACACCAAATATTGTAAAAAGATAACATAATATTATCAGAGTAGAACTAGGGTGCTCTTAAGCTCACCAAACTTTTGGTGAGCTTAACTCTAAAACTCATCAAATCGATTTGAAATGACGAATCCGAACCGTTGAAACCCGCCTGCCTTACGTGTGATGCATAAACATTCGAATTAATTTAGTATAAAGTCAAGTGGTCAAAAAACATTTAAAAAATGAATGCACTAAAATTAATTTATTAACCTTCTAATTTTGACCGCTTGACTTTATACTAAATTAATTCGAATGTTTAAAAATTTCACATATAGATGCATCACACGTAAGGTAGGCGGGTTTCAACGGTTCGGATTCGGCATTTGAAATCGATTTGATGAGTTTTAGAGTTAAGCTCACCAAAACTTTGGTGAGCTTAAGAGCACCCTAGTTCTACTCATATTATCATAATATAATATAAAAGGTAACATAATTAAATAATAAAAATATTACTTTGAATTTTCAAATAGTAGAGCTCTTGTGCTGATAACATGTTATAAAATAAAGATAAACAAGCATAAATAAAAATAAACAAGAAGGAGAGAATGTACAATACAAGATTACAAAGGCTCTATTTATAGGCACAAATTGTGAATGAAAAACCATGTAAATTAATTACAATAATAAATGGGAAAATTAATTCCAATAGTAGTAGAGTAGTGGAGAATGAATGTTGAAAGTTATGAATATCACATTAATATTTTATTCATAACAAAAGGTTTGTTTTGATTAATTATGTCGAGTTGTGACTATAACGAATAACAACTATTTATTATGCACCTTTAAGATAGTTCGTAACTACAACTAAAATATTAGCTCCAATACCAAAGATTTATTCTAATTTTATTCTTGATTTTAAATTATTTTTGTATGCCTTTTGAGCATAACAATAATAAAAAATTATATGCACTTCCAACAATATATATAATTTTTTGTAATTATATTTTTTGTTACATTTTTATTTGTTATGTGTGGAACTTTGTTTCATTTACAGTGGTTTAACTAGTAAGTATTTTGTCATGTTGAAGTTTACTACAACATATAAATTTGTATGAGCACTGGTACAATTGATCAATGTATTACTAACGAGTTTGGCTAGTATAACATTAGTGTCATTTCAACCTATATAACACAAACTCTAAAACCTATCAAATCGACTTTGAACGACTAATCCAAACCATTCAAACCGATCTACTTCATTAGTTGTGCGTTTACATGCAAAATTTATAAAATTTTTAATTTATTTACTATTAAGTCAAGCCGTCAAATGTGTGAGTTTTAAGTTAATTTTAATACATTCATTTTTCAATATTTTTACCGCTTGATTTGATACTAAAATAACTCGAAATATTAAAAAAATTGTATGTAAACGCATCACTCATAATGTAAATCGGTTTGAATGGTTTGGATTGGTCGTTTGAAGTCGATTTGATAGATTTTAGAGTTGGTGTTATATAGGCTAAAATGACACTGATGTTATATTAACTAAACTCATTACTAACAAACTTGTGGTGCTTCTGTAAAATCATAAGATAAAATAATGTGCATTAATTTCATGTGTGAATTTTAATATTAGATGTATACTAGTTTAACTAGTAAATATTTTATAATGTTGGAATTCATTGGAAAGGAAAAAAATAACAACATATATAAATTTGTAGAGCAATGGTATTGTTGATCAATGTAATTATGGACAAAACTTGTAGTGGTACTGTAAAACCATAAGATAAAAATAATGTGCATTCATCTTATTTGTGAATGTGTGATATGATTTTTGTGTCAATTATGCTTTGTTAATCTTAATACTTGTTATGATTAATTAACAGAGGGAATTCAATGAAAACATTATTGTTTAAAAATAGACAAATTAAAATTTTGAGTTTAGACACATAAAATCTAAGTAAATGAAGTCACCAGTGAAATGTCCTAAAAGTTTCTATTGTAATGCGAGATTTAGTAAATCTGTTAACTTTCTCAATTTATAGTAAAGATTTAATTGGAGGCAAAAATAAGAAAGAATTATTAAGGGTAAAACTATTATTAAAAATAATAGCTCTTAATATTATAAATTATGACCTCAATATAGCACGTTCCTTCTTTCTTTAATTTGCTTCATTTTTAGGCAGAAACCCTAAATCTTCGGAAAGATTTGAGAGTTAATTAGGTCAAATTTTTTAGAAACCGGTGTTTTCTTGGTTACGTTCTCCTAGAAGAAAGGTATCTCTTAATTCGTACCTCTCTCTGATCCTCTCGCAGAAATAAAATAATAATAAATGTTTGTCGTCTTTCTTTCTTTTTTCTACTATGTGAAATAAATAAATGTGAATTGCTCGAACATTTCGTCAGAATAGGCTGTAAATCTGTTCTGTAATTCAATCGCTTCTCTCGCCATGAAATCGGAATCACCGGAGCATGTATCTATGGATGTAACGGATTTCGGTTCCGTGGAGAAAGAGGAAGCATCTTCATCGCCGCAAAAGCGAAAGGAAAAAGAGGAGTCTAATGTAAATTTGATTGCATCTTCTATATATTTTCTTTGTTAAATTGATCCAAGAGAGTCTGAGTCTGAATCTTGCTGATTATCGATGCAGGAAAATTTTGAACCTAATTATAAGAAGGCGAAGCTGGAGGAGGATGATTTCTTCGCTGCTTATAGTACCTCCTCTAGTAGCAAATCTGATGGTGATGAACGTAGCTCTGCAATGGAGTTAGATGATGAGGATAAAGAATACCATGTCTTATCTTTCTCTCTTTATTTATTTATTTATTTCACAAAACAAAACTAAACGTTGCCAATATATAAAGCATGCTTAAAAGCATCACCAGCTAAGTTATCTTTATAAAATCCATTCTCATGTACATTTTGTGCTTTTTGAATGCAGGAACTTATGAAGAAGCACCTCCATTATAAATTTCAGCTTCGGGAATTTTTTTCTGAAGCCCCCCTCATTCAGATCCAGGTCAATATGATAATTCCTTTTAGTTTTAACTTTTTTTCACCTTAATCGGATCATACTTTTTTCTTAATTGTAACAATCTTAATTTTTAACACAGCCTGAGAATATTGAGAATATTAATACAATAGAAGATATAGAAAGTTATGCTCAAGGGATCGTCGCAAATTTCCCTGAATTGATCGGAAATCCACTTCCTGAACCCCATGTCCTTAGCGTCGTAGTGGTCTCTCTCTCTCTCTCTCTCTCTCTCTTCCACCCCCACACCTCCATCCCTTTCTATAATTAACTAGGTGTTGTTTGATTTGTATGCAGGGACAAGTATTGTTAGAGATATCCCTTAAAATAGAGCATGAGATATTCGAAGCAGTGAAACGTCTTTATGAACATATTCCTTATGTCATGGTAGGAACTATATAGCATTTTCAATAAAAAAATTATTTCTGATGCTCTCTCCTCAAGGAGGATTTTAACCCCTTTTTTATGCAGCGCCGTGATAGCGAAGAACAAATTAGGAAAAAGATTGACCTTAATGACAAACTTTTCTCCTACGTCAGTAAGGATAGCATCTTTCATAAAGTAGTCGAGGTTTGTACCTCTTCTTCAGGGAGCTAATATTCACACAACATTAATCAAATTTTTTCATTGATGGACGATATACCCCTACTGCTTATATATATCAAATTAAAATGCGAAAAATTTCTTCATTTCAAAAAAAAAAATGAGAAAGATTTCTTGGCAGAGATTATTATTTTTTTTAAATTGTAAATTAGATACTTAAATTGTACTTTCTATAAAATATATTTGGAATATATATTAATGATTAAAGCTTGTTTTTGTCAGTGTTCTTTTTCTTCTACTTTTAATTTAAACATTTTTATTACTTTAATATCATAGTTTATTAAATATCACTTTATTTGTAACTGAGCAAATTCAAAATAAACTAGAAGCAAATGATTTTAATTATACGATAGCAAAGAGAATGACTCAAATATAAAAGTGATTTTTCTTATATTGACAATCCAAATATTATTTTATTTGCTATTCAGACTAAGAATAGTAGAAAAGATACTTGTACTATAAGGAAATTGATTCGATACAATTTTTGCTTTATAAGGAAATTGAAAACATTCTTACTGTATGAAAAGGTTTTAGCTTAAAAAGGAATGCAATATTATTAGAGAAAGCACTTAACTTGTGCAGGACAAATCAGTCACTAAATAAATAAAATTTCAGAGATAGTTCTGGGAGTAACAAAAACTTTGGTATTAGTATCAGCACCTTTTCTTTGATACAGATTCCATATATAAATTCGTTTTAATTTTTAATAACTGACTTACCTGTCTAAAAAGCAGATATTTGAATATCTTCTAAGACGCAAAGAGAGACTATTTCATCCATTGATACGCAAGGTACATCCATTTTTAATATAGGAAATGTTGAAAGAGATGTACTTCGATTATATAAATCGCAATAAAGATGCAAATTCTAATTGGATCATCCTAATCAAGTAATACTAAGCCAGTACTTTGTCGAATACAGAGTTATTGTAAAAGTGAGTTCTTTAAACTTGTTGATGAGGACAGAAAGTTAGCAATACGTGATTTACTCAAGGAGGTTAATTTTCTCTCCTTGCATAAATTTCTGTCCATTTGCACACACACACACGTAGATACATACATACACGTACGTACAGACATACATACTCTCAACTTACCTTTTGGTCCCAACAGTCATGCAGGGAAAATGCTTTACGATTTTATGAACCGCATGCAAAATACTACCAAGAAATATCTCGGGCTAAAGGTCTTAGGGATGAGGTACTAACCTGTGCCATTATTTTCAATAGTATTTGGTTTTTTAGGTACAGTTCTTTGAGATTCTAGTTATAATGTGAAATGCAATGTGCATTGCAGTATTACGAGTACTGTTGCAAACAAATTGAGTTGCAGGAGGAGTTTGACATGCATCTTTTTAATCAGAAAACCAAGGTAGTTATTTGTTCTTAATTGTCAATTCGTCATAACCCTCATTAAATATATGTATATAGTGACTGTTGTGCAGAGAATAATGATGTGTCTATGGTATTATTTGTAGTTATTGCAGTCTGTTGGATGTATCCGGGAGTTGATTAATGATGTTGATGTTGTTCCAGAAAAATTTAAGCAGTTGAACAATGAACTTGTTGAGCTCTCTTTGAAGGTGGCATAGAAATAGATATCAATTAATTAATTTGTACGTACATATTTTTGTTTAGTAGCCTGATTGTTCAAAAATTAAATTTTGTGGTGCAGGCAAGTATTAAAGCTCATCAGTGGCACGAGATGGATACAAAATGCTACGCAACAAACTTTAAATTACTAGTGGAGAAGCACAACAATAGAGTATATCTCTCTCTTGATCTCTCTTTATCTCTTTATGCTTCTTATTCGTAATGCTTTGAAACTGACTGATTATGATTCAAAGGAAACTCGTGAACTTGACGATAAGCTGAATAAATTTTGCAAGAACTACCCGCGCATCTTCGACTTCTCCTTGGATGAACAATTCGACAGTGCCACGGTACTTGTTTCTTTCCTGATAACAACCATTAATGTGGCATTTCGCTTTCATCTGAATGGATGTCAAGAGTATGGAAAACCAACATGCATGTTGTACTTCTAAAGATATAATCAATTGCAGGAGGAGCGTTTCAAGGAAATAATTGATGAGATGAAAAAGAATTGGTTTGTAGGTATTGCAGATCATTTTTTGATAGAAGCAACTCTTGTAAGTGTCTTATTTGTCATTCGTTTTCATGTGCTTGCCTCTTCTGCTTGAATTTAGATATCTAATATATATTAACCTTATTTGCAGATGTACATGCAGAGTATTAAATGGGAGGTACATGCTATATATTTTTTATATCAAAACGTTTTGATATTAGCCAATCTCTCTCTCTCTCTCTCTCTCTCTATATATATATATATATATATGCTAATAGATATGTGATGACAGGAGGCTGGGAATAAGCTATTTTGGCTGCATGCTTTTGAAGCAAGGCCGTTAAATTTGGTAGGCTGTGCTTTCACATATCTTTGGGTTTTGTTTGTTCTTATTATGATACTAAAGTTAAAGTGCATGCTTTAATTTGTCCCTCATGTCAAACAGGTCTTTGGGACAAGGTTTGCTCATGAGCATCCAATACATGATCATGTTTTCAGTGTAGATTATAAATTGGTATGTGCTTATTTTTTTATTATATTTCCTCCCCTCAGCCCAGCACCATGCCAGCTTAACTAATTTATTGTAGAGTGAGGTTCCAAGTTAACTTTGTTGACTAATTAATTTTTTTTCTCAGGCGTAAGTAAAGGATGGTCGATGCATGCATATGAATTAAGAAGCTAGTTCGATAACAATTAAGGCAGGCCAGTTGATGATATTATTAGTATTTTAATGCTTTATGTAATTTGATGCTTTGTGGGAGTAAACTGCGTATGAATGTAATCAATTCTTGTTGACTGTGCACTGTTGTGTTAATTATAGAAGAATAGAGTTTGTAAGCACTTTACATCAACTTGAAGTAGTATATTCCTGCTCAATTTCACACTTAAAGAAAAAAGTTAAAAGAGTAGATCAAACAATCGTCACTTCTAAAATGACTCTTCCTTCCAATAAAATTTTCAATTCTTCAGTTTAATTAAAAGCAATGAAATGCCCAAAAATAAACTTCTTTATCTTTTTGCTAAGAGTTAGGTAGTATAACATCATTTCTGGAAAAATGTAAATACATGAAATCAAATATATTTCTTTTTTTGTTGTTTAAGATGAAAAAAAAATTAAGAGCAAAGAAGAACCCTTTTCTTATGCTCGGTGAGGTCTGAATAGATTGGGGATTGTATTTGTTAAGACCTTACTCCTTTGCATGATGTATATATAGGCTCTATTTTCAGTATGAAAATGATCTAGTTTTTAGATTATTTATGATAATAAGGAAACTTGCAAGAATCAAACTTAATGTGCATACATTGTTGACAGTAATTGGCCAGTCAAATTAGGTATGTGCCAGTATTGCTTGTACCAGTATTGTAACAGAAAAAAGCTGTAAAAATTAAATAGGAATAACAAAAATTCATATTAGAATCTGAGTTGAGGGGAGTGGGAGCGGCCCAATGCCCGGTCGAAGCCGTTTGATCCGCATCAAGAATTGTGCGTACTTGGTCTGCATGAATCATAAAGTTATCAGTGTGAAACTTAATGTGGATCAGACGATTCTGATCTAGATTTCCTGAGTTCAGACCTACCTCATTCATATGAGGTGACCATGGTTCCAGAAATCGGAATCGGAATCGGAATCGGACTTTTGACCGCTGAGTCAGAATCGCATGAATCGGCTGGAATCGGAAGAATCGGATCGGTAACTCGGGTATTTTTGGCAGAAGTCTTGTTTTGTAGCCAAAAAATAGGAAAAAATTGATAAAAATAATTTTAAAAAAAAACTATATTAATTAAGACAATATTACACTCACATAATTCACTAATTATATAATGTATTACAAACATTACAAATAGAACACACTTTTATTGCCAGAAGCTATGCCGAACTGGCTGGATCATAATAAAATCTGTAGAGTCACATGATTTATTTAAATTATTTTACATGAATAAAATGAAAATCTGCACTGTACAAGAAAAAACAAAAGCATGTGCCAATGAGTAAAATAATTTGCAAAAACAAAATCTGCAGTTCTGCACTGTAAATTTAAAAAAAAAAAGAGGGGTCGACTGCATTTCTAATTCCTAGTAAAATACTAAAATCAAAGAAAGAGTAATATAGTAAAACGAGAGGGGCTGGCTGTAAATTTTCATTTTATTCCCATCTCATTTCTTTCTACTCCCAAGTCCCGACTCTTCTTCTTTCTAGCTTTGCCATTGGAGATTTCCGACTTCTGAAGTTTTGACTTCTGAGCTCCACCTTTTCCTGCGCCAATGGAGAGTTCTGAAAATCGACCAATCTCTTCTCCTTAGCTGATCTCTTCTCTTCTCCTCAGCCAGTTGAATTTCTGCGTCGATTAAGACTCTCCCTAGAAACTCGAATGACACCTCCTACGACAGAGCACAGCATAGTCCAGGTTAGTGAGAGTCGGAAGTTTTTTCTTGGAATCGGCTCAACTCGGACAAAACTCGGTGTAACTCGGTTGACTCGGCCGGCAAATCGGAAAACTCGGCCGAGTCAAACACTGTTCATCCGAGTTTTGCTGAGAAACTCGCACAGGCGTGAGACTCGGGTAAAAATCAGCCGATTTCTGGAACCATGGAGGTGACTATATTCCTATGCTTACTACAATTCCAACAAATTACAATTTAGTGTTATAGTCAAAGAATATTCAAATATCAATTTGACCAAATGAAACAAAATAAATGGAACCTTGATGTGAATAACTAATTTGTTAACTGAAAAAGCAGCTCAGCTCAGCTCAATCAGATACAACATCAACAAATGATCCAGATAGGGAATCATCATTTGCAATCATTTAGGGAATCTACCATGGAACAACTGCTATCATGCTATTACTAGTATGTCATTGATGCCCTGAGAATTGTTGAATCGACATGTCAGCTACAGTAACCTCAGTGTCCTTAATCAAACCTCTGTGATTCATGCACCATAAAACTTAGTTGTGCAATTAAGATTCTAGTTAAAGTAAACAGCCTCAGTTGTTTGCCATTTGAAGTAATTTGACCTCAACAGTACCCCCTTCCAATGACGAGCAGTGCGCTCTCTGCATTTAGGAGTAGGAGGTTCTCGAAGTGTATGAAGCACTGGAAATTATCTCAAGGGCTACCTTGGAATGACCAAACTTAGTTCTTTGGCGAACAAAAAAGCTCCCACTTGACAGCCTCCTCTCTAGAGTTTCTCACGTATCAAATACCCTGCCAGCCTGCCTTCCCTTTCGACAGATAGCCTCTAAAGATAGAGCGAACTCCAATTGAGATTTTGCTTCTTCTGAAGGCCCTTGGCAATGCAGCGAGGCGTTGGTGGAGCTGTGGAGAGATTTTCCGGTGGAAGAAGCCGCGCGGGTTTAAGGTTTAGGGTTCAGGGTAAGTGAGATAAGATCAATTTTTAATTGGTAAGGATAAGATATGAGTACGGTCAATTCTTAATAGATATGGATATAAAAATATTTTCATCCTATTCGTATTGTATGTATTGACACTCTCAGTCATAACTAAGGGTGCAAACGGTTGGATACAGATTGGATAGTATAAACAGTTGGATACAGAACGGTTTATCTCTTTATCCCTTTTGAATTTTTTTTTCAAAAATTAAACAATACATATATAGATTATGGCTAGAAGTATTTTTCTATAATTTTTACATATTTTTTAAATTAACAGATTGAAAAAAACAAATAAAATAACTTGGATATGAAAAATAAATAGAAAGAGTCAACCGAGAGTTGACCAGATTTGAAAAATCTTCTTTAGGCAGGTAATCCATCTTTTCTCTCTCTTTAGCGTTGAACCACTTTTGGAAAAACACAATGTCTAATAATTTGCAAAGATAGCCCTACTTTTTCAGTACCCTTTTAATTGTTGTCAGTACTGATAACTTGCAAAGATAACCTACTCTAATTTTTCCTAGTTGTAGCAAATCTTAACTTTATAACTAATTTCTATTTTTTTCATCTAAATTTTCCAGTAAAGTGCTTAGAAGTCTTGGCAACATTTGTTGAAAGCTACTCACCTATAACAGATGAGACTTACATTTCAATTTCGAAATCACTTACGCTTGTAGTTGATTCCGTCTAAAATTCCACTGTAGTTGCAGTCCATAGAAGCATTACTCTTTTAATATTACTAGTTTGGACAAGTGATCGAGTTCCCAGAATCATTAATAATAGACAAGCAATTACTCGGTAGATTGGCCATATATATTAACGACTCAACTACGACAAAATGGATCGAATGTCGCAGTTTTTTTTGCAGGACCTCGACGTGACATGAGGGTGAAAGATGTTCAAGAATCCGTTTTCTTTTTATTATAAGGACTAAAAACGAATCAATTTTTTTTTTTTGGCTTTTTGACCCAACAATTTCATTGTTCTAGACTTCTAGTGCATTATATAACAAAGAACATGATACATTAAAAAGATGTCAACACTCATTTCATCTTCTTTCTTTTTTTGAGAATAATCTGTAAGCTGGCTTCATCAAATATTAAGCAAATTACAATCGCAAAAAAATAAAAATAAAAATAATAATGATGATGATGATGATGATGATGATGCTGATGATGATGCTGATGAAAGGGAGACACTGTCTGCCTGCATCTCTAAGTCCTACTGTCTCCTCTAATACAATTTTGATATTTCCCTTAATGCCCTCCATTTGCCTATCTAATGTTAGCTCTTCCCCAAAGTTTGTTTCCAGATGTGGTAAGACTGTTTCCATTACTTCTTGCCCAATTCGCTAACAAGTGAGGTTGCTTAAGTGCAGTTCATCTTCTTAATTCACTGTCCTCGTCGCTAGCATCTTTAATTCATCTTCTTGACTGCCACAGTCATCATACATCTTTTGTTTACCTTTTATATAAGTTCGAAGTTTCAATAGTTAGCAACAAATATGAAGCAGCCAAAAAAAAAGGTCAATTGCACATATTTATTGCATATATCATAAACAAACCTAATCAATTAATTTCCTTCAATTTGCACCTATTTCAGAATTACCAATTTCCATTGCACACATTATAACCAAATTGACTTCTTATTAGAAAAAGAGATATTTCAATCCATAGCAATCCAGCATATCTTTTGTTAATAAACTTTGACAATTCACAAAATAATCATATATGAAAATCAAGAAAAAAGCACAAATTGAGAATTTTTTTCATAACATTAGCAGTTTATCTTTCTGAATGAGTATATTGACATTACTATTAGCAATCTAGAGTGATCCCTATCAAAGTACAGAAAAGGGAGGGGGCGTTATATGAGATTAAAGTACCAGATTTCATGTACCATCAGGATCCATAATGCTCTGTATCCTCTCATCGGTCTCTTTCGCATACACACAAGACCCTCTCATCAGAGGGAGAGGGCGGCTAAAGCAGGTCTCGAGTGGGACCCATGTTTGTGCTTCTTTTGCTTCTTAGAGAATGTCTATCAAGATGCAGTGCACACTAATAATATGGTACACTTTTTCTCTCTTTTCCGTTCTTTGGTCTGTGTGTGTTGTCACTAGGGTTTATGGAGTCAAGAGTTGTGTATGGCGCTTACAGACATGTCTCAGGATTCTGCTTCACACTGGCAGGGGAACTCCAGTCCTATATTTTTATCTAGCAGGAATGCAAGTTTATTGTTTTGTGCAGGCAATTGGCACAATAAGTTTGATTTGAGGCAAAGTTTTTAGGCCTGGGTTTAAGTCCCTTAGAGGAGGCATCGGAAACAGCGAAACCTTTCTTGATAATAAAATGAGCAGCCAAGAAGAGTGGGAGGTGCATTTCATTCTTCCGATTATTTTTTAAAATTGACATGTAATGATCATAAAAAAAAGAATATTCACATCTAAGAGCATCTCTTAAGAGCATCTCTAACAGTGATTGCTTATGGATTGCTTATGTCAATTGTTTTTGTAATTACTGAGTTGTATGGCTATTGCTTATTTAGCAGTTATTTTCAATAATTGCTTAATAAGAAATTCTTTTTTAAAGATGAGTTGGCCAAATGTTTAATTCTTATTAATCGAGTGTTTAATTCTCAATTGTTTGATTGATTGTACCAATATAGGAGTTGATTGTTTAATTTCTAAATTTTTTATAATTATTATTTAGCAATTAATTTCAATTGCTGGATTGGAGATGCTCTGAAAGGCTCTTTTACCAGGGGTGTAGTCCGGATAATCTGGCTCCGAATCCACTTTTAATCCGTGTTTGAATTTTTAATAAAATTTTTAATCCGTATTCGAATTTTATTAAAAATTATAAAATTCAAATACGGATAGTTCCGGATAAATTAAATTATGCAGAGAGACTATCCGGATAAATTATTAGAGAGAAATATGACCCGAATATGGATAGTTTTTGACAGTGTAAAAAGAGTGAATATCCGCATATATTCAGATTCTCATTTAATATTTTCGTTCCCAGTTTCAGATCCAACTGCAGTCTTTAACGCTTCCGATGGGAGGTACCTTATATCTATCTAAGCTTGATTTTAGTTTTGATCGTGGGATAATATATATTCTTCTATTTTCGGCTAATGAAATTCTTCTTTTTCGAATGGAAGGAGGCCTGCACGTGGCTAGTGGCCAGGAGCCCAGGAGAAAGTTACCTTTTCTATCACGTGTCAACATCTACGAAATTCAAAATTATTTGAATTTTGGGGATATTTTCATAAGCAACCCTAAAAAATGTTAAAAATATTATTTTTACTTTAGCTATGTATGATTTTGTTATTTTATATAGTGATAGAATATTTCTTATATATTCCGAAACAAGGAAATAAATCTGCTGTGATTCTCAAAAGAATCACAGGGTTCTATTTTTTCAAATCCACCCCTCTATTTTTTTAAATGCACAAATCTCAAAATCTGTTGTTTTATATACACAAATCTCAAAACAAATGAATGGGCAGATTTCGAAAAGCAGAATCCTGTGATTCTCAAGAATCACAGCAGATTTGTTTCCGTGGAAGCAATTCCAAGATTCCAAAAACTTTGCGTGTTCTCACATACCACGAAGCCAGAATGAAATGGCTGACTACCTAGCAAAGGTGGGGCGTGCTCAGGGATGGGATTACAGGGGGTTTACTTTACCTATGTTTGATATATCTGTATAGGTAAGGGTGTCTGGAACTAACTAGGGGGTGCCTTATTTGTGGTTATTTTACAATTATATCTCTGGCAGAATCACATGTAAGATTGAGGTTTGTTGAAATGAAAGAGACCTAAGGGTCATTTGAAGCAGAAAAAAAAAAAATTCTTTTAAATGGTTATCAACTTTTATATATTTTCTTTGTTGAATTGATCCAAGAGTGAGTCTGAGTCTGTGTCTTGCTGATTATCGATGCAGGAAAATTTTGAACCTAATTATAAGAAGGCGAAGCTGGAGGAGGATGATTTCTTCGCTGCTTATAGTACCTCCTCTAGTAGCAAATCTGATGGTGATGAACGTAGCTCTGCAATGGAGTTAGATGACGAGGATAAAGAATACCATGTCTTATCTTTCTCTCTTTCTTTATTTATTTATTTCACAAAACAAAACAAAACAAAACAAAACGTTGCCAATATATATATAAAGCATGCTTAAAAGCATCACCATCTAAGTTATCTTTATAAAATCCATTCTCATGTACATTTTGTGCTTTTCTAATGCAGGAATTTATGAAGAAGCGCCTCCATTATAAATTCCAGCTTCAGGAACGTTTTTATAAAAACCCCCTCATTCAGATCCAGGTCAATATGATAATTCCTTTTAGTTTTAACTTTTTTTCACCTTAATTGGATCATACTTTTTTCTTAATTGTAACAATCTTAATTTTTAACACAGCCTGAGAATATTGAGAATATTAATACAATAGAAGATGTAGAAAGTTATGTTCATGGGATCGTCGCAAAATTCCCTGAATTGATCGGAAATCCACTTCCTGAACCCCATGACCTTAGCGTCATAGTGGTGTCTCTCTCTCTCTCTCTTCCACCCCCACACCTCCATCCCTTTCTATAATTAACTAGGTGTTGTTTGATTTGTATGCAGGGACAAGTATTGTTAGAGATATCCCTTAAAATAGAGCATGAGACATTCGAAGCAGTGAAACGTCTTTATGAACATATTCCTTATGTCATGGTAGGAACTATATAGCATTTTCAATAAAAAAATGATTTCTGATGCGCTCTCCTTAAAGAGGATTTTAACCCCTTTTTTTATGCAGCGCCGTGATAGCGAAGAACAAATTAGGAAAAAGATTGACCTTAATGACACACCTTTCTCCTACGTCAGTAAGTATGGCAGCTTTCATAAAGTAGTCGAGGTTTGTACCTCTTCTTCAGGGAGCTAATATTCACACAACATTAATCAAACTTTTTCGTTGATGGACGATATACCCCTACTGCTTATATATATAGTTGTTTCTCAAATAACACCACCTCTCTTCATTAATGTGTAGATTTTGTTTATTCAATATTATATCAAATTAAAATGCGAAAAATTTCTTCATTTCAAAAAAAAAAAAAATGAGAAAGATTTTTTTTTTAAATTGTAAATTAGATACTTAAATTGTACTTTCTATAAAATATATTTGGAATATATATTAATGATTAAAGCTTGTTTTTGTCGGTGTTCTTTTTCTTCTACTTTTAATTTAAACATTTTTATTACTTTAATATCATAATTTGTTAAATATCACTTTATTTGTAACTGAGCAAATTCAAAATAAACTAGAAGCAAATGATTTTAATTATACGATAGCAAAGAGAATGACTCAAATATAAAAGTGATTTTTCTTATATTGACAATCCAAATATTATTTTATTTGCTATTCAGACTAAGAATAGTAGAAAAGATACTTGTACTATAAGGAAATTGATTCGATACAATTTTTGCTTTATAAGGAAATTGATTCGATACAATTTTTGCTTTATAAGGAAATTGAAAACATTCTTATTGTATGAAAAGGTTTTAGCTTAAAAAGGAATGCAATATTATTAGAGATGTATCCGGGAGTTGATTAATGATGTTGATGTTGTTCCAGAAAAATTTAAGCAGTTGAACAATGAACTTGTTGAGCTCTCTTTGAAGGTGGCATAGAAATAGATATCAATTAATTAATTTGTACGTACATATTTTTGTTTAGTAGCCTGATTGTTCAAAAATTAAATTTTGTGGTGCAGGCAAGTATTAAAGTTCATCAGTGGCATGAGATGGATACAAAATGCTACGCAACAAGCTTTAAATTACTAGTGGAGAAGCACAACAATAGAGTATATCTCTCTCTTGATCTGATCTCTTTATCTCTTAATGCTTCTTATTCGTAATGCTTTGAAGATTGACTGATTATGATTCAAAGGAAACTCGTGAACTTGACGATAAGCTGAATAAATTTTGCAAGAACTACCCGCGCATCTTCGACTTCTCCTTGGATGAACAATTCGACAGTGCAACGGTACTTGTGTCTTTCCTGATACTATAATTTTCACTTCTGTATACATACACACATGGATAACAACCATTAATGTGGCATTTCGCTTTCATCTGAATGGATGTCAAGAGTATGGAAAACCAACATGCATGTTGTAGTTCTAAAGATATAATCAATTGCAGGAGGAGCGTTTCAACGAAATAATTGATGAGATGAAAAAGAATTGGTTTGTAGGTATAGCAGATCATTTTGTGATAGAAGCAACCCTTGTAAGTGTCTTATTTGTCATTGGTTTTCATGTGCTTGCCTCTTCTGCTTGAATTTAGATATCTAATATATATTAACCTTATTTGCAGCTGTACATGCAGAGTATTAAATTGGAGGTACATGCTATATATTTTTTATATCAAAACGTTTTGATATTAGCCAATCTCTCTCTCTATATGTATATATTTATATATATATGCTTCTAATAAATATGTGATGACAGGATGGTGGGAGGAAGCCATCTTGGCTGTATGTTTTTGAAGGAAGGCCGATATCTTTGGTAGGCTGTGCTTTAACATATCTTTGGGTTTTGTTTGTTCTTATTATGATACTAAAGTTAAAGCATAGAAGGAAATATCGGTATCAGGATCAGGATTGGTCCCAGCCGATATCGATCTTGGATCGGTGTATCGGTCGGTATCAACCGTTTCGGATCGGAAAATCGGACTTTTTGATCAGAAGCTTGTTTTACACTAAAAAAAATAGGAAAAAATTGATAAAAAAAATAATTTGTCAATAATTTATATTTAGATAAATGATTACAATCAAATAATCCATTAATACAATATAATACAAGCATTAAAACTATAAACACACTCTTTCACTGCCAGAAACTATGTCATGCTGGCTGGATTACTTCATCGTCATCTGTATTATGATAAAAATTGGGATATTGTTACCCGGAACCAAAAAAAAAGACATTGTAGATCCAAATGAAGGATTGTTAACATCTTCATATCCATATGCATATATAGTTGATACACTATTTAACCAATCACGGGTTCATACTCTATTTAATCAATAATTGTGACGAGTTTTCAGCATGTGCATAGTATATAGTCTATTTAATCAATCATGGGTTCAAGTTTTCAGACGAATAATGATCAGAATCGGAACAGAATGACAGAAATTGGACGAAAAACACAAAATTCGCGAATATCAAACCAATATCAGATCGGTCCCAGCCAATACCGATACGTATCAACCGATCCGGATTGGTATCGGCCGATATTTCCTTCTATGAGTTAAAGTGCATCCTTTAATTTGTCCCTCATGTCAAACAGGTCTTTGGGACAAGATTTGCTCATGAGCATCCAATATATGATCATGTTTTCAGTGTAGATTATAAATTGGTATGTGCTTATTTTTTTATTATATTTCCTCCCCTCAGCCCAGCACCATCCCAGCTTAACTAATTTATTGTAGAGTGAGATTCCAAGTTACTCTGTTGACTAATTAATTTTTTCTCAGGCGTAATTAAAATTAAGATGTGGTCGATGAATAACATTTATATGAATTAAGAAGCTAGCCAGATCACAATTAAGGCGTGCCAGTTGATGATATTATTAGTATTTTGATGTTTTATGTAATTTGATGCTTTGTGAGAGTAAACTGCGAATGAATGTAAAAAAATTTCTTGTTGAATGTGCATTGTTGTGTTAATTATGGAAGACATGAGCATGATTTCTAAGAAGTCTGTCAAATTTTCAGATTCAATTTGAGTTTCTTATTTCTAAGAATATGTTTAATCCAAAATCATGCTAAATTGTAGTGGAAGCTTTGACTTGCTGGCTGATTTGGCCTGTCCAATATGTATCAAGGGAGATGATTAGCAATATCATTTGTCTAACATATTTTACCTTACCTGAATTGAAACACAGTTCGTTGCGATGTTTCCAAATGGTCCAGCAAATGACACTATACACCAGTAAGAAGGCAGATCACTGTGCAGTGGGTAATTGATGCGCAAAATGAATGATATATGAAATTTTGGTCCAATGTACATTAATATGTTGAGAAGCCCCCATAAAAAACCATATTTGTCTAGCAAAAGTACATGTAACAAAGAGATGATTGATAGACTCGAGATGATGACAAAATTGACATTTATTTTGTTCCTGCCATCCCTTTTTTAGTAGATTATTAGTAGTCAGGATTCTTTTTTTGTGTGTTAACCACATGAAAATTCTAATTTTAAGGGGGATAGGAATTTTCCACCATCTTTAGCATTTTTAGGTGTAATACCTCTATAATTGAGAAATTTGTATAAGGACCTAATGGTAAATTTCCCTTGAGCATCCCACCTCCAGCTAAGCTGGTCCTCTGAATGAGTAAAAGACATATGACTAATGATTTCTAATACCTCTAGCCATTCAGTATGGAGTATTTCAAATAAAGATCTACGAAACTTAATGGCACCCCTTTGTGAATTAATAACCTGTTGTAATGTAATTGCTGAATTGGTACAAATTTCATAGAGGTAGGGGAACCGGGTTGCCATAGTATATTGCTGGTATCAAATATCTATCCAAAACATAACATTTGTATGTCTAATGGTAGTCCAAAATTCAGACATGGGTGGAGATGAAGTTGTGGAATTATATTTAGATAAAAGCATATCTTTCCAAGCACTAGAGTATGATGGGTCTTTGAGTTTCTACCACCATTTCAACTAAAGATAAATATTCATTTGGGTAAGATAAAACTGAATTAAGAAGGGTGATCCTTCCTCCAATGGATAAAAGGCTCCCCTTCCAATTCTGTAGTTTTTTCTCAATTTTATCAATAAGAAAAAACCAATCTTTCTTTTTCAATTTTTGAGTATGCAAAGGCAAATCTAAGTATTGCATGGGGAAGGATGATGGATTACATTGAAATATAAGGGCATATGGGGTTATATGTAGAATATTAATGGAGTACATGGAAGTTTTGGCATAATTCACTTTTATGCCTGACAATGCTTCAAACGCTAATAAGGCCCACCATGCATTTTCTATATTAGTATTATTGGCTTTAAGAAATAGGATTGTGTCGTCCGCATAGTGACAGTTTGTATAAGAATGATTATCTAGTGCATTGGGATCTATGCCAAGTAAAGAATGTGTATGTCTGCCTTTTTGAAAGATCTTACTCAAAGTGTCTGCTGTAAGAATGTATAGGTAAGGAGATAGGAGATTCCCTTGCCTAACACCTTGTTTGCAGAAAAAATAATTTGTGAGTGTGCCATTTATATTGACACAAGATTGGGAACTAAAAAGCCATTCTTTAATCCACAAAATCCATCGAGATCCAAAACCCCTACCTTTTAAGATATCTAATAGGTATTGCCAATTAATTTTATCATACGCTTTCTCGAAATCTACCTTAATCACTATTCTTGTTCTTTAGAACTATGGCAATGATGGAGTATCTCTTGACTAAGTATGAAATTATCGATAATATATCTATTTTTAATAAAAGCTGCTTGACTAGTATCAATAATCCTATGCATGATTGATTCAAGTCGAAAGGTTAACATCTTAGAGAATATTTTGAAACTACAATTAACTAAACTGATTGGTCTGAACTTGGTGATGAGTTTGGCTTCTTTCTCTTTCGAGATGAGACAAATAATGAATTTGTTCAGACTATTCAGTTTAGTTTGATGATTATAAAAATATAAGCATAATTGGAAGAATCTGATTTGATAACTTTCCAAAATACTTGATACAATTTAAAAGTAAAGTCATCTGGCCCTGATGCTCCGTGAGAGTCACTTGCAAAAATAGCATTTTTGACTTCGTCCATAGTAAAAGGTTTCTCTAACCTAGTCCGTTCCTCTACAATAAGTATGTCATTGGAATCCCAAAAATCAAGGATCTTATAGAAATCGAGAACATGAGTCTGAATTTTAGAGGAAGTAGTGGTATGTATCCCATTTATGTCTAGAGCCGGGATCTTATTTTTCTTATCTCTATGTGTTGCTAAGGTGTGAAAATACTTGGTGTTAGAGTCGCCTTCCTCAAGCCATTTTTGTTTAGATCTGGTTTGCCAATATATATGCAATAGAATCGGAGCTAAATTCAAATTTTGATTTACCATTCAAGATTTGAATTCCGAACACAACCCATTATAATCCGTATCTTCAGAGGTACCTAAAAGAAAAGCTTTTACAATTAGTGGACCCGGACCGTCTTTTATTAACTTAGCACGAATCTCAAATCCCAATAACATTGTCCCCTGTGCTATTCCGAATTTCAAACAGCTCAGAGTAAATCCCAAACTGTAAAGTGATAAATATTTTACGGAACAAATTAAGAAAGATATTTGTCCAAAAGCAGAGACAATAAATTTCCACTTTCCATTATAAAATTTCATTTAAACCGCAGAAAATGGAATTATATAATGAGTATGGTTAAAATACCTTATTAGAACGGTCCAGATCCACTAATTGTAAAATATTTCCTTGTATTATTGGAGAGGATGTGAATTGTTTGCCTATGGAATTAATGTATATTTTTCTACAAGTCATTTGTTTTTTTTATTTATCAAATCTCTTTACTTGATCAAAGTTTGAAATTCAAATTATAAATTAAAATTTTGATCTTTTTTATTTTATATGTTTCCGTTGCTTATGATATCTATATATATATGTTCAACAAAGCATAAATATTATTAAATTACTAAATTCCGAAATCGGTTTAAGAGAAACAACAACATGAAGAGAAATTAAGTAAGGTTGGGGAAGTAAGCGGATCCGTATCCTCCCAGGTACCTGACTCAACACAACTGAAATAGACAGTCCAGATATATAATTTCAATCGGTGGGTAATCGGGATGACAGTAGGGGGCAGTATTTTTTGTGCTTTAAGATGGGTGCCAAGTTAAAAATTCCACTTTCGACCATCGAATTCAATTCTACTCAGTCAAGTAACCTGAGGGGATGCGAATTCGAAGCAAGCAGCATAGCATCCTAGCTGCTTAGAAGCGTTGGGGACTTGGGGCATTAGGAGAACGACACGTAATGAAAGTGATCAGAGAATGAGATTAAGGGAGACAGCAAAATTAGATTTACATTTTAGAGCGAAGGGGCTATACATGTGACACACGTGTCAAGTATGGTTTATTTAAATTATATTTATAATTTTCTAACCATTCTAAATCACTAATTTTTGCATAACCATAGTATATTAATTTTAGTTTACCTTTTGCAATTTATAGGTTTCTTAAAATTTCAAATATTTTATATTATTATACGTATTCAGTCAAATTTGATTACATAACTAATATATTCGTAAAATTAAATTCATATTTATAATTTAGATATAGTTTGTACGTTTTTCTTTAGAAAAGTTTCTTAAAGACGGTTCATATATCAACTTCAATTATGAATTTTGTATATTTATTTTTCAAAACGTAACATCATTTCATATAAACTATGTTCTCATTACCAAATAATTAGTTACATAATCCATACATAAAAAATATATAAAAAATGCCCTTTAAAAAAACATATTCTTTTTAGCATCTTTGAACCACAACAAACAAACATAATATAAAACTTTTTACGTCTTAAAATTTAAAATTTTTGAGAAATGAAAGCCCACATAACAAAATTTTCCGTACACCACTTGATCATCACTGTGTGGAAATATTTTTATGTACTGTTTTATGAACATTATACAATTGAGCACATTTGTTCTAGTAAAATTAAGGAACACATTTATACTATAGAACATCCAGACAAAAATCATTCTAAATATAGCAATTCTTTAATTACTTAAATTAATTGATATTAAACTATATATATGCAACATATTTTGTTTATGAAAAACAAAATTCAAATTGTGTATTATTAATATTTGTTATAGTACAGTCTAATTAGAATCACAAAGTTAGAATATGTTTCAAGATATAGAATAATTAAATGGTCTATCAATACAATAAAACAAAATAATAATTGTTCAAATATATTCAATAGGACAACAAAGACTTCGTGAAACATTAATTTCACATTTCCAACTCATCAAACTTTTGTCACTAAAGGCAAATATTGTGTGACTCTAAGCTCCCAACAATAATATATATATCTTAAATTCTGACTTCCTCCCTCACTCAAGTTATAGACCACTCAAGTTATAGACAAAGACTACATCTCAAAATTTTAAACAAATTAAGAAAACTACCAAGTTGGTTGAAAATAACCAAGAACACCCTTTCTATTTAAATTGCTAAATTGACAATATGCAAATGTTATGCATTAAAGACAACATAAAAAATATTAGTACAATAAGTAAAATTTTAAATAAATTTAAAAATGTATACATTTTGCAAATTGCATATGTTTCTGAACAAACAAAAATACATAATAATCATTATGTTGCATTTTGAGATATAGATTTCAATATGAACTGTACACTTAATTTGTTATTCACAACTAACGACACTGCTATTAATATGATTCAGCTAAACAATAATGGAATTTTTATTTTCAAGTAATCCTCTTTATTATGAATATATATGTGTCTATGTTTATAGACCTAATAAACTGCAGTAACTTATATTTAATTTGTGTTTTGAACAAAAATTTAGCTCTAGCAGTTAACGAGATAAATATGAATATATCAGTTCAGTATCCTTTGAAATTGGATAGATACAATATATTTGTATGCAAAGGCAAAGGTAATGAAGCTCATTTATGTTAGGTTTATTTTGTTTTAGAGTTATGGTAGACTTGTAACCTCTTTTTCGTGACTTGGACGTGTAATATTTGTTGTGTTGTTGTGTTATTAACAATTAAGTATTTTACATGCAATTAATCTTATTATGTTTGTTTTTGCTTGCCTTATTTTGGTTTTGTGATTTTCATTTATCAATAATTGTAAATATATATTAATAGAGGTCATTATGATTGTATATTACGATAACGGATTAAATTAATTAACTCTAATTGTCATAAAAAGAAAAGAGCATGAAAAATAAATAAAAATTTGAATGGAGTTTTTTGGAATTTTGATGTGTATGACTCATTTAATGTGTGATATCATATATTCAGAAAAGAAGAAGAAGAATATAACATATTTGCAATTTTAATCGAATTAATGACAAAGAACTAACAAAGTGATAAAAATCAAAATTATAGGATACATGAACAATGCATGATCAGGTCCTGGATGTGCTTCATGGTTTCTGTTGTTGTCTTTTTCAATTTAAAAGTTGTTTTGAATATTTTTTTGTATTTCAATAGGTAGATTTGGTTGGAAGACAGTTAAAGTTTGTATTTCCAAACCATTTTGAAGACAGAGGTAGGGGTGTTCAAACGGTTCAGTTTAATCGGTTTTGGACCAAACTGAATTAGTTCAGTTTAAACGGTTCGGTTATTTCGGTTTATTGAATCGGTTTGGTTGGCTTTTCAAAACCAAATTATAACCGAACCGACCGAACTTTCATATAATATGAATTTGATCGGAACCACCCCGGCTTATTTTTTAATACTCAGGTTTATTTCTTAATCAATTGCTTTAAATACTTGGTTTATTTCTTAATACTCCGGTTTATTTCTTAATATACTTCGGTTTATTATAAATCAATTGTTTTAAATAAAAAAAATAATATATTTCGGTTTGAACCGAACAAACCAAAATAAAACTTTGGTTCGGTTCGGTTCGGTTGCAATGCTAATTCGGTTCGGTTCGGTTCTATTTTTAAAACCGAATTATAACTTTGGTTTGCCAAGTTCGGTTCGTTTTTCAACCGAATCGATGAACACCCCTAGACAGAGGATACTATCTTATTGAGTCTCTCGAGTTTATGTCAACATTTCCTATATTGAGGGTTGATAGTTTTAAATTTCAGATTGTTGTAATCGTCTAAGCTTGTTGTATTTTTTATTTCTTTTTTTAATTTAAAGGTTCCGGTACATTTCAGCAGCATAGTTTAGATACTTTTGAAAGAATCAAATCTGCGTCTCCGTTTTACCACTTTGATTTAGCTGACAATTGTCAAAACAGATTGCAAGTATTTATTACTGAGAAACCAAATTAAGAAAAAGACGAAACAAGATTCAATTCCCTAGGGGCAAAAAAATGATGATGAAAGTGTGTGCCTCTGACAAGAAAATAAATACAATGTGCGAGCTTTTATTTACAGCTGTACTGAGATGTTATTTCTTAAAGATAAAAAGCAAAAATTTATTTACAGCTGCTCTATGAGATCTTTTTTTTATGGTCAATTGGCAATTGCCGACTGACATTTGTATTAATTTTGCTGCTCTATGTTCTTGTAAGATGTACATTGTATGAGTGCCTTTGTGCATTTTGTTTAATGCAACAACACCTGACAGCTTCTGTCATGGTATTTCAAAAAAAAAAAAAAAAAAGACATTTGTATTAATTCGGGTGTAGGTGGGTGGGCTCAGAATTTGATGGGGCAAACGAAACTGACAAAGAGACTGGTACGGACGGGGAGTTCAGTACAGGAACTGTCAGTACAGAGAATTTTGGAAGAATCATGAAGGGAGATCAGTGAGCAAAATACCTTTCTCACAACATTTCTCACAAGATATGAAGGGAGACCATCTACCCACCAGATATCGTACCAGTCGGTATTGACTCGTCAATCGCTTTAAAATCCACAAGCTGCCAAATACATTTCTCAATGCATTCCAAAACAAAATCTAAAACTTCTACTGAATGACAAATTATTATAAAAAGATAAATTCAGCCTTGGTTATTGGCAAGATCCATTTCAACGAATTATGAAACAGAAATGAGATGGAACACCATGAAAGCATAAAGTATGCCCACAGACCGTTATTGCTTAGCTCAAATCTGGCATTACCAGATTTATGTCACCTCCAATCTGACTTTCAGAAGATGAAGAAGAAATATGAAATTGAATATATGTTGTGATTCAATCAGGAAGAGAAGAAGCAGAGATCCTGAACCCATAAAAACATGATGAAAGCAGCAGTCTACGTTTCTATTTATTGTTTCTTTATCTAAAAATAAATGTAGGTCTGACAAGTAGAAGGTTAATCTTCCAATATTAAAGAATCACATCTTGCTCTAAAGAGAAAAGTATATACGAAGGTTAATCTTCCAATATTAAAGAATATACGAATGTTAGCTATCATATGGTACCAGTAAAAGTCAAATCCACCTGGAAGTGAAGGATTAAAAGGAATAACTGATACTGCCCTTGCTCAAAGGTACAAGTCATATAGTTACTGTTCTAATTATGAAAACTTTTCATAATTAGAACAAAGGGTACAGTGGGATATACAAGAGGAAGAAAGAAAAAAATCGTCATTTTGTGGAGAGAAAGATCTGCTTATAAAAATAGTGAATGAAAGACTGTCTCATTTCCCAACTTATTCATTTTTACTAATTAATTCTCTTCAAGACTGGTTCTTAACAAGAATCGAGAAAAAGCGAGATGATAAGCTTACTCTAAAATGTATAACTCAAGTAAAAAAAAAAAAAACAGTTTGGGAGTGGAGAATGTATTTGTTTCTTTTTAATAGAATAAGAGTATAAATGGAAAAGATAAATTCTGACAATGCCTAACTAACTCTATGGGTAAATAGAAAAAAATAAACAGAGTTGAGGGATTTATTAGATATAATAAAGACTTCAAGGGTAAATAAAAAACTGATGAAGTTTTGAAGGGCAAACAAGAAATTAACGCTTAAATTAAGAGTTGATTGTGTTTCATAATATATTTCAATAGTAAAAGCTCATTCGTTAGACAATTTTAATTACTACGTTAAGCCTCTACCTGTTAAAAAACAATCAAATTTAACTAGAATTACCCCAAATTTCTTTTAGATCTACTTGTACTTGATATATAGGATTCGAGTTTCCTACTGAGGTGGAGAGATTGCTGGTACAAATTTAGATCTAGCCCATCTACCATCCTCCCCACCCGAGCTTGCAATAGCACCTACAAAAAATATAAATTGAAAAAAATAGTTTAGTAAATAAATAAATAAATGATACTATGCATAGCATAGATTGGTCCGTACTACGACTCAATATTTTCATTTTCAAAGTCCATTTATTCAATCTGAACCGTTCAACATGATCTCCATATGAAAAGTTGCATATTTAATTTTACATTTTTTAGAATTTGTTTACTATTTTGTTATATAGGTAGAAAATCCCTACTTTTCAATGGTCTAGAATCTTTAGATCAAGTGATTTTCTACCTATCTAAAAAAATAGTAAAAAAATTCTAAAAAGTATAACATTTGATCTACAAGTACATTCTCATATGGAGATCATGTTGAACGGCTCAGAACAATTTTTAGGACTTTGAAAATGGAGATATTGATCCATAGTACAGATCAATATGCGCTATGCATAGTACCGTAGCCTCACTCAAAAAATACTTTAAGCATGCCATTACAACCAGCTTGTGCAAAATCGACCACTTTTGGTTCAGAACCCGTAGATACATACATTGTTGGAGTTGAACCCAATAAACCTAGTTACTATGTGGAGAGAAAAAACAAGTTAATTAGAAGCTTAATTGATAAAAGATACATACATCTTGGGTATCAAAGTCAATAACCAGTTCACCAATGAACTGGTACAAAGAACCAGCACAGAAAATGAGGTTGATCAAATGCTGGGTGCCGATTTTCAAACTGACATTTCCATCGCTGATCTCAGCAATTCCAGTCTCAGCTTGATAAGCTTCAAGCCTAGACAAAATAATAAAAAACAATTAACAGTATTATTACCTTAATATACCAACATTGGTGCATCAATGCCTCGGATCCCCTACAGTAATCCAAATTTTGAGTTTGGATCTTGGCCCCCATTTCATCAAGGGCCGGATTTGCCCAAATTTCCAATCGGACTGAGGATGGAACAAAAGGAATCAAACGGTACCATGCTTGATACTTGAAAAGGGAAATGAAATGAAGAAAGATTAACTGGGATAAGTGTTCTAACTCACCTTCCTATAACTCTAAGGGATTGACCATGCTTGAAAAATGGAGAAGAAGGTTCCAATTCTCGCAAAATTACAGGAACACCAGGCTTGATTCCAGAAACAGCCATGCGATGCTATTGCTATGGGGTGAAAATTAAGAAGAAATTTCGTTAATTTAGGACAAATTTCACTGGAGTTGGTTTTTAAAATTGAAGTTGAATACTTGATGGTGCTAAATAAATATCATCTGTAAGTGCGATTTAGAAATGAAGACTTGTGGTTGCAATTTTGCGAGTGCGAATGTAGAGAGAGAGAGGGATTCACTCCCCTCCAGTAGTACACGGCCGAGATCGAGTTTGGCGTCTTACCATTCGATCGGATAGAATCAACCACTAACCGTCCGATCTGTAATGGACAGTTAATATCTGTAAGAAACTATCAAGTCTAAGGCAACCGGAGAGGATGACGGATAAATTAAGAAATAATTATTGGTATATTTATTGAAACATTCTATTTTTTTATCAAAATATTAAAAAAAAATTCCTATTTCAAAGTATATTTTTGTTCCATCAAAATACTCAAATATTTTTTCTCCACATTTTAAATTTAAATATTTTCCGATTTCTTCTTATGTTCATTAAATCTGAAAATTTTAATATAATTAATCATTTTAATTTAAAATGTGAAAAATAAGAGATTTGAGCGTTTTGATATTCGTGTCAGTTTAAAAATTTATTATAACTTCTGATAAATCATATGTATGAAGGGCTGTTGTCCATTTGTACCAATCTATTATAACTTGGGGATAATTAATTAACCTTTAATATGCTTATTAAATTTATCTAAAATTCCTTTTATGCATATTTTAGAATTCACAAAATAAAACATTGCATGAAGGATTTAAGTTTTGGATCAAATTAAACCCCAAGAATCCGAACAAAAAAAAAGAATTTCTGATATAATCTCCTTTAAAGTTAATATTACACCATTACCACTCTTATTCATGCCTATATATATACAACATTTAATTTTTATAAATCATACAAGGAATAATTTACAAGATAACTTATATGACATTCAATACATGCATGTTTGAAACCAATATGTTTCTTCACTTTCTTGTTAAATAATACTCAAGATATGTTTCAAAACTTGTATTGCTGCAATATTAAGAAAATAATAGATTTTGATTATTTATTTCAAATAATTAACCTTGTACCCGTCTAGAAAATCATCTCTTAACAACAAATGTTTAAACCTAACAATATTTGGTTCAGTTTCAGATATAAGTCCTGCACTTTGTTGGACTGGTATTATTACTGGTTTTGGCACATTGCTGATTCTGGTATTTTGATGGTTCTAACAGTACACACACAGAGAAGGAGAAAAAAAGAATATATTTAAACCACCACTGATACGTACACCCGGCCACAACGTCTAACAAGAGCAAGCATATTTGTATAATTATTAAATTAACTTGATTACATTACTAATATGTTCATAAAAATTCCTATTTATAATTCAGATGATTTGAACGTTTTTTTTTAAAAGAAAAGTTTCTTAAAGACGATTCATATATCAGCTTCAATTATGAATTTTGTATATTTAATTTGGGAAACGTAACATATTATTTCATATAAACTTTCTCATTATCAAATAATTAGTTACGGAATCCATACATAAAAAAAAATATAAAATATCTTCTAGAAAACTATATTATTTTTAACATCGTTGAACTACAACAAACAAACAAAAAAAATATAATAATAGTTTATATATATATTCAATAAGGACAACAATAGCTTTATCATGAAACATTAGTTTCACATTTTCAACTCATCAAACTTTTGCCACAGAAGGCAGAAGGCAAATAATGCGTGACCCTAGGCCCTAGGCTTCCAACAATAATATATATATCTCTTAAATTCTAACTTCCTCACTCAAATTAGAAACAATGACTACATCTCAAAATATTAAAAAAAAAAGAAAGATAATTACCAACTTGGTTGAAAATGGCAATAGACATCCCAATTTAATAAATTGTTGTGTATTATTATTAAATTTCAAATTGATAATAGACATACACTATGTTGTCTTTAAGTATATGTTTATTGTCAATTTGGCAATTTAATAATGGTGCACAACAAACTTAAAATTACTAAAGGAAAAGCACAGCAAAAGAGTGTGTGTGTATATATATATATTGATCTCGGAATCGGCCGAAGGTGAGCCGATTTTTCACGAGTTAACTCGGTTGTGCAAGTTACTTGTAGAAAACTTATAATTTAAATCAACGGTGAATCTAAACAATCGGCCAAATTCCCTCTAATTCTCTTGCAATGAGAGCAAAATTAAATTGTTTGATAATTTAATCAAATCAATTTCGTATTTTACCATGACCGTCGAAGTGATTTGGGGAAATAGATGCCCGCGACAAAGAGAAGAGACTAGAGAGGAAGCTTTAAACATTATAAAATACTAAGTAGACTTGGTCTATGTAAGGTGTATTGTTTTGTTTTGAAAATATAAATTGTTTCATGGTAGATCATGTTCATACAAGCTATTATACAGATAATTAAATTGACCGGGACGAATTGTTGTAATGTTTTACTAAATAAACGATAGTGTACAGTTATGGACACTCGATATTTTTTTATTTTTATTATTTGACGAAAGGATGGGAGTATGGAATTACTATGTTATAAATTTGATTGTTTTTAAAAATAAAATAGAAATTAAAATTTTTTATTTTTCTCTTGTAAATATTAGTTATGTTTTTATTATTTTATCTATTTTATTAAAAAAATATTTTAATATTAGTCAACATCTATCTATCTATCTATCTATCTATCTATCTATATATGTCTCTCTAATGGATAGGAGAGCTGTTTCCTTGGGTAGGCTGTGTTTTCACTTATATTTGGTTTTGTTTGTTCTTATTATGATAATAAAGTTAAAGTGCATCCTTTAATTTGTTCCTCGTGTCAAACAGGTCTTTGGACAATATTTGTTCATGAGCATCCAATATATGATCATGTTTTCAGTGTAGATTATAAATTTGTATTGGCTTATCTTTTTATTATATTTCCTCCCCTCAGCCCAGCACCATTCTAGCTTAACTAATTTATTGTAGAGCGAGGTTTCAAGTTACTCTGTTGACTAATTAATTTTTTCTCAGACGTAATTAAAATTAAGATGTGGTCGATGAATCACATTTATATGAATTAAGAAGCTAGCCAGATCACAATTAAGGCGTGCCACTTTATGATATTATTAGTATTTTGATGCTTTGTGAGATTAAACTGCGCATGAATTTCTTGTTGAATGTGCATTGTTGTGTTAATTATGGAAGACATGAGCATGATTTCTAAGAAGTCTGTCAAATTTTCAGATTCAATTTGGGTTTCTTATTCTAAGAATCTGTTTAATCCAAAATCATGCTAAATTCATGAATATGTACTCTCAAGCATCCTCTTTGAGCTGTACACACGTTTATAAACATTGCACGAAGCATGATTTAATCAAAGAAATCAAATTACCAAACAGAATCTGGTTTATGCTCAAAATCATGCCATATGTATTGTACCCATTAACACTCCTAGTCATAACCCAAATTCCAACCGTGTCGAGTTACTCTAAAGTAACTCAAATTTTGAGTTTTGATCCAGACCGTGCATCAGAAAGATGGAATGCATGGGACCTTTTAATATTCGTGCCAAAACAGATCTGACGGAATTGGATCTTAACACCAAATTTCAGTTATTTTAGGTTATATGAATTCCCTCCGACTTGGTTGCGCACAATTAATTTGCAATCTCGTTTTTTATTGTAATGGGTTCCTCCTTGGTAAATTATGTAATGGGCCGAGGCCCTTTAATTTTTCATCTGGCCCATATATTTTCAATACCAAACCTATAGTGATTTTGGATTCGGATCGTATGATTAGAATTCGGGCCAATCCTGCTTGGAAAAATTCACAGACCCCTTTAATGTGGAGTTCGCATTCTTGCATTAATGCACTGTTTTAGTTTTGCTCCAGGCCGACCGATCAAAATTCGGATCAATCTAGCTCACATATGTAATGCATCGGGTCCTTTTAAAATACGTGCTAATATGCCTTTCAAGATTTGAATTTCGAACACAAACCCATTATAATCCGTATCCTCAGAGGTACCTAAAAGAAAAGCTTTTACAATTAGTGGATCCGGATCGTCTTTTATTAACTTAGCACGAATCTCAAACCCCAATAACATTGTCCCCTGTGTTATTCCGAATTTCAAACAGCTTAGAGTAAATCTCAAACTGTAAAGTGATAAATCTTTTACGGAACAAAGAAAGATATTTGTCCAAAAGAAGAGACAAAAAAACTTATTAGAACGGTCCAGATTCATTAATTGTAAAAGATTCCCTTGTACAGTATTGGAGAGAGGATGTGAATTGTTTGCCTATGAAATTACTGCGGCCATTTTTATTAATATTCCTAAAAAAAATCAAAATTTTAAAAATGCCCATGTCTCTCATTTTTTTTTTAACATGCCCTGACCGCCAGAATTATGCGCGGCCCATTCCTCTAGTGAGGCGCTAGCCCCTGGGGCGCCCCACTAGGCCTGTGAGGCGCCACCCCCCCAGGCGCCCCATGGTATTTTTTTTTTTTTTTTTTTAGAGATCTTAGTATTTTGATTTGAATAATTTTGTGAAAAAAATTTTTCTTATTTAAAGTGTATGCCAAAAAATAAAATATTTGATATATTTACGAAGTGATGTCGTAAATTTTTATAACTTTAATTTTTTTATTTTTATTTTTTTTGTGAACTTTGATTTTATTTGTCAATTGGATATCACAAGTCTAAATATAACACTAATAAGGACTTGGCCTTTATTATGGTTTTTATAATATATGTATAATATACACATATACACATACACATATACATATACATATACATATACATATACTAGTATTTTGATTTAAATAATTTTGTGAATAAAAAGTTTTCTTCTTTAGAGTGTATGCCAAAAAATAAAACATTTGATATATTTATGAAGTGATGTCGTAACTCTTTATAACTATGATTTTTTATTTTTTATTTTTTCAGTGAACTTTGATTTTATTTGTCAGTTAAATATCACAAGTCTAAATATAACACTAATTAAGATTTTTATAATATATGTATAATATACACATAAACATACACATACACATATATACATATACATATACAAAGCTACATATATACACATACTATTTTAGTAGCTCTAAACTACTATTTTGAATATAGGCCAAGTCCTTAATTAGTGTTATATTTAAACTTGTGATATCCAACTAACAAATAATATTAGTATACACATACACATACACATACACATACACTTTTGCTTTGGCGCATAATACAATTATAATTTAATATTAGTTAGTAACAAAAAAAGGTAGAAGATTACAATTCATGTAACATATATACATATTGCCTTTTGTACACATGCAATCCCATGTGATAAAACATAACATATACTCCTCTGGATCTAATACAATGTTTGTATAAAAGTTATGTCCTTACCACTTATTAACCATGTGATCAAGGTTTGGCCCAATATTAGATCCAACATATCAAAAAAAAAGTATGCATGTGATCCATGACATGATGTCTCTTGGTTAAAAATCTCCAACATATTGCATCTCCAAATGACATTCATCAACATATACATGCATACATAATAAAAAATAAAAATTCTCAGTTAAAATTTTCGTTCAAAATTATAAGAAAATATTTATACATAAAATTAATTGAATTTGTATAACTTTTATACGAACCAATGAAAATCAATTTCGTAAAAAAAAAATTATTGCATATTATATGAATTTACGACATCACTTCATAAATATATCCAAATGTTTTATTTTTTGGCATACACTCTAATCTTGTTTAGATCAAAATTATTTAAATCAAAATACTAGTATATGTATATGTATATGTGTATATGTGTGTGTGTGTGTCAATGTGTATGTGTATGTATATGTATATATTATACATATATTATAAAAACCATAATAAAGCCCAAGTCCTTAATTAGTGTTATATTTAGACTTGTGATAGACAAATAAAATAAAAGTTCACTAAAAAAAAAAAAAAAATTAAAGTTATACAAATTTACGACATCACTTCGTAAATATATCAAATATTTTATTTTTTGGCATACACTCTAAATAAGAAAACTTTTTTTTCACAAAATTATTCAAATCAAAATACTAAGATCTCTAAAAAAAAAAAATACCATGGGGCGCCTGGGGGGCTGGCGCCTCACGGGCCTAGTGGGGCGCTCCAGGGGCTGGCGCCTCACTAGAGGAATGGGCCGCCCGTAATTCTGGCGGTCAGGGCATGTTTAAAAAAAAATGGGAGACAGGAGCATTTTTAAAATTTTGATGTTTTTTAGCGATATTAATAAAAATGGCCGAAATTAATGTATATTTTTACAAGTTATTTGTTTGTTTTTTTTCTTTATCAAATCTCTTACTTGATCAAAGTTTGAAATTCAAATTATAAATCAAAATTTTGATTTCTTCATTTTATAATATGTTTCCGTTGCAATGTACATGTACGATATTCTATATATATATATGAGTAGCACTAGGGTGTTCTTAAGCTTACCAAAGTGTTTGGTGAGCTTAATTCCAAAACTTATTAAATCGATTTCAAATGACGAATCTGAACGTTGAAACCCGCCTACTTTACGAGTGATGTGTACGTCTACATGTGAAAATTTTAAACATTCAAATTAATTTAGTATAAAGTCAAGTGGTCAAAAAAACGTTCAAAAAATGAATGCACTAAAATTAATTTATTAACCTTCTAATTTTGACTGATTGACTTTATAATAAATTAATTCAAATGTTTAAAATTTTCACATTTAGATCCATCACTCGTAAGGTATGCGTGTTCCAACAGTTCAGATTCGTCATTTGAAACCGATTTGATGAATTTTAATTTGGAGTTAAGCTCACCAAACACTTTGGTGAACTTAAGAACACCCTAGTTCTACTATATATATATATATACAGAGAGAGAGAGAGAGAGAGAGAGAGTGGCTAATATCAAAACGTTTGCACCAACCCTCCCGTGCAACCGAGTCAGTTTCTGATTTTTAAAGTCCAATGATAAATCTAAACCGTTAGATGTGTTCTCCATATTAAAATGTGCTTGGAGACCAAATTTTACATTTTTTGAAATTTTTTTTACTATTTATTAAGCCACTTTGAAAATCGGTTTCAGAGAAACAACAACATGAAGAGGAATTAAGTATGGTGGGGGAAGTAAGCAGATCCGTATCATGCATCCCAGGTACCTGACTCAACACAATTGAAATGGACGGCCCAGATTTAATTTCAGTCTGTGGGTGATCAGAATGACAGTAGGGGGCAGTATTATTATTCGTTCTTTGAGATGTGTGCCAAGTAAAAAGTTCCATTTTCGACGGTCGGATTCAATTCTATATATAACCTGAGAGAATAAGAATTCGAAGTAGCATAGCATCCTAGCTGCTTAGAAGCGTTGGGGACTTGGTCACTTGGGGCATTAGGAGAACGACACGTAATGAAAGTGATCAGAGAATGAGATTAAGGGAGAGCAAAATTAGATTTGCATTTTAGAGCGAAGGGCCTATATATGTGACACACGTGTCAAGTATGGTTTATTTAAATTATATTTCTAATTTTCTAACCATTCTAAATCACTAATTTTTGCATAACCATAGTATATTAATTTTAATTTACCTTTTGCAATATATAGGTTTCTTAAAATTTCAAATATTTTAAATTACTATACATATTCAGTCAAATTTGATTACATAACTAATATATTCGTAAAATTAAATTCATATTTATAATTTAGATAGTTTGTACGTTTTTCTTTAGAAAAGTTTCTTAAAGACGGTTCATATATCAACATCAATTATGAATTTTGTATATTTATTTTTCAAAACGTAACATCATTTCATATAAAACTTTTTACGTCTGAAAATTTAAAATTTTTGAGAAATGAAAGCCCACATAACAAAATTTTCCGTACACCACTTGATCATCACTGTATGGAAATATTTTTATGTACTGTTTTATGAACATTATACAATTGAGCATATTTGTTCTAGTAAAAATAAGGAACACATTTATACTATAGAACATCCAGACAAAAATCATTCTAAATATAGCAATTATTTAATTACTTAAATTAATTGATATTAAACTATATATATGCAACATATTTTGTTTACGAAAAACAAAATTCAAATTGTGTATTATTAATATTGTCATAGTACAGTCCAATTAATTAGAATCACATAGTTAGAATATGTTTCAAGATATAGAATAATTAAATGGTCTATCAATACAATAAAACAAAATAATAATTGTTGATATATATTCAATAGGACAACAAAGGCTTGGTGAAACATTAATTTCACATTTCCAGGTCATCAAACTTTTGTCACTAAAGGCAAATATTGCGTGACTCTAAGCTCCCAACAATAATATATATATATTAAATTCTGACTTCCTCTCTCACTCAAGTTAGAAACAATGACTACATCTCAAAATTTTAAAGAAATTAAGAAAATTACCAAGTTGGTTGAAAATAACCAAGAACATATTTTTTTATTAAATTGCTAAATTGACAATATGCAAATGTTATGCATTAAAGACAACATAAAAAATATTAGTACATTAAGTATAATTTTAAATAAATTTAAAAATATATACATTTTGCAAATTTCATATGTTTCTGAACAAACAAAAATACATAATAATCATTAGGTAGCATTTTGAGATATAGATTTCAATATGAACTGTATATTTAATTTGTTATTCACAACTAACATTGCTATGAATACGATTCAGCTAAGCAGCAATGAAATTTTTTTTTTCAAGTAATCCTCTTTATTATGAATATATATGTGTCTATGTTTATAGACCTAATAAACTGCAGTAACTTATATTTAATTTGTGTTTTGAACAGAAATTTAGCTCTAGCAGTTAACGAGATAAATATGAATACATCAGTTCAGTATCCTTTGAAATTGGATAGATACAATATATTTGTATGCAAAGGCAAAGGTAATGAAGCTCATTTATGTTAGGTTTATTTTGGTTTAGAGTTTTGGTAGGCTTGTAACCTCTTTTTCGTGACTTTGACGTGTAATATTTGTTGTGTTGTTGTGTTATTAACAACTAAGTATTTTACATGCAATTAATCTTATTATGTTTGTTTTTGCTTGCCTTATTTTGGTTTTGTGATTTTCATTTATCAATAATTGTAAATATATATTAATAGAGGTCATTATGATTGTATATTACGATAACGGATTAAATTAATTAACTCCAATTGTCATAAAAAGAAAAGAGGATGAAAAATAAATAAAAATTTGAATGGAGTTTTTTGGAATTTTGATGTGTATGACTCATTTAATGTGTGATATCATATATTCAGAAAAGAAGAAGAAGAATATATCATATTTGCAATTTTAATTGAATTAATGACAAAGAACTACCAAAGTGATAAAAATCAAAATTATATGAGACATGAACAATGCATGATCAGGTCCTGGATGTGCTTCATGGTTTCTGTTGTTGTCTTTTTCAATTTAAAAGTTGTTTTGAATATTTTTTTTGTATTTCAATAGGTAGATTTGGTTGGAAGACAGTTAAAGTTTGTATTTCCAAACGATTTTGAAGACAGAGGTAGGGGTGTTCAAACGGTTCGGTTTAATCGGTTTTGGACCGAACTGAATTAGTTCGGTTTAAACGGTTCGGTTATTTCGGTTTATTGAATCTGTTCGGTTGGCTTTTCAAAACCGAATTATAACTTCGGTTCGGTTCGGTTTGAAAATTTTCAAAACCGAAATAACCTAACCGATCGAACTTTCATATAATATGAATTTGATCGGAACCATCCCGGTTTATTTTTTAATACTCAGGTTTATTTCTTAATCAATTGCTTTAAATACTTGATTTATTTCTAAATATCTTAGTTTATTTCTTAATACTCCGGTTTATTATAAATCAATTTTTTTAAATAAAAAAATAATATATTTCGGTTTGAACCGAACAAACCGAAATAAAACTTTGGTTCGGTTCGGTTCGGTTCGGTTCGGTTGCAATGCTAATTCGGTTCGATTCGGTTCTATTTTTAAAACCGAATTATAACTTTGGTTTGCCAAGTTCGGTTTGGTTTCATCGGTTGAAACCGAACCGATGAACACCCCTAGACAGAGGATACTATCTTATTGAGTCTCTTGAGTTTATGTCAACATTTCCTATATTGAGGGTTGATAGTTTTAAATTTCAGATTGTTGTATTCGTCTAAGCTTGAATTTTTTTTGTATTTTTTTTTTTAATTTAAAGGTTCCGGTACATTTCAGCAGCATTGATAGTTTTAAATTTCAGATTGTTGGTTTCGTCTAAGCTTGTTGTATTTTTTTTTGTATTTTTTTTTTAATTTAAAGGTTCCGGTACATTTCAGCAGCATAGTTTAGATACTTTTGCAAGAATAAAATCTGCGTCTCTCCGTTTTGCCACTTTGATTTAGCTGACAATTGTCAAAACAGATTGCAAGTATTTATTACTGAGAAACTAAATTAAGAAAAAGACGAAAAAAGATTCAATTCCCTAGCGGCAAAAAAATGATGATGAAAGTGTGTGCCTCTGACAAGAAAATAAATAGAATGTGCGAGCTTTTATTTACAGCTGTACTGAGATGTTATTTCTTAAAGATAAAAAGCACAAATTTATTTACAGCTGCTCTATGAGATCTTTTTTTTATGGTCAATTGGCAATTGCCGACTGACATTTGTATTAATTCGGGTGTAGGTGGGTGGGCTCAGAATTTGATGGGGCAAACGAAACTGACAAAGAGACTGGTACGGACGGGGAGTTCAGTACAGGAACTGTCAGTACAGAGAATTTTGGAAGAATCATGAAGGGAGATCAGTGAGCAAAATACCTTTCTCACAACATTTCTCACAAGATATGAAGGGAGACCATCTACCCACCAGATATCGTACCAGTCGGTATTGACTCGTCAATCGCTTTAAAATCCACAAGCTGCCAAATACCTTTCTCAATGCATTCCAAAACAAAATCTAAAACTTCTACTGAATGACAAATTATTATAAAAAGATAAATTCAGCCTTGGTTATTGGCAAGATCCATTTCAACGAATTATGAAACAGAAATGAGATGGAACACCATGAAAGCATAAAGTATGCCCACAGACCGTTATTGCTTAGCTCAAATCTGGCATTACCAGATTTATGTCACCTCCAATCTGACTTTCAGAAGATGAAGAAGAAATATGAAATTGAATATATGTTGTGATTCAATCAGGAAGAGAAGAAGCAGAGATCCTGAACCCATAAAAACATGATGAAAGCAGCAGTCTACGTTTCTATTTATTGTTTCTTTATCTAAAAATAAATGTAGGTCTGACAAGTAGAAGGTTAATCTTCCAATATTAAAGAATCACATCTTGCTCTAAAGAGAAAAGTATATACGAAGGTTAATCTTCCAATATTAAAGAATATACGAATGTTAGCTATCATATGGTACCAGTAAAAGTCAAATCCACCTGGAAGTGAAGGATTAAAAGGAATAACTGATACTGCCCTTGCTCAAAGGTACAAGTCATATAGTTACTGTTCTAATTATGAAAACTTTTCATAATTAGAACAAAGGGTACAGTGGGATATACAAGAGGAAGAAAGAAAAAAATCGTCATTTTGTGGAGAGAAAGATCTGCTTATAAAAATAGTGAATGAAAGACTGTCTCATTTCCCAACTTATTCATTTTTACTAATTAATTCTCTTCAAGACTGGTTCTTAACAAGAATCGAGAAAAAGCGAGATGATAAGCTTACTCTAAAATGTATAACTCAAGTAAAAAAAAAAAAAACAGTTTGGGAGTGGAGAATGTATTTGTTTCTTTTTAATAGAATAAGAGTATAAATGGAAAAGATAAATTCTGACAATGCCTAACTAACTCTATGGGTAAATAGAAAAAAATAAACAGAGTTGAGGGATTTATTAGATATAAATTATAATAAAGACTTCAAGGGTAAATAAAAAACTGATAAAGTTTTGAAGGGCAAACAAGAAATTAACCCTTAAATTTAGAGTTGATTATGTTTCATAATATATTTCAATAGTAAAAGCTCATTCATTAGACAATTTTAATTACTACGTTAATTAAGCCTCTGCCTGTTAAAAAACAATCAAAATTAACTAGAATTACCCCAAATTTCTTTTAGATCTACTTGTACTTGATATATAGGATTCGAGTTTCCTACTGAGGTGGAGAGATTGCTGGTACAAATTTAGATAAATGGTCTATCAATACATGCATGTTTGAAACCAATATGTTTCTTCACTTTCTTGTTAAATAATACTCAAGATATGTTTCAAAACTTGTATTGCTGCAATATTAAGAAAATAATAGATTTCGATTATTTATTTCAAATAATTAACCTTATACCCTCATCTCTTAATAACAAATGTTTAAACCTAACAATATTTGGTTCAGTTTCAGATATAAGTCCAGCACTTTGTTGGACTGGTTTTGGCACATTGCTGATTCTGGTATTTTGATGGTTCTAACAGTACACACACAGAGAAGGAGAAAAGAAGAATATGTTAAACCACCACTGATACGTACACCCGGCCACAACGTCTAACAAGAGCAAGCATATTTGTATAATTATGAAATTAACTTGATTACATTACTAATATGTTCATAAAAATTCCTATTTATAATTCAGATGATTTGAACGTTTTTTTTTAAAGAAAAGTTTCTTAAAGACGATTCATATATCAGCTTCAATTATGAATTTTGTATATTTAATTTGCGAAACGTAACATATTATTTCATATAAATTTTCTCATTATCAAATAATTAGTTACGGAATTCATACATAAAAAAATACAAAATATCTTTTAGAAAACTATATTATTTTTAACATCGTTGAACCACAACAAACAAACAAACAAAATATAATAATAGTTTTTAAAGCTATTGTTGTCCTTATTGAATATATATATATATATATATATATATATATAGGAATATGCTAGCATGCTATGCATAGCATAGAATCCCTCCATGCAACGGCTCGGATTTCGAGTTTTCAAAATCTTAACAGTCGATCCGAACCGTTCATCTTGTTCTCCATATTAATATGTGTTTGGAGACCAAATTTTATATTTTTTAGAATTTTTTTACTATTTCTTTAGATTTATTGAAAATCGCTGTTTTCAGCAAATCTGGACCATAAAAAAACAGCGATTTTCAATAAATCTAAAGAAATAGTAAACAAATTCCAAAAAATATAAAATTTGGTCTCCAAACACATATTAATATGGAGAACAAGATGAACGGTTCGGATCGACTGTTAGGATTTTGAAAACTCGAAATCCGAGCCGTTGCATGGAGGGATTCTATGCTATGCATAGTATGCTAGCATATTCCTATATATATATTCAATAAGGACAACAATAGCTTTATCATGAAACATTAATTTCACATTTTCAACTCATCAAACTTTTGCCACAGAAGCCAGAAGGTAAATAATGCGTGACCCCAGGCCCTAGGCTCCCAACAATAATATATATATCTCTTAAATTCTAACTTCCTAACTCACTCAAATTAGAAACAATGACTACATCTCAAAATATTAAAATAATAATAATAATAATTACCAACTTGGTTGAAAATGGCAATAGACATCCCAATTTAATAAATTGTTGTGTATTATTATCAAGGTTCTAAATAGCGTTTATCGCGTCATAGCGGGAAGCCGAAAAAAAAAGCTATAGCGAATAGCGTCGCTATAGCGAAAGCTATGCCACATAGCGTTTTTTTATTTTTATAAAAATTATATCATATATTTGTACTAAATATCAACATTATATAAGTCTCATAGAATAATAAATAACATCAAATTGATTAAAAAATTATAGTATTCATATTGAACCAATACAAAGTCCAAATTGCGACTCAAAATATCCATAGTATTACTAATATCATAAACTATCGATCTTTTTCTATTCAAAATATATTTAGCATCATGACATAATCTATCTTTTTTCTATTTAAATTTCAAAATAACCTAGACATCATGACATAATTAATTATCTTAATCTATTCAAAATATTCAAACTACCATATAGTAAGTATCATTTTGTTACTTCAAGAAATATCTTAATATATTTAATTTGAGCCTTTATTTAAAGCTCATATAAATTAAAAAAAGAAAAAAAAAACAGCTCATATTGCATAGCGCGCTGTAGCTTCCTTATTTGATCTCATTTAATAATTAATAATTTTTTTATTAAAATAATAATTAATAATTTAATATAAAGCTTAGTATGTCAATTATAAAAAAAAATCACGGTTAAAATCCAATCTGAGCCTTTATTTAAAGCCCATATAAATTGAAAAAAAAAAAAACAGCATGTTGCATAGCGGGCGCTATTTGCGCTACACGCTATGCGCTATAGCGGACCGCTATTACCGCTATAGCGTCTGTAGCTCAAATAGCGTGTTTTAATTGTATAGCTTAGCATTTTGGGTCCAAAAACGCTATAGCGCGCTATTTAGAACACTGATTATTATTAAATTGCAAATTGATAATAGACATATACTATGTTGTCTTTAAGTATATGTTTATTGTCAATTTGGCAATTTAATAATGGTGCACAACAAACTTAAAATTACTATAGGAAAAGAACAACAAAAGAGTGCCAGTTGATGATATTATTAGTATTTTGATGCTTTATGTAATTTGATGCTTTGTGAGATTAAACTGCGCATGAATTTCTTGTTGAATGTGCATTGTTGTGTTAATTATGGAAGACATGAACATGATTTCTAAGAAGTTTGTCAAATTTTCAGATTCAATTTGAGTTTCTTATTTCTAAGAATCTGTTTAGTCCAAAATCATGCTAAATTCATGAATATGTACTCTCAAGCATCCTCTTTGAGCTGTACACACGTTTATAAATTAATATTGCACGAAGCAAGATTTAATCAAAGAAATCAAATTACCAAACAGAATCAGGTTTATGCTCAAAATCATGCCATATGTATTGTACCCATTGACACTCCTAGTCATAACTCAAATTCCAACCGAGTTCGGTTACTCTAAAGTAACTCAAATTTTGAGTTTTGATCCAGACCGTTCATTAGAAAGATCGAATGCATGGGACCCTGTAATTTTCGTGCCAAAATAGATCCGACGGTTTGGATTTTAACACCAAATTTCAGTTAGGTGATATAAATTCCTTCCGACTTGGTTGCGGGCACAATTGCAATCTCGTTCTTTATTGTAATGGGTTCCTTCTAGGTCAATTATGTAATGGGCCGAGGCCCTTTAACTTTTCATCTGGCCCATATATTTTCAATACCAAATCTACAGTAATTTTGGATTGGGATCGTATGATTAGAATTCGGGCTAATCCTGCTTGGAAAAATTCACGGATCCCTTTAATGTGGAGTTCGCATTCTATGCATTAATGCACTGTTTTAGTTTTGCTCCAGGCCGACCAATCAAAATCCGGATCAATCTAGCTCACATATGTAATGCATAGGGTCCTTTTAAAATACGTGCTAATACACAACCCATTATAATCCGTATCCTCAGAGGTACCTAAAAGAAAAAGCTTTTACAATTAGTGGACCCGGACCGTCTTTTATTAACTTAGCACGAATCTCAAATCCCATTAACATTGTCCCCTGTGCTATTCCGAATTTCAAACAGCTCAGAGTAAATCTCAAACTGTAAAGTGATAAATCTTTTACGGAACAAAGAAAGATATTTGTCCAAAAGCAGAGACAATAAATTTCCACTTTCCATTATAAAATTTCATTTTAACCGCAGAAAATGGAATTTTATAATGAGTATGGTTAAAATACCTTATTAGAACGGTCCAGATTCATTAATTGTAAAAGATTTCCTTGTACAGTATTAGTGAGGATGTAAATTGTTTGCCTATAAAATGTATATATTTCTATAAGCCATTTTTTTTATCAAGTCTCTTTATTTGATCAAAATTTGAAATTCAAATTGTAAATCAAAATTTTGATCTGCTTCATTTTATAATATGTTTCTGTTGTAATGTACGGATACGATACTCTATATATATATAGGTTCAACAAAGCTTAAATATTAAATAACTAAATTCCTAAATCGATTTAAGAGAAACAATAACATATGAAGATCTAGGAATTAAGTGATAAATCATTTACGGAACAAAGAAAGATATTTGTCCAAAAGCAGAGACAATAAATTTCCACTTTCCATTATCAAATGACGAATTGAACCGTTGAAATCCGCCTACCTTACGAGTGATGTGTACGTCCACATGTGAAAATTTTAAACATTCGAATTAATTTAGTATAAAGTCAAGCGGTCAAAAAACGTTCAAAAAATGAATGCACTAAAATTAATTTATTAACCTTCTAATTTTGACCGATTGACTTTATAATAAATTAATTCAAATGTTTAAAATTTTCACATTTAGATGCATCACTCGTAAGGTAGGTGGATTCCAACGGTTGAGATTCGTCATTTGAAACCGATTTGATGGATTTTGAAGTTAAGCTCACCAAACACTTTGACGAGCTTAAGAACACCCTAGTTCTACTCTCTCTCTCTCTATATATATATATATGTTCAACAAAGCTTAAATATTAAATAACTAAATTCCAAAATCGGTTTAAGAGAAACAACAACATGAAGAGGAATTAAGTATGGTGGGGGAAGTAAGCAGATCCGTATCATGCATCCCAGGTACCTGACTCAACACAATTGAAATGGACGGCCCAGATTTAATTTCAGTCGGTGGGTGATCGGAATGACAGTAGGGGGCAGTATTATTCGTTCTTTGAGATATGTGCCAAGTTAAAAATTTCATTTTCGACCGTAGGATTCAATTCTATATATAACCTGAGAGAATAAGAATTCGAAGTAGCATAGCATCCTAGCTGCTTAGAAGCGTTGGGGACTTGGTCACTTGGGGCATTGAGAACGACATGTAAAGAAAGTGATCGCAGAATGAGATTAAGGGATTTTGCACTATGTTACCCTCACACTCCTAGGAAGCCACGTATCCAACACCGACACGCATACGATACGTATCTGACACGCCAATCTGGCGTGTCAAGTGAGCTGGTGTGTCTCTACCCGTCTGATACGGTCTCCGACACTTGATTGACCCCTGCCGATACGGCCCGAAACGTCTAATACAGACTGGACACGCGTCTGTGTACCGCGAGCCGCGCCCGTGGACACCCACCCGCCCCTGTGGACCGCGACTGTGGGCCGAAGAAAATAACTTGCTGGCGGTAGGATTCGAACCTTGGACCTCTCAAATGGGAGTCAAAACCTTTAACCACTACACCAAACATTCATATATGTTATGTTTTAGTAAGTATAATATTTAATATACTTATATTAAGTCTTTATTTTCTAAACAAATTTAATTTAAGTTATAATTATGTAAATACAATATATAAATTAATAAAAAATAATATATATAATAAACGTGTCGTATCCTAGATTTTTTAAAATTGCCGTGTCGCCGTACCCGTATCGTATCTGACACGATACCCGTACCCGTATCCATGCAACATAGGATTTACATTTTGGAGAGCGAAGGGCCTATATATGTGACACACGTGTCAAGTATGTTTATTTAAATTATATTTCTAATTTTCTAACCATTCTAATCACAAATTCTTGCCTAACCATAGTATACTAATTTAAATTTACCTTTCGCAATTTATAGGTTTCATAAAATTTCAAATATTTTAAATTACTATATATATTCAGTCAAATTTGATTACATAACTAATATGTTCATAAAATTAAATTCATTTTTATAATTCAGATGATATGTACGTTTTTCTTTAGAAAAGTTTCTTAAAGACGGTTCATATATATATCAACTTTAATTATGAATTTTGTATATTTATTTTTCGAAATGTAACATAATTTTATATAAACTATGTTCTCATTACCAAACAATTAGTTACATAACCCATACATATATAAAAAAATATATATAAAATGCCCATTAAAAATATATATTCTTTTCAACATCTTTAAACCACAACAAACAAACAAAATATAAAACTTTTTACGTCTTAAAATTTAAATTTTTTGAGAAATGAAAGCTCACATAACAAAATTTTCCGTACACCACTTGATATCTCCATATTATGTCTAATTTGCAGCCCTAATTCGTACTTAAACCTGTGTTTTAAAGCCTATAAATGTGGACTTTTTACTTATATTTCGAAGAAATGTGGTACTGCTATGTTTTGTTTGGTATTTTGCAGGAAAAAGGGCGAAAAACTGGATCTGACAATTTTTCATACGGCCTGTATGACATACCCTACGGGCCGTACAGGATCTGCCCAACCACACAGAAGGTTCCACAACAGAGGCACAGAGTCTCCAAGACAAAACACAGCCCTACGGGCCGTAGGGTGCTAAATCGGAAAAATCCAGCAGGATCTGATTTGAGCTTGATTTAAGGAGGCCGAAAAGGAAGCCTCTACACAGGCGATCCAGGGCATTAAATGAGATATTTCCTCACCAAAAAAAAGGGGATTCACCACTGGAACTTGGACAAGCTTTCTTGGAGCAAAAGACAAGGAGGAGAAGGGGAAGAGAAGTGAAAAACGCGAGTTTGCAACGGATCTTCGGATTTCTCCACTGTTTTGTCATGAACTCTTTTATTTTCTGTTATTTGTGTTATCTTATGAACATGAGTAGCTAATTTACTTTGTTTGTAGGGCTAAGATGTAGTTTCTAGTTTGGTTTTGTTTGCATGCTACTTGGATTTTGTGTTGAATGCTTTGTTTTTACTTTGTTGAGTAGTATTTTGATTGCTTTATTTGTGCTTGCTTGAATTGATTAGTCATCCCGTTAGATGAATGCGCACATCTAAGTGTTAGGAGCCAAGTCTATGACATTTAATCCAACCGAATAAAGTATATGAAGTAGGGTTAAACCAAGGAGTACCCGAAAGGTGAAACTTTCCTTGAGGCGAAAGTCTTTGGATACTTTTAGTAAACCAATAAGTAACTTAGATAAATTAGGCCAAAATGCGAAAGTTGAGGTTTAACGCATCTAAGAGGGAAGTATTTGAGTCCGGTAATCGGGTACAGGCCAAAATGCGAAAGTTGAGGTTAGGTATCTAGATCTGGTCGATAGAAACCCTAAACATTAGTATCAACACAGAAAACAGTAGCTGCAGCATTAACTCGGGGTCCCCTACGGGCCGTATGCCTCGGGGCTGAACAAAAATGAAATCTGAACCCTGGAAACGCCTTTTTATTAATTGAAAACAACTTTAATTCTTTTTTATTGCTTTTTAAACTTATCATAAATCATTATAATTGTTAGAATCACATATAGTTAGAATATGTTTCAAGATATAGAATAATTAAATGGTCTATCAGTACAATAAAACAAAATAATAATTGGTGAAATATATTCAATAGAACAACAAAGACTTCGTGAAACATTAATTTCACATTTCCAACTTATCAAACTTTTGTCACTAAAAACAAATATTGCGTGACTCTAAACTCCCAACAATAATATATATATCTTAAATATTTCTGACTTCCTCTCTCACTCAAGTTAGAAACAATGATCACATCTCAAAATTTTAAAGAAATTAAGAAAATTACCAAGTTGGTTGAAAATAACCAAGAACATATTTTTTTATTAAATTGCTAAATTGACAATATGCAAATGTTATGCATTAAATACAACATAAAAAATATTAGTACATTAAGTAAAATTTTAAATAAATTTAAAAATGTATACATTTTGCAAATTGCATATGTTTCTGAACAAACAAAAATACATAATAATCATTATGTTGCATTTTGAGATATAGATTCCAGTATAAACTGTACACTTAGTTTGTTATTCACAACTAACACTGTTATGAATATATATGTTGTCACACCCCAAACCAAGAATTCTGGATTAAGATGTGATCAACCTCGCCTCGTGCTTAATTAATCATTAAGCACGCAAGGCTAACCATAAATAATAAATCAAACAGCAGCGGAAGCAAAAATAATATAAATATCAAGCATCAGTCACACAGCAAATAAATAAACATACACATACATAACATATAATTCGATCCATCTCGGATCCAAATAACACCATCTATAGAAGGGGATACATGATCTATCGAGCTCGTATATATAACACAGGAAATACGAGACTCGTAAACCTGATCAAAAGTCTAACTCTAGCTAATCAAACGGTGGGGCCATCGGGGACAACTCTTGACAACTCCTGCTGCGGATCGCCAGATGCTGTACCTAAAACCCACGAAACAACTTGTGGGTGAGCGACGAATCGCCCAGTATGTGACCCAGAATTATCCCCTCAGGGATCCTCTACGGTCAAAGCACTTTTATTTATAAAATGAATGCAATTAAAAATATGCACATGTGTGAACTTATATTAATAGCTAATAGAATTTGCAATACTTTTGAATGATGCCATGATGCGATTATTCTATTATGCCAACATGCGAAATAAACCCAAAATAAAATCAAGGTGTAATATCGGATATAAATCAAGTCGGAATCCAGTACTCCTTGCACTGTGTGCCCAAATACAATAATAATAATATGGATAAAGAAATCACCCCGTGCCGTGCCAATAGGATCAAAAAGATCCAAACAATATAATCCAAGGACTGTGATCAGAGTGCAATGATACACGTTGCCTAGTGACATCGAGCATTGCTCCACAAGATAATAGCACACTAGCCGATGGTTATATCAAATCCAATGTGTCATCTCGCCTAACGATTCGTCACCCAAACATATCCAATAGGAGAAATCATACAATGCAGGTCGTAAAAAGTTAATCTCCTTCCTCATGAGCAGAAGAGAACTCTACCGTCTGGCTAGTCCAATAGGTACACCACGCATGATTCCACAAGGCTCGAGACCGGCTGAGACCGGCTGAGTCCGGCTATGAGTCCGGCTATGAGTCCGGTCATTGGGTCCGGCTTGAGCCCGGCACAACCGTAGGCTCCCGTTGACCCCCGTTGACTCCCGTAGACTCCCGTAGCTCCCGTAGGCTCCCGTAGCTCGACCTTGGAATCCTGTTCTAGGCAAAGTAGCTCCTAATGTAGGGAGGGAACAAATCCCGAATCGTATCGTGCCACAGAACTCGCATGCGTATGCACGTAATAATAATATAGTCTTTTACGAGAAGAAGACAGCTAATAGCCTAATATTCTAATAAGATACATATATAATATTATTTAATTACTCTACTCTTAAAATACAGTAAATTCGAGTTTTTCAGGGTTCATGCAATTCTACCTACAGTGCAGAAAGGATAAACATGCTCTACAGTTTTAAGGCAACTACTTAAAAATAAAGTGCGGATGTCAGGTCAGATGGATCGACTGGTAAGAGTACGCCCACGAAAAGAATAATTCAGATATCCCACACCTGTAGGGCTGGAGTCTCTGTCGCTAATAATCAACGTGCTCCGCGTATGCTCCGAACTGCGGGTCAGTCGGATCGATCCACGGATCAGACTCGTACGGAGTCGACTGATCTGAAATCACGAAATTACACTAATTAAAATCTACGCTAAATTATTCTAACCCTCGCCCCAGTTAATATGTAAATTAAATTATCAATTATTTCGATTTTATAAAGGTTATCGATTCAGTCAGCCCGACTGAACCAGTTAGTCGGATATTAATTATTTACTTTGATTTAAATTATCCAAATTTTAATTCTAAATAATTTATAGTTTTAATAATTTAATTTGAAGATAAGTTGCTTATAAAAAAAAAATTCTAAAGTCGAAATATTCGTAAAATTATTATTCGTGAGTTACATAAATCTTTTACATGTTCTTACCTAATTAGTATATCCTAATTACTTAGCTATTTGCTTTATTCTAACTTAACTATAATTATTCTAACCAATTGAATTGCATTTTCGAAGAATTAATTTATTATTAAAAATTCCTAATATTACTATTCTTATAAAAGTGCATAACTTATGTAATTATTACTAAACTAATAAGTATTATAATATGTCTTTAGTTATAGTAAAATTTAGATACGTAAACTTGTTTTACGAAAATTTTAGAAAAGAAATGTTTACCTACTTTACGTGTTTTGCTAATTATTTCTAAGTCGAGCAGTTCGTTATTTTATAACTAATCTAATTCTACGTATAATTAGTCGTTTCGAATCTAAGTCAGACATAATATTTTTCTGTTACTAATTAATCGTCATTTATTAATTAGCAATGAGTTTTCGTACAAGTTTGAAAATGTTTAAAAGGAATGTTTTAATTTTAAAAACCTCTTATGAAACTTTTATTTTTATTTTAATGTGTTGGGTGTTTTAGTTGGGTTTGTTTCGGGATCATACAGGTGTCCAATCGGGTTATTATAGTATCTGCTCAAATTATGTTATGAGTCATCATCGAGGCATCAGACCCTGGACGGTATAATCATTTCCCGAGCTAGTTCAAGTTTACGTAAGCATTCGATTTTAATTCGATTCCTCATAAAACTTAAACTTAAAAAGCCACGTTTTAAATCCGACAATTACGCTTTTTGGAAAAATTCCAAATACCATAATTATTAATAAAGCCAAGCCCACATTCTTTTATTTAATTTCTGCATAGGCCCATAAAGAAAGCCCAAGCTTTCCTCAATTTATTAATAACTTGATTTCGGCCCAGCAGAAACCATAGGCCCATAAGGCCCCCTTTTATTATTTGTTTTACAAGGGCCCAATTCCAATTTCATACATATTTTCAAAACAATCCCTTCTTAAATTTCAATTATCACAAGGACCTACATTATGCGTAAACAACCCCCACAATTCAGAACATCACGAAAGGGGTCCCTGTCAGATCAATATTGGTTACCAGTAATTGCACTAGGTCTGTACCGACTGGTACCAGTACCAGAACTCAAGCAAAATAGCACAACCAGGCTGCACGGAACAGAGGTCAAACAGCACCAGATAGGGAAAACAACAAGCAACCAGCATCACAGCAGATAGGAAAAAAAACAGAACTGGTACGATTCAGTACCAGTTACCAATCAATACAACAATGCAGGGGGGGTAAGTGCATCATACAACAATTCACAAGGGTAGTAGCAAAGCACAAGCCAAGCAACATAACACACTGACAAGGCAGCAGCAAGGCGTAAATTAACACAGCCCCCAGGTCAAAACTTTGCCGAGAAAATCAACAACTCGAGCAAAGGGCCAAAAATTCGATCACATAAACGAGTGTTTTAGCGTTTACCCGATTGAGCTAGCACGAGATGGATTGGGAAAAGAACAGCCGGCTCCAAGCGAATACCAGAACAGCACCGGGCCAACACCAGCACGGCACCAAGCAAGCGCCAGTCAGAACAGTCACAACAATCACCAAGCAAAGGAAATCAGAGCACACCGAGACAATGGAATCAGCGAGCACCAAGACAGTCACTACTTAGCACCGAAATTTTCACACTAGAACAACCAATTCAGAGGGAAAACAGAAATTTATAGAGGGAGATGCAAGTTTTTCTCAACACATGAGACAAGGCACAGGGGCATCACTATCAATGGCAAAAAAAACAAAGGGAAAAAACCAGAGAGAGAGCTGAGAGGGGAATTTATAGCAACTCACACCATTTCGTACACGAGGGGACGGGTCAGTCTTGCAGGGACAACCATCTGACAGCCGTGCTGCCGAGGTCATCGCCCACGAGGGTGAAACGATGGGAGCAGGTGGAGAATGAAGAAAATCGCGACCACTCGAACCAAAGGCGGGATTTTTCCCTCCTCTTTTTCGTCTCCATGAAACGAAATGGAAAGAGAGAGAGCAACGGGAGGGGGCCCGTAAGTCAGCGGAAGAGGAGATGGGTGGGCCTAGGGTTTTAGTGAAACAAAGAGGAAGAGGCAGGGGCGCCTCTGTCTTGCGCGAAAGGGAGAAGAAGGGGAACGGGAGGGGAGAAAGAGAGAAAGAGAAAGGTCTGTGGGGGTGGGGTCCGTTGTCGGTGGAAGAAAGAAGAAAAGGAGAGAAACGGAGGCAGGAGTGATATGTGCATGGATCCGAAATTTTTATTCAATTTGATTAAATCTTAGTTTCAATTGGATTCAAAAACAAGGCATGGGATTAAGTCAAGATTCGTGCTAGATTTAATCCAAAGGTCCAAACGAATTCAGAATTTCAATATGAATTTATTTAATTCAACATCAAGGGTTTAGATAACTTCAAATGCAGTGCTATGAAGAGATCCAAGGGTTACAACAATCTAACAATAAAATGGGGTTTCTAATGAATATGATTGGATATAATAATTGGATTCTAATGAAAATTGGTTTGGGAAAATTTGTTATAATACTCATTTATGCATATAAAAATCTAATTTGGCTATATAATTTATTATGAACGAGATTTGTAGCTTTTAAAGTTTTGTTTGCGTGAAAACTCATATCCTTGTACATTTAATTAAATCCTGATTGATTTATCTATTTACACAATCTTGTTGTTTATTTTCAAAGTTTCATAAATTATATATATGTATATATCTCAAGGTTTCTAGTTTATATTTTAATTTGATAAATAAAATAGAATAAAATAAATTATTTGAGTAAAACTTTTAGATTAGTATAATTAATCATGTTTTAAATTTATGGGATATAACAACCTCCCCCCCAAATAAAAAGTTCGTCCCGAACGTCTAGAACTAAGTCGATGCGAATAACTGTGGGTATCGCTCTCGCATGTCATCCTCGAGCTCCCAAGTCGCCTCTCGTGGAGTGTGATACTCCCACTGCACTAGTACTCGGCGAATAGCCCGTCTCCGTAGCTGTGTATCCTGTGCATCCAGAATGCGTATCGGACGGGCCTCGTAGGTCAAATCATGAGCTACCTGTAACGGCTCGTACTCTAAAACATGTGACTCGCCTCTCATGTAGCGTCGTAGCTGAGATACATGAAAGACATCGTGTACACCAGCAAGAGACGGAGGTAATGCAAGTCGGTACGCGGTGCTACCTACTCGCTCAAGAATCATAAACGGGCCTATGTAACGTGGTGCTAGCTTGCCCTTAACTCCGAACCTCATGACTCCCTTGCGGGGAGACACTCGTAAAAGGGCGTGCTCGCCTACCTCCATGCTGAAGTCTCGACGCTTCGGATCTGCGTACTTCCTCTGACGGTCCTGAGCCGCCTTCAGCCGATCTTGAATAATTCGCACCTTATCCGCACACTCCTCGATCAACTGAGGTACGGTAGGGCGAATCGCGCTAGTAGGCCCCCAACAAACAGGAGTACGAACTCGGTGTCCATACATAGCCTCGAACGGTGACATGCCGATGCTCGTGTGGTAGCTACTGTTATACGAGAACTCTGCCATGTGCAGATGATCCGTCCAGTCGCCTCGCATCGTCAACGCACATGCGCGAAGCATATCCTCTAACGTCTGGATCGTACGCTCTGACTGACCGTCGGTCTGCGGATGATGGGCGGTGCTAAAAACTACCTCGGTCCCGAGAGCCTCATGAAAGCTCTTCCAGAACCGAGCCGTAAACCGAGGGTCGCGGTCAGAGATAATCGTGGTCGGAACGCCGTGTAATCGGTGCTGATGTACCATGTATAACATGGCCATCTGCTCTCCAGTCAAACCATATCGAAAGGCGATGAAGTGAGCCGCCTTGGTCAAAGTGTCAACTATGACCCATATCGCGTCATCCTTCGACTTGGTCTTCGGCAGACCAGTCACGAAGTCCATGGTGATGATGTCGAACTTTTGCTCTGATTTCTTAAGTGGCTGAATGAGTCCTGGAGGTCTCTGACGATCAGCTTTAACCTTCTGACAGGTTAAGCACTTCGCCACAAAGAGTGCAATCTCTCGGCGCATGTTCCTCCACCAGTAGTATCTCTTCAGATCTTGATACATCTTCGTCTCGCCAGGATGGATAGCGTATACTGAGTCGTGTGCTTCCTTAAGGATCTTGTCCTTAAGCGAAGCTGTGTCCGAAACGCATAGTCTGTCACGGAATCTCAAAGCACCCTCCTCGTCTACCCTAAATGGGGTGCTCCGACCGGATGTGACAGTGGCACGAATCCTCTCGAGCCGGTAGTCACTACTCTGAGCCTGTCGTATCTCATCCATCAAGGTCGGCTGTACCACTAATGAAGCTACCACTATCTCGCGGCTACTGCTAGCCTCGCATACTGGCTCCTCGGATGGAGCTACCCACAGATCCAGTCGCCTCATGTCCTCGAGCAGATGATGCTGCTGCGTGATCATTGCCGCCATGTTGCCTCGACTCTTGCGACTCAGGGCGTCTGCCACTACATTTGCCTTCCCTGGATGATAATGTATCTCCAGCTGGTAGTCCTTCATCAACTCGAGCCACCTCCGCTGTCTAAGGTTGAGCTCCTTCTGCGTGAAGACGTACTTAAGGCTCTTGTGGTCCGTATAGATCTTGCACTTGTCACCGTAGAGATAGTGACGCCAGATCTTCAAAGCGAAGATCACGGCTGCAAGCTCTAAGTCGTGGGTGGGGTAGTTCCTCTCGTGGGTGCGCAGCTGCCTCGAGGCGTAGGCAATGACATGACCATCCTGCATCAGGACGCATCCTAGTCCGCAATGAGAAGCGTCAGTGTAGACGGTATACTCCATACCAGAGATAGGCATAGCTAGGACCGGTGCTGTAACGAGCCGACTCTTGAGCTCCTTGAAGCTGCTCTCGCGCTCAGGAGTCCACTCATACTTGACTCCTTTCTGCAGCAGCTGAGTCAACGGTAGAGAAAGTCGTGAGAAGTCCTTGACGAAGCGGCGGTAGTAGCCCGCTAACCCCAAGAAACTCCGTACCTCCGTGACGCTCGTGGGTGCCTGCCAATCAGTGATAGCCGATATCTTATGTGGATCAACTGCTAATCCATCTCTAGATATTACGTGTCCAAGGAAGTCAACTCGCTCGATCCAGAAGGCGCACTTCGAGAACTTAGCATATAGCCGATGCTCTCGAAGTCGCAGTAGCACCATCCGTAAGTGCATGGCATGCTCCTCCTGACTCTTGGAGTAGACCAAAATGTCATCGATAAATACTACCACGAACGAGTCTAGATAATCTGCAAAAACTGAGTGCATGAGACTCATGAAGTAGGCGGGAGCGTTCGTCAGTCCGAAGGACATGACTCGGAACTCGTAGTGTCCGTATCGGGTGCGGAATGCGGTCTTCGGAACGTCGGTCGCCCGAATGCGCATCTGGTGATATCCGGACCGCAGATCGATCTTCGAATACACCTGTGAACCCTGTAGCTGATCGAACAAGTCATCGATGCGCGGTAGAGGATACCGGTTGGGCACCGTACACTTGTTCAACTCTCGATAGTCGATGCAGAGACGAAGGGATCCATCCTTCTTCCTCACGAAGAGGACAGGAGCTCCCCATGGAGATGTACTCGGTCGGATGAAGCCCTTCTCGAGAAGGTCCTCGAGTTGCGTCTTGAGCTCCCTGAGCTCGGCCGGTGCCATGCGATAGGGGGCTCGCGCAACTGGTGTAGTCCCGGGCTGTAGCTCTATGCAGAACTCAACCTCGCGGTCTGGGGGCATCCCAGGTAGCTCCTCCGGAAATATGTCAGAAAACTCCCTCACTATCGGTACGCTATCTAAATCTCCATCTCCATCCTCGCCCTCAGCCATGACTACGGATGCGAGAAACGCGCTGCATCCAGACGTGAGTAAGTGAGTCGCTCGAAGTGCAGATATGACAGGAATCCCTATCCCTGGCTTTCGGCCCTTGAAGACGAACGAAACCTCGTTCGGTCGACCGAACCGTACGACGTGTCTCTCACAGTCAACTACAGCGTGATGCGTGGCCAACCAGTCTAGACCCAGCAGTACGTCAAAATCACACATGTCCAATACCGTAAGGTCTACTGCTAGGTCCCTATCGGCGATTCGGATCTTGCGGTCCTTGCAAATCCTGTCTACCAGGACTCGCTTCCCGAGGGGCGTCTGTACCTCCATGGCACAGGCCCTAAGCTCGGTAGTCCACTCATGCGTACGAACGAAACTAACTGATACGAAAGAGTGACTAGCGCCTGTATCGATAAGTACGTATGCCGGACAACTAGATATAAGTAACGTACCTGTGATGAGATCCGCGCCCTCATACATCTGCTCGTCCGAGGTAGGGGGGTCTGGTAGTACCTCCCCGCCAAATGTCTCGGCGGCCGGAATCTCCTCCCCTAATGTAGCATGGATGCGTGCAGAGTCGCGGCCACCGCCAGGTCCAAACCTACCGCCTCGCTGTGGAGTGCTGCCACCGCTGCTGCGGGGAAGAATCGTAGTCTGACCCCGACCAAAGCCGGACTGTCCGCGACCTCTGTATCTCTCAGGGGGAGCTCGGGCAGACGTCTGGCCAGCTCCTGAACGCTGTGGGCATGCGGATGCCCAATGGTCGGGAGACTGGCAGATAAAACAGGCGCCTGAGCGTACGCGAGGAGCTGCTGATCCTGACGGACCACGGAATGGCTGAAACTGGGGCTGCCTCACCATCTGCTGGGAGGGGACGGCCCTACCTCGTCCCTGGGAGGCAGTGAAATCGGTCCTCGGTCGGACACTCCGATGCTGGTGCTGGAGTCTCTCTATCGACTCCGCGTGGTCTATCAAGGTGTCGATGGTCGTGCTCGAACAGGCGGTCGTGTGCAATGCCAGTGAGGGCTGCAATCCCTCAATGAAACGTAGGCGGCGATCCTGCGGATCTGCCACTAAGTCGGGGGCATAGCGAGACAAGCTGATGAACTGGGACCCGTAGTGGCGCACAGTCGAGCTGCCCTGAGTGAGAGACTCAAAGCTCTGCCTAAGGGTCCGTAGACGTGCCTGACCCATGAAGCGGGCGCGAAAAGCAGTGGTAAACCATGTCCAAGGTATAGGGCCCTCGTGGCCCTCGTGCTCGTACTGGGGCTGCCGTGAGGCCCACCAATGACGGGCATCTCCGTCAAGGAGTGTAGCGGCGAGCTCAGTATGATAGCCCACAGGAGATCGAGCAAGACGAAGTGTCTCCTGTACCGCGGCGAGCCACTCCTCAGCCACGGTATAAGCGCCACGCCCGTCAAACCGGGGCGTGTGAATACGGATGAAATCTCGATGGGCTAGGGTGAAAGGATCGCGCTGGTCGCGACCCGCAACAGCTCCCTGACCCGCAAACTGGGCCAGACCCTCGAAGAACTGCTGCATGAGCTGTGCAGCGTCCATGCCACCACGGGGTGGTGACGGTGGTCCACGCGGTCCACGCCTACGTGGTGGAGAGCGAGAGGGTGAAGGGAAATGTCCACCCCTGCGGGGTGGGGAAGGAGGCGGGGGTGGTGGTGGTGGCTGGTATACCATACGGCCAGCAGCCTGCGATGAGCCAGCTCGGCTACCTGCGCTACCTACCGAGAGCTCCGAGTGGGGTTCAAGTGGCTGAGATGCAGCTCTACGGCGCCGCAGATGGGGATCGCGACGATCGTCCATGGCGTATCTGTAAATCAACAGTAACAAAAATATAAGATCCATGCTACGTGTGAGATGGGACGTATGACTATAGGGAATTTCGATCATAATTATCTATATGCAAGTTTCTCGTTTGAAAGGTATTGCTCGAAGTGCTTTGACTCATGTACTTATATACATATATATAAATATATATATGTACATATGGATATATATATTCATATGGATATATTCATCATTGGCATGTGACTATGCTTGATTTTTGGTTTCTTCGAGTGATACCCAGCTCAGCCCATAAGGATAACGGTAAGCTGAGCTCTGATACCACCCTAAGGATGTCACACCCCAAACCAAGAATTCTGGATTAAGATGTGATCAACCTCGCCTCGTGCTTAATTAATCATTAAGCACGCAAGGCTAACCATAAATAATAAATCAAACAGCAGCGGAAGCAAAAATAATATAAATATCAAGCATCAGTCACACAGCAAATAAATAAACATACACATACATAACATATAATTCGATCCATCTCGGATCCAAATAACACCATCTATAGAAGGGGATACATGATCTATCGAGCTCGTATATATAACACAGGAAATACGAGACTCGTAAACCTGATCAAAAGTCTAACTCTAGCTAATCAAACGGTGGGGCCATCGGGGACAACTCTTGACAACTCCTGCTGCGGATCGCCAGATGCTGTACCTAAAACCCACGAAACAACTTGTGGGTGAGCGACGAATCGCCCAGTATGTGACCCAGAATTATCCCCTCAGGGATCCTCTACGGTCAAAGCACTTTTATTTATAAAATGAATGCAATTAAAAATATGCACATGTGTGAACTTATATTAATAGCTAATAGAATTTGCAATACTTTTGAATGATGCCATGATGCGATTATTCTATTATGCCAACATGCGAAATAAACCCAAAATAAAATCAAGGTGTAATATCGGATATAAATCAAGTCGGAATCCAGTACTCCTTGCACTGTGTGCCCAAATACAATAATAATAATATGGATAAAGAAATCACCCCGTGCCGTGCCAATAGGATCAAAAAGATCCAAACAATATAATCCAAGGACTGTGATCAGAGTGCAATGATACACGTTGCCTAGTGACATCGAGCATTGCTCCACAAGATAATAGCACACTAGCCGATGGTTATATCAAATCCAATGTGTCATCTCGCCTAACGATTCGTCACCCAAACATATCCAATAGGAGAAATCATACAATGCAGGTCGTAAAAAGTTAATCTCCTTCCTCATGAGCAGAAGAGAACTCTACCGTCTGGCTAGTCCAATAGGTACACCACGCATGATTCCACAAGGCTCGAGACCGGCTGAGACCGGCTGAGTCCGGCTATGAGTCCGGCTATGAGTCCGGTCATTGGGTCCGGCTTGAGCCCGGCACAACCGTAGGCTCCCGTTGACCCCCGTTGACTCCCGTAGACTCCCGTAGCTCCCGTAGGCTCCCGTAGCTCGACCTTGGAATCCTGTTCTAGGCAAAGTAGCTCCTAATGTAGGGAGGGAACAAATCCCGAATCGTATCGTGCCACAGAACTCGCATGCGTATGCACGTAATAATAATATAGTCTTTTACGAGAAGAAGACAGCTAATAGCCTAATATTCTAATAAGATACATATATAATATTATTTAATTACTCTACTCTTAAAATACAGTAAATTCGAGTTTTTCAGGGTTCATGCAATTCTACCTACAGTGCAGAAAGGATAAACATGCTCTACAGTTTTAAGGCAACTACTTAAAAATAAAGTGCGGATGTCAGGTCAGATGGATCGACTGGTAAGAGTACGCCCACGAAAAGAATAATTCAGATATCCCACACCTGTAGGGCTGGAGTCTCTGTCGCTAATAATCAACGTGCTCCGCGTATGCTCCGAACTGCGGGTCAGTCGGATCGATCCACGGATCAGACTCGTACGGAGTCGACTGATCTGAAATCACGAAATTACACTAATTAAAATCTACGCTAAATTATTCTAACCCTCGCCCCAGTTAATATGTAAATTAAATTATCAATTATTTCGATTTTATAAAGGTTATCGATTCAGTCAGCCCGACTGAACCAGTTAGTCGGATATTAATTATTTACTTTGATTTAAATTATCCAAATTTTAATTCTAAATAATTTATAGTTTTAATAATTTAATTTGAAGATAAGTTGCTTATAAAAAAAAAATTCTAAAGTCGAAATATTCGTAAAATTATTATTCGTGAGTTACATAAATCTTTTACATGTTCTTACCTAATTAGTATATCCTAATTACTTAGCTATTTGCTTTATTCTAACTTAACTATAATTATTCTAACCAATTGAATTGCATTTTCGAAGAATTAATTTATTATTAAAAATTCCTAATATTACTATTCTTATAAAAGTGCATAACTTATGTAATTATTACTAAACTAATAAGTATTATAATATGTCTTTAGTTATAGTAAAATTTAGATACGTAAACTTGTTTTACGAAAATTTTAGAAAAGAAATGTTTACCTACTTTACGTGTTTTGCTAATTATTTCTAAGTCGAGCAGTTCGTTATTTTATAACTAATCTAATTCTACGTATAATTAGTCGTTTCGAATCTAAGTCAGACATAATATTTTTCTGTTACTAATTAATCGTCATTTATTAATTAGCAATGAGTTTTCGTACAAGTTTGAAAATGTTTAAAAGGAATGTTTTAATTTTAAAAACCTCTTATGAAACTTTTATTTTTATTTTAATGTGTTGGGTGTTTTAGTTGGGTTTGTTTCGGGATCATACAGGTGTCCAATCGGGTTATTATAGTATCTGCTCAAATTATGTTATGAGTCATCATCGAGGCATCAGACCCTGGACGGTATAATCATTTCCCGAGCTAGTTCAAGTTTACGTAAGCATTCGATTTTAATTCGATTCCTCATAAAACTTAAACTTAAAAAGCCACGTTTTAAATCCGACAATTACGCTTTTTGGAAAAATTCCAAATACCATAATTATTAATAAAGCCAAGCCCACATTCTTTTATTTAATTTCTGCATAGGCCCATAAAGAAAGCCCAAGCTTTCCTCAATTTATTAATAACTTGATTTCGGCCCAGCAGAAACCATAGGCCCATAAGGCCCCCTTTTATTATTTGTTTTACAAGGGCCCAATTCCAATTTCATACATATTTTCAAAACAATCCCTTCTTAAATTTCAATTATCACAAGGACCTACATTATGCGTAAACAACCCCCACAATTCAGAACATCACGAAAGGGGTCCCTGTCAGATCAATATTGGTTACCAGTAATTGCACTAGGTCTGTACCGACTGGTACCAGTACCAGAACTCAAGCAAAATAGCACAACCAGGCTGCACGGAACAGAGGTCAAACAGCACCAGATAGGGAAAACAACAAGCAACCAGCATCACAGCAGATAGGAAAAAAAACAGAACTGGTACGATTCAGTACCAGTTACCAATCAATACAACAATGCAGGGGGGGTAAGTGCATCATACAACAATTCACAAGGGTAGTAGCAAAGCACAAGCCAAGCAACATAACACACTGACAAGGCAGCAGCAAGGCGTAAATTAACACAGCCCCCAGGTCAAAACTTTGCCGAGAAAATCAACAACTCGAGCAAAGGGCCAAAAATTCGATCACATAAACGAGTGTTTTAGCGTTTACCCGATTGAGCTAGCACGAGATGGATTGGGAAAAGAACAGCCGGCTCCAAGCGAATACCAGAACAGCACCGGGCCAACACCAGCACGGCACCAAGCAAGCGCCAGTCAGAACAGTCACAACAATCACCAAGCAAAGGAAATCAGAGCACACCGAGACAATGGAATCAGCGAGCACCAAGACAGTCACTACTTAGCACCGAAATTTTCACACTAGAACAACCAATTCAGAGGGAAAACAGAAATTTATAGAGGGAGATGCAAGTTTTTCTCAACACATGAGACAAGGCACAGGGGCATCACTATCAATGGCAAAAAAAACAAAGGGAAAAAACCAGAGAGAGAGCTGAGAGGGGAATTTATAGCAACTCACACCATTTCGTACACGAGGGGACGGGTCAGTCTTGCAGGGACAACCATCTGACAGCCGTGCTGCCGAGGTCATCGCCCACGAGGGTGAAACGATGGGAGCAGGTGGAGAATGAAGAAAATCGCGACCACTCGAACCAAAGGCGGGATTTTTCCCTCCTCTTTTTCGTCTCCATGAAACGAAATGGAAAGAGAGAGAGCAACGGGAGGGGGCCCGTAAGTCAGCGGAAGAGGAGATGGGTGGGCCTAGGGTTTTAGTGAAACAAAGAGGAAGAGGCAGGGGCGCCTCTGTCTTGCGCGAAAGGGAGAAGAAGGGGAACGGGAGGGGAGAAAGAGAGAAAGAGAAAGGTCTGTGGGGGTGGGGTCCGTTGTCGGTGGAAGAAAGAAGAAAAGGAGAGAAACGGAGGCAGGAGTGATATGTGCATGGATCCGAAATTTTTATTCAATTTGATTAAATCTTAGTTTCAATTGGATTCAAAAACAAGGCATGGGATTAAGTCAAGATTCGTGCTAGATTTAATCCAAAGGTCCAAACGAATTCAGAATTTCAATATGAATTTATTTAATTCAACATCAAGGGTTTAGATAACTTCAAATGCAGTGCTATGAAGAGATCCAAGGGTTACAACAATCTAACAATAAAATGGGGTTTCTAATGAATATGATTGGATATAATAATTGGATTCTAATGAAAATTGGTTTGGGAAAATTTGTTATAATACTCATTTATGCATATAAAAATCTAATTTGGCTATATAATTTATTATGAACGAGATTTGTAGCTTTTAAAGTTTTGTTTGCGTGAAAACTCATATCCTTGTACATTTAATTAAATCCTGATTGATTTATCTATTTACACAATCTTGTTGTTTATTTTCAAAGTTTCATAAATTATATATATGTATATATCTCAAGGTTTCTAGTTTATATTTTAATTTGATAAATAAAATAGAATAAAATAAATTATTTGAGTAAAACTTTTAGATTAGTATAATTAATCATGTTTTAAATTTATGGGATATAACATATGTGTCTATGTTTATAGACCTAATAAACTGCAGTAGCTTATATTTAATTTGTATTTTGAACAGAAATTTAGCTCTAGCAGTTAACGAGATAAATATGAATACATCAGTTCAGTATCCTTTGAAATTGGATAGATACAATATATTTGTATGCAAAGGCAAATGTAATGAAGCTCATTTATGTTAGATTTATTTTGTTTTATAGTTATAGTAGACTTGTAACCTCTTTTTCGTGACTTTAACGTGTAATATTTGTTGTGTTTTTGTGTTATTAACAACTAAGTATTTTACATGCAATTAATCTTATTATGTTTGTTTTTGCTTGTCTTATTTTGGTTTTGTGATTTTCATTTATCAATAATTGTAAATATATATTAATAGAGGTCATTCTCATTGTATATTACGATAACTGATTAAATTAATTAACTCCAATTGTCATAAAAAGAAAAGAGCATGGAAAATAAATAAAAATTTGAATGGGGTTTTTTGGAATTTTGATGTGTACGACTCATTTAATGCGTGATATCATATATTCAGAAAAGAAGAAGAATAATATATCATATTTGCAATTTTAATAGAATTAATGACAAAGAACTAACAAAGTGATAAAAATCAAAATTATAGGAGACATGAACAATGCATGATCAGGGTCTCATGAAATTTAGCCACCTGAAGCCGAATAATACATGACAAAGCCTCGTGGGGCCCGCTGTTCGGAAAATGAACAATTAATGCATGATAAGAACACTAATTACCAAGCCGAGTGTTTTCTTAAAACAAAAGTGCCAGTATCCTGATAAGAGATTTGAGTGTTTTGATAGGAAAATAGAAAAGTATTTTAACTTAAAATGTGGAAATAAGAATATTTTGATAAAAAAAACAAGTAATTTATAATGTTTTAATGGTATTCCAACAATTCTCCCAAGAATTAATTGGTCTGTTCTTATTTGTCCCAATTTCATGGTCTAAACAATGCGAGATAAAATTTGACCAATGGGCTGAGAAACTTAAAATTGAGCCTTTCACATTCTCCATCTATATTGTATATAATATAATAAAGCAAGCCCATGTCCGTTTTATCTGAGTTTCTATAATTATTCGTTTATTTTTCTTTTTTCTTCATGTTGTAGCGTCTGCTTTATTTTATTCATTTAGAAATAAACAAATGTATATCAACAAAACAAGTATCTTGGATGATAGAATTTTGAAAAACAGTTTCACCTTCAGTGGAGAGTGGAGAGTTCAGATTTAGGTTCATGAATCATACTATCTTCTTACCATCCACCGAGGTAGTGCCTCCACTGCCTCGGTGGAGCTGTTTTTCAAATTTTCAGCACCCAAAGTGCTTGTTTCGTTTAAATTCATTTCTTGTTTTCTAAATAAATAAGCTAATCTCCGATGTGTCACTGGCAATGGGCCCATCAAGTTCACGAAACATACAGAACTTCGGGTGAGTACGTAATTCCAGCAAAAGTCATTATCGAGATATGCTTCAAGATTCGTGTTAGTTTAAAAATTTATTATAACTTCTGATAAATCATATGTATGAAGGGCTGTTGTCCATTTGTACCAATCTATTATAACTTGGGGATAATTAATTAACGTTTAATATGCTTATTAAATTTATCTAAACTTCCTTTAATGCATATTTTATAATTTACATAATAAAACATTGCATGAAGGATTTAAGTTTTGGATCAAAACCCCAAGAATCCGAACAAAAAAAGAACTTCGGATATAATCTCCTTTAAAGTTAATATTACACCATTACCACTCTTATTCATGCCTATATATATACAACATTTAATTTTTATAAATCATACAAGGAATAATTTACATGATAACTTATATGACATTCAATACTCAAGATATGTTTCTTCACTTTCTTGTTAAATATTACTCAAGATATGTTTCAAAACTTGTATTGCTGCAATATTAAGAAAATAATAAATTTTGATTATTTATTTCAAATAATAAACCTTATACCCGTCTAGAAAATCATCTCTTAACAACAAATGTTTAAACCTAACAATATTTGGTTCAGTTTCAGATATAAGTCCAGCACTTTGTTGGACTGGTTTTGGCACATTGCTGATTCTGGTATTTTGATGGTTCTAACAGTACACACACAGAGAAGGAGAAAAGAAGAATATGTTAAACCACCACTGATATGTACACCAGTAATTTAAAATGTGAAAAATAAGAGATTTGAGTTTTTTGATAGGAAAATAGAAAAGTATTTTAATTTAAAATGTGGAAATAAGAATAGTTTGATAAAAAAAAAAGTAATTTAGAATGTTTTGATAAAAAAGTAATTTAAATAGAAAAGTAATATATTTTGTAAATATAAAAGTATTTAAGAATATTTTGATAAAAAAAGTAATTTAAATAGAAAAGTAATTTAGAATTCGAGGTAAGCAGCATAGCACACGTAATGAAAGTGATTGAGATTAAGGGAGACAGCAAACAATTAGTTACATGATCTATACATAAAAATATATATATAAAATGCCCTTTAAAAATATATATATTCTTTTTAGCATCTTTAAATCACAACAAACAAACAAAATATAAAACTTTTTATGTCTTAAAATTTGAAAATGTTGAGAAATGAAAGCCCACATAACAAAATTTTCCGTATACCACTTGATTATCACTGTGTGGAAATATTTTTGTGTACTGTTTTATAAGCATCATACAATTGACCACATTTGTTCTAGTATTTTTTTTAATATAGAACATCCAGACAAAAATCGTTATAAATATAACAATTCTTTAATTACTTAAACATTAATTGATATTAAACTACATATATACAACATGTTTTATTTATGAGAAACAAAATTCGAATTGTGTATTATTAATGTTGTCATAGTACAGTCCAATTAGAATCACACAGTTAGAAGATGTTTCAAGATATAGAATAATTAAATGATATATCAATACAATAAAACAAAATAATAATTTTTGATATATATTCAATAGGACAACAAAGGCTTCGTGAAATATTAATTTCACATTTCCAACTCATCAAACTTTTGCCACTAAAGGCAAATAATGCATGACTCTAAGCTCCTAACAATAATATATATATATATATATATATATATATATATATCTTAAATTCTAACTTCCTCCCTCACTCAAGTTAGAAACAAAGACTACTACATCTCAGCATTTTAAAGAAATTAAGAAAATTACCAAGTTAATTGGTTGAAAATAACCAAGAACATACTTTTTGAGTGTATACTAACAGAGTCTCTACAAACTTTTTGAATGTTTTTAAATATTTATCAGAGATAGTTCTCTTACCTTCTTCTCAGGAAAGGTATCTATTGATAAGAAGAGATAACTATTTGAAAACTTTTAAAAGTTGTACAGACTCTGTTAGTATACATTCATTCAAAAAGTGGGGAGCTAGATGACTTGTATATATAATATATTAACAAATACAGCCATAACCAGGTTACATTTTTTTTATTACATATTTTATTAATTTTTTTAAACCTTTCTAAATCGGATCATTCATGACATGGAGGAAAATGAGATTTTTTTTAGTCTTATTTCTGCATTGATTTTTTTTTTCTTCTAAATTGTACATAATAGATTTTGTTTACTAATTTCTAATTTATTTTTCACGATATTGATGTCAACAGTATAATTATATTTTAAATTGCAGAAATTTAAGTTGTGTTTTATGCCACATCAAATTCTTCATATCTTGAATTTGCCACATAGATGGATGCATCCATCTATGTGATAATTTCAAGATATGAAGAATTTAATATATTCAGTATTAGAAGACTTGAAAGAAAGGTTAAACATATTACACAAAACGGAAAGTTCAAAATTGATTAATGTTGAAAAACAAATTATCTATTTTGATGGTAGTTTCGATAATTGGCGGATCAAAGTGCCTTTTCCATATCACAATAACTTCTTTCATAATAGCATGAGCGGATTTGCTCGATTTTGGAGAAATACAACTATCCATTTTTTTTCAAAAAAACAAAACAACAACCAAAATGTCAAGGTATTTATAATTCTCTATTAACTCTGTCTAATATTAATTTAATTGAAATGAAGAAAAGGGTTATTATTCTATTAACACAATGATTTGAAACCGAATTAGAAGCTTCTATCTTGGTGGGATGTACTGAAACTTTAGAAGAGTAGCTATTCTGAGTCTGTGAGTCATATGCTTACTACATGCATGCATTTATTTTTATTCTCTTAATATAAATTGCCCCATGCATTAGCCCATTCAATTGTAATATTAACGTATATACATATATTTGCAATTAGTAGAATTCGTTTGCCAATCGGATATTATATGAATGCTTTGTTTGCTTATACACTTTTTATTATCCGATAAATTAAACTTCCTTCCGGGCCAGGCTATGGTTAGTCCTCTTTTTCTTTTTTTCTTTTTGTCCTTTTAAATACCATATTTATTAGAAATAAAATTATGTTCTAATTTAGGCACTTGTTTTTCACTTGCAGTTAATTTAAGAGGCAAAAAAAGGTTCCACCAAAGTAACTGAAGTCCGATAGATGATTTTTTTTTTAATTAGCTCATAAGACATGAAACTCATTTATGTTAGATTTATTTTGTTTTGAGTTATGGTAGGCTTGTAGCTTCTTTTTCGTGACTTTGACGTGTAATATTTGTTGTGTTGTTGTGTTATTATTAACTAAGTATTTTACATGCAATTAATCTTATTATATTTGTTTTTGCTTGCCTTATTTTGGTTTTGCGATTTTCATTTATCAATAATTGTAAATATACATTAATAGAGGTCATTCTAATTGTATATTAAGATGACAGGTTAAATTAATTAACTCCAATTGTCATAAAAAGAAAAGAGCATGGAAAATAAAATAAAAAAATTTGAATGCAGTTTTTTGGAATTTTGATGTGTGATATCATATATTCAGAAAAAAAGAAGAATAATATATCAGATTTGCAATTTTAATCGAATTAATGACAAAGAACTAACAAAGTGCTAAAAATCAAAATTATATGAGACATGAACAATGCATGATCAGATCCTCATGAAATTTTTGCCACCTGAAGGGTTGAATAATACATGATCAGGGTCTCATGAGATCAATAGCAACTCTTCGACTATATCAACATATGGTTTTTTTTTTCTTTTTCTAAAAAAAATGATCACACAACTCCTCAAAAACAGATATGTTTGCATTTTAAAGACTAAGAATGCATACCACAACAAATATAGCAATTTTTCCTAAAAACTTGCTGAATTGCGTGGCACTTCAAAAAAAGATTATCTTGATCACATAACAATTCACACATTAAATTAAAAGAGCAAAAAAAGCTTATTATATATATATAGTTGATTAAAAAAAATACTAAACCATACACAAAAGAATACGGAGTGTAATAGAAATTGGTACAAAAGTTCATACGAATAAAAAGTAACCATCTCCAAAGTAATAGAAATTTTTACAAGTTCATCCAATGAATCGCATGAATACGGATTTATGTATCTAGAAAATTAGCGGCCATCATCAGCTTGAGCATGATCTCTTGTTCTATATTCGACAAAAGTTGAAAGTTGGACTATTATCTATGCATTTTTTCCCTTGAAATGCCAAAAAAAAAAAAAAAAGATAATTTAATTAGTAGCAATGAAAAGTTTTTTTTGAGGGTAAGCAATGAAAAGTTAACATTCAGAATTTAATCAGAATTTTTATTCACAGACTAGAGTTATGTCAGGCAATAAATTTGCTGCTAATGAATCCACTAATTAAGCTGGTACGTACTTGCTCGTTGAAATAGTTAAAAATTAGTTTCCTGACATCAAGTATTCAAGTTATCAGCTTTATCACACAAATCTTTCAAATAAATGATTAATCAATTTATTATAGTTTTCATAGTGTAGATCAGAAATCTGAAACTCTTAAATAAAAAACAAAGTAAACCTTTATGTAGTTCATATCATACTGCATGCAGTTCGTCATTATGTATTCATGCTCTGAAATATACACACACACGATTAATGTGTCACTATTAGCCAGTGTAAGCATTTTGTACTTTTATTTTTTTTACCCTCCATCTATGTCTGCTGCTCCTCTCCCTTCGCTTCTCTCTTGTCCTTGCCGCCTCCGCCTCCTTCACCATTGTCGAGCGCCCAAGAGGAGACCCCACGACACCTCTCTCAAATTGGCTGAAACACATTTAAAGCATATTATATGCTTTATATGTGCTTTACACTTTATTTAAATATTAATGTTTGTAATCAATTGTGGCCTTAGTCATACTTCCAGTCATAAGATCAACAAAACCGGAAAGATGTAATCTAAATATTATTATGTCAATTCTGATAAATGTTTTACACTTAATCGAAAGGACATTTCAAATATAATCTGTTGGCATGTATTAACAGTAAATTATGGGAATATAGATTTGTACAGTTACAAATGAGTAGGGTTAAATGTTCCATTGATTTTGTATTCTAATCTTGTTCTCACAATTTTATTTTCATTTTTTAAAATGCAAACAATCAATCTGAACCGTTCAATATGATGTTTATATTAAAATGTGCTTAGAGACTAAATTTTATATATTGTTTGGAATTTTTTTTACTATTTTTTATCTAGTACAAAATCGCTAATTTAAAAAAATTCAGGATCATTCAAAAAGATGATTCCGTACGTATCTAAAATATTAGTAAGCAAATTTTTAAAATATAACATTTGATTTCCAAATATATTTTAATATGAAGATCATATTAAGAGGTTTGAATAAAATATTTAAAATTTAAAAACAACACAAAACAAGATATTTTAACCATACTCGTTACAAATTTCCATTTTCGATGGTGAACTGAATCAATGAAATTGCAGAGGACAAAAAAGTTTGTCGTTGGCCTCCATTAATTATGGCAATACTGTTTGGTATTCCTTATATATTTTAAAAAAGGGGGAAAAAGATTTCTTTTTAATTAGTTCTACAAAAGGTTATCGGCTTGTTTTTATGAACAAAAATGATATAAGAAAACTAAAAAAATATCATAATATCTACATCCACACAAAATAGCAAATTTTCACAAATCTAGCTAGTACAAAACGAAACCAAAGGAGCAGGAGCAACATAGCATCATATACAACGTGACAAACTTAATTTAAGATGTTATTTATTTGCATGATATTAATTTTTGTATTGTAATGTTAAACAGAGGACAACACATTATTTGTATTGAGGTTTTCATTAACAGTTATACTTTTGTATTATACAATTATTATTCTCACATTTTATTCAACAATACTAACAAAAAGTATCATTCCAATTGATAAATCAAGTATTGAATTATTACAATCATATCTTATGGTATCGACGTTGAATCCTGCTGCCAAAAGCAAGCAAATTAGGTACTTAATTGATGACTATCTCAAAAGTATATAATGATATAATGATTGCTAAACAATGTTTCCCATAATAGGACGTACATGTGTTGTGCATGAATCAGAATTCAGGACTCAGTACATTACCAGAATCATATTCATCATTATTAGAAGTATGCTAGCTGTATAATTCTCTAATGTACAATGAATTTCATTTTTTAAATTCACTAGGGACAATGAATGTATTTTGGCATTTACTCACTATATATATATATGACAACTGTTAATTAAATTTTTAAAATATACTTTTTATTAGTTCTGTTGCTAGGTAATACTAAACCAGTACAGTACAGTCTAGGTTAGGACTTAGGACATTTTGTTCAGACCGCTGTTAGTTTCATTTAAGTACGACACATTTTGATATTTCGATATTCTTTATTGAAAAAGGCCAATATTCTCAACTCACACCCTTGCAGGAAAAATTGACAAGGTTTTCGTTTTCAATGATGGTGCGATTTGTAATATTAAAGCTCTCATTTCTTACTCAATTTTGTCATACTTATGCTCGTTATTCTGGCAAAAATAAAAACAATAAACAAAATCGAAAATTGATTTCTGCTAATTAATCACTAGTTATTTTGGGTGTAATAGTTTTCCAACCGATATATACACTAATTAAAAAAAATTTAGTGCATCCCACGCTTGCATGAAATAGGAATAAATGACTTGAATTGCTATCACAAATTGACATGCCACATATGCACGTTACCAATGTACCATCTCAGTACGTCCCCCGTCTGGTTAGACACCCTGATTCAATCTGGTTTCTCTAAATATTACAATCAAAGGTAACAAATTACAGAAGATTCAAATATTATACATGATCGAATCACATATATATACCACGCATATTTAGGAAATTACCGAAATTCATCAATGCAATTATCTACAGTTCTACACTCTATAAAAATGTTTCTGTTGAGTTAACAAAAGAGTTGAGGCTTGCGTTAATACTCGATCAACATAGTAAGTTCCGAACGTACATCTTTTACATAGAGAGTATTGTCTAATCAACTGAATCAAGTGTACTTTCTCACAATTATACTTTTAACAGTTAAACGAAACAAATTATAACAGATAATAAGATGCTTATTGCTATCATCATATATACGTTAAATGTTGTTTTCAATTGACTTAATTACTATATGATGATCAAAGAATTCATGGCCATAGTTGCGAGTCGAGTACACTACGATGTAAAAACCAAGACAACTATGTGGGTGCATTATCAAAGAATAATGAGATAAATTGTAGATAAGTTTTTTTTAAATAATGCTAAACCAACCAATTAAAATGTTAACGATAAAAATAAATTTGGAAGTTTACATATAACATTAATATCCATATCGCCACACAATTATGCAGTAAACATTTTCAATTAATACGTACATTGTACATATCCATAATATAATTATGTTGGAACAGAGTTTTCAGTAAAAGAAACAGGGTCGCCCAACAAGTTTAAAACCGTGCAAATTATGAAATTTTATGATTATGATTATGTTGTTTTGAAAATAAATTTCTTCTTCCTTTTTTTTTTCCTGTTTTCTCTCCCCTAAACCCTAATGATTTATCTATAAATAAGTCACTATCATCTCCTAGAAACTCACACGTACCTTTCTCTAAACGCCTAGCCTCTAGAGGAAAAAAAAAGAAGCAAATAAATAAACAAAACTACAACGCAATAATGGCTAGAATTAGAAAGAAGGTCAAGATACAATATATTTCCAATGATGGTCTACGTCGGGCCACCTTAAGGAAAAGGGGTCGTGACCTATTAAAGAGGGTCCAGGAGCTCAGCATGCTATGCGGATTCCAGGGATGCGGAATAATTTATAGCCCCGAAGAAGCCGCTCCACAAGTATGGCCGCAACCACAGGATGCGAGACAAACCCTCCTAACTTTTAATAGCGTGCACGAGGTCAAGCGCACCTGCAAAATGACCAACCACTTGGCATTTATGCAGGAACGGGTTGGCAAGTTACGGAACAAGGTGGCCATACAGGAAAGAAGTGACTTTGCTGAAATATCTACAGCTAATTTGTGGGCCGCAGGCTATGCCTTGGATGACTTGATCTCCAAGGTATTCGAGAGGAAATGTGCGGTGATGAGTCTTCCTCCACAAGCTCCGATTGGAGGTGAGGTTGGTGCTGGTGTGGGTAGAGGAGTGACTGTGGAACCAGTTGCAGCACCAGCTGTTGTTGCACCCGGAACACCAACAGCACCGACTATTGCAGAAGCAGGACCTTCTACTCAAGCAATTCGTGGTGGTGACGGTGGTGAGTTTTTTGCGGATGAGATACTTGATTTTGGGAGATTTTGGGAGATGCAGTGATTTGTAATTTCTATGGTGGTATAGAGGGTTGATTAGGTGTTTCTGGATATGCATGTTTCATGGTTTCTATTGTCCTTTTCAATTTAAAAGTTTTTTTTTTTTTTCAATAGGTAGATCTGGTTTGGAAGACAGTTGAAGTTTTGTCTTTGCAGTCCTCTTTGTATACAGTGGAGGATACTGTCTTACTGAGTCCCTTGAGTTTATGTCAATCCATTCTATGAATTGAGCTTGATGTATTTTCTATTTTTTTTTATTAAAGAGTTCTGGTAAACCCCTAGTATTTTTTAGATGTTTTTTTATGAGAATCGAACCTGCGCTTCTCTATTGAGAGACAAGACTCATGCCACTGTGCTAAGTCCGCAGTTCTTATTATCTATGTGTTTTGCTTTATCATATTTCCAACAAAATCAGTATATCGTTCTTTTGTCGGCACTTTGATTTAGCTAACAATTGTCAATACAGATTGCATGTATTTAATACTGAGACACTAAATTAAGAAAAAGACGCAACAAGAATACAAGATTCAAAATACTTGTGGGTTACATCTTAAATTACTTGGTATGCTAAGTTTTCGTGTAGTGAAAAAGATTAAAAATTGAGGCTATATTTCCTTTCAGAAAAGGAAAAAAAAATCGAAAATAAAAGGCTATGAGCACCAGTTTTGAATAAAATATAAGTCAAAAAATAATGTTTACATGCAATATCATGCTATTTCCAAAATAACTGTTTTTAATTTCTATTGAGTTCTTGGAATGGAGATACTAAGTCCATTGTTACAATCAATAATTTCAGAACAATGATTTTCAAGATGTAAAACATTAATATACAATAGTATCAAACATTTCTTGAAAGCCACCTTTGAGCACTCGTATCAAACGTCCAGCATATTAATGTTTTTAAAACTGGAGATACGAGTGCTCAAAGGTGGCTTTCAAGAAATGTTATTCTGAAAATTTCTTGAAAGTCCATTGCACTCCAACCATTAATATACACTTGTATCCAAAGTAAGAAAACATTATTCTGAAAATTTACTCTAACATTCATACACGGTTTTTAATAAAAAACGTGAGCAATATTTGAATCAAATTGTACACTGTTTTATATTAAAAACTATGTATCAATGTTGGAGTGCATTTTCCGAAGTGTGTATACATATGAATGCTTCAACAATTATACACGGTTTTATTGTATGATATGTGTGTACATGATGAAAGAAATACAATTACTTCCACGTCATCAACCTGTGCTTTCATGTTATCATGCATCTCTATCTACTTTTTTCAAGTCATTTCTCTCATTTTTAAAGCATCTCTTCCCTGTATATGTATTTCTCTAAGACATCTCTTCTAAACAGGCGAGGCTAGAGCGATGGATAAGATAAGGGTGACGATATTCACCGAGAAGGGGATTGGAGACAAAGAAACTTCAACCGAGCATAATATTTTGCTCGAGTGTTCGATTTTAACGTTCTTTACTAATTCGGAAAGCTCGCAAGGAGGAGAATTGCAATAATGTCAGAGTCAAATTAAGTGAGAGAGATTGACTAATATTATTTAGGTAGCACGTACTATGGCCGAAATGTCATATAGTCAAATTTTAAATTTTCGTATTCGAAACATCAATCTAAGTAACTCAGTAAATTGATTATATATTATACTGGTAGAATACCAATTTTACCCTTTTTATAATTTGCTAACTAATTTTAATGATTTTAAAAAATGGCTTTTTTGGCCTAAAAAAACAAATATACCAACATTTTTTTGCCAAAAACTCCATCTTTCAAAAACCATAAGAAATAGTAAAAAATGACATTCTATACTACAAGTATTAATAAAAATTGGCATTCTATACTACTAGTTTGGCTAAAATAATTACTACATGACATGGGATATAAAGTTATCAACATATGAAGATTTATTATGATAACAACTCGTCTAGATGCATTGTATCTAATTCGGTGTTTCATGAGAACAAAATACTTTGAAATTGATTGTCACTTCATACGAGAAAAAGTGCAATCAAAAGAGATTGAAACACCATATATACATAAGTAGCAAGGATCAATTAGCAAATAACTTCATTAAAGCCTTGGGTACCTCAAGTTTTTAAAATTTCTATAGAATTATACGATCCAATTTGAGCGGGAGTGTTGAAAATAAAATAACGTCATTAATGTTGGAGATACACTTTCTGGAGATGCATATCACGTCGTTGATCTCAGTTTCAATTTCTTCCCTTATCTTTTGTAATTAAATCTTTCCTTTATTCAATTCCAACGGGTATAGGCCTGGAACTTGTATAAATAGAATAGTATTAGGTCATTCTAAATTATGAATCAATAATCAATAAATTGTAGAAATCATTTTCATAAAAAATCTTCACATCCTCATAACATATAATAGCATCACTCATCAACACGGTCGTCTTCAATGTCATCACATGCTACTCCCAAAATCTCTTCCACAAAAAACTCACCACCGTCACCGCCACAAATTGCTTGAGTAGAAGGTCCTGCTTCTGCAATAGTCGGTGTTGTTGGTGCTCTGGGTGGAACAGTAGCTGGTACAGCAATAGGTCCCACAGCCACTCATCTACTGATACCAGCACCAACCGCAACTCCGATTGGAGCATGTGGAGGAAGACTCACCGCTCACTTCCTCTCTAATACCTTCGAGATCAAGTCATCCAAGGCATAGCCTGCAGCCCACAAATTATCTATAGAGACCTCAACAAAGTCACTTCCACAGTATCCCTCGTTAACTATTACACTTACCTCAAGCTTGAGGTCATCACTTTCACGTCTGTCTAGCTTGTCCCATTTTATGCAGGAGTGGGTTGACAAATTGAGGGACAAGCTGGTTGAACGTGAAAGTGATGATGCAAAGCTCAAGGTACGTGTAATACTTTACGAGAGCTACTAGGGAAGTGCCTTTGCTGATATTTTTGAATATAACTTGTGGACCGCAGGCTATACCTTGAATATAACTTGCTGAGGTCTCTTGCTAGGGTTTTTTATCGGAGTGGGAGATAGTCTGATGCTTGGTCGGAACCGTCAGATTAGCATTAAGATTCATGCATACTAGACCCACATGAATTAAGTTGTCCATACAAATTTTGATACTGATCAGACGGTAGTGACCTGACATTGGACCAATTTTTTTTTTGTCTGATGCCCTTGGGACTGCCTCCAATTCCTTTTTTATATAGGTTGAAATGTGCAAATTAAGTCGTGCTCTGTCTTTGTACTAGATAAATGCAACTAATCATCAAGACCTTTGTACTATAGCGTGCTCTGACTACACTGTAACTACGAATGCGTATCCTCTGCATTAACTCTTGAGTTAATAAATCTCAACCGTCTGATTTTAAACAAAATCAATCCAACTCTTTGTTAAAATATAGGGAGCCCTTTAATATTAGCGTGGATCTAATTCGCACAAATTTTAAAACAAATTGAATGGTCAAGATGCATTAACTAAAAAGATTCCCTTTTGAGTTAATGCTGATTCTGCAACTACCCCCACATAGAAACCATGCACCATCAACATCCTTGAGAGTTCATGCAGGGTTCATTTGGGTGCCAACGAATAGTAGGGTTAGTTGGATTAGCGATTATTTCATGTTTGAATGAAAAAGTAGTTATTCTCAATATTCAAATATTAGCTTGAGTTAGTGTGCTATTCCGCTAACTCAACATTTTGTTGAATTAGCGACTATTCCAACTTTATATTAACACGCTATTCTCACTAACTTTAGTCTCAATCCAATCCAAACGTACCCGCAGAAAACATACATGCTGATAACATACCTGGAACCCATTTACTTGAGTTTGGAACAAAACATGGAGCCCATTAAAACAAAGCAACCAAGACTGAACATCACAGTAAGCACTCTTATTACAAAAAAGACAGCAATCTAGGATGTGGCAAATTTATATTTTAATATGAGATTGACTTTAGATATATTTTTTCAATATTTATGTCATACATATCACAAAACATTAGTTAGAAAATGTCATCCGCTATATTTCCACTATCAGCTATGAAAAACACTTGTTGCTATGATTCTATGAACTACGATGTAATTAAGGAATGCAACAATTAGATGAACTAAGATGTAATTAAGGAATGCAATTATTAAAAAAAATTGTAGAAGCAGATTAGGGTTGTTTACAGCAACAAAAAAGTGAATAAAAAAACCCGCTACGCACACAAAAAGCTTGAAAAGCACTGTTCATGTTAGAAAACATTGATCGACTTTCATCAGAAGAACTTTTCCAGTCAAACCACAATAAAACCTTAATTGTTGAACCACATTATTGATCCCTAAGACCCTCAAAATTAAACACAAATTTTGTAAAATTAAGTAAACGTTAAATTCACAATTAAGCCAACTCATGATACACATGCTCAAAGATTCAATTTATGAAATCAACCATGAATTAATTCCATAAATTGTTTCATTAATTAAGAAGACATCCAAAGAGAAACAAAATTGATTAGTCTCACAAATTAGATTTGTTGCATACTTGTACACATACAAGTTAATCATTGAATTAATTAATTGCATATTAATACCATTAGCACACCATACCAAACAAATTCATGGTTGTTGACAGCTTTTTCTTTAAAAAAATAAAAAATGGTGCGAACACAAAAATCTTGATAAATTATAAATTTCGCATGAAGCGCACAACTAATGATGTTGATCGGTTTGAACGGTTTGGATTCACTATTTGAAGTTGATTTGATAAGAAGTTGATGTTATATAGATTGAAATAACACCGATCGATGTTATATTAGTCAGACTCCTTAATAACTTGTTCCTGTCGGCTCCTCCATATTTCATAACATGTCTGGACATGTCCACTATGAACCATGTTATATTTTTAAAACAACCCTGTACACCATACGTACATAAACCAAGTCTATTCAATATTTTATAATGACTAAAGATTTCTTCTTCTTCGTTCTGAATCTTGGCTTCCTCTTTCTGACTGCAACTCCTCCAAATTCTTTCGATGCCTTCCATAACATACAAAATTGACTCAATGAATCACCAAAACATTATACTTTTGCCCTAGAGGCAAGAAAATGAGTGAAAATTCGGCTAATTGTGTCGATTTAGCACCGATTTTGTCAATACCAGAGTTAACTCGGGAAAAATCGGATCGCGTCCGGTCGATACTGTTCCGGCCGATTTTTTAAACCATGGTCATAAGTTCCATTCCTCAATGCTATTTTTGGATAAATATTTTCTACATTAAAAACTACATTTGACTAGTCACTATACCTAATGGCAGGTAGCAAAAGTTTTATTGAAAAGTTAGTGTTGCCTGACATATATTTGTGAAAACAAATAAAATTAATTATTCCAAATGGACATACAGTACTCTATTTTTGAACTCCAAAAGTGAAAGCAGTGGATAAGACAGAATAAGATTATAAAGAGGAGCTCCAAAACTTTACCAGTAATATAGAAATTTCAACTTACTCCTTTGCATGATGTATAGGCTCTATTTTCAGTATAAAATTATAAATGCGGCCAGCATGACAAATTTTCTGAGCCGTATTAAGAAGGTATGTGCCAGTATTAAGAAGGTGAAGAAATTAAAAAGTAATAAAAAAAGATTCATATTAGCATTGGAGTTGAACTAGGGGAGTGGGGGCGGCCCGATGCCCGGTCGGAGCTGTCCGATTCGCATCAAGAATTGTACACACTTGGTCAGCACAAATCATAAAGTTATTAAGTTAGTAGTGTGAATCTTAATTGGGATCAGAGGACTCTGATCTTGATATATTCCCTGAGTTAAGACCTACCTCAAACATATTAGGTGACTATATTCGAGTGCTTCCTAAAATTCCACCAAATTCCAATTAGTGTTCTAGTCAAGAATATTCAAATATCAATTTGAGCAAATAAAACAAAAATGCAAACTGAAATTTATACTGAAAATCGAGCAGGGTATGGTATGGGCAGTGTAGTGATATTCGGTCTATTCGGCCCAATATTCCTATTCAATTGCAATCCGAATAGAAAATCTATATTCAGTCTGAATATGCGGTTTAGAGGATATTACTGGTTTAGAGTATATTAACAGTGATAAAAGTACCGGTTTAAAATATATTAACAGTAGTTTATACCACATATTACCGTATATATACTTGTTTATATATATATATATATATGAATTCTCATTTAAAATCTACATATATAAGTTCGCATAAAAATCTACATATGCAGTATGCAGTGGCTTTCCACATTCTGTATACAAACTGAATATTAAAACACTGGGTATGATTATGAAAATATTTCCATATTATCCGTAATATTGTACCTATTGGCACTCCTACTCATAACCCAAACTCTGACCGAGTCCAGTTACTCTAAAGTAACTCAAATTTTGAGTTTTGATCCAGACCGTGCATCAGAAAGATGAAATGCATAGGCCCTTTAATATTCGTGTGGAAACAAATCTGACGGTTAGGATCTTAACACCAAATTTCAGATTAGGAGATATAAATTCCCTCTGACTTGATTGCGCGCACAATTGCAATCTCGTTCTTTATTGTAATGGGTTCCTGCTTGGTAAATTATGTAATGGGCCGAGGCCCTTTAATTTTTCATCTGGCCCATATATTTTTAATACCAAACCTACAGTGATTTTGGATTCGGATCGTATGTTAGAATTCGGACAAATCCGGCTAGGGAAAATTCACGGACCCATTTAATGTGGAGTTCGCATTATATGCATTGATGCACTGTTTTAGTTTTGCTCCAGGCCGTCCGATCAAAATCCGGATCAATCTAGCTCACATATGTAATGAACAGGGTCCTTTTAAAATACGTGCTAATATACAACAAACGGATCGGATCTAAATTCAAATTTTGATTTACCTTTCAAGATTTGAATTCCCGAGACACAATCCTTTAATTTCATAAACTCTTTTATTATCTACTCCTTGCCAACTTATTTCGTAGGCAAGAGGCCGAGAAGGAATCGAATCGTCTGCCCCCCTGGGGGCAGGAAATTTCGGCTTCCAGAGTCACTACAGGGTGGGCCCTTATTTTAAAAAGTAACAGTAACTAACCCCTTTAACAGTAACCGGTTCCACCCCGCAGTTATTCTGGAAGCAGAAATTTCCTGCACCCCAAGGAGCAGGAGATTCGATTCCAGGCCGAGAATATGTATCCCACAGGTACCTGCAAAGAAAACTTTTTACAATTAGTGGATTGGGACCGTATTTTTTAACTTGGCACGAATCTCAAAGCCTAGTAGTACTGCCCCTGTGCAGCTGTGATAGCCCGAATTTCAAACAGCTGAGAATAAATTTCAAACCGTAAAGTGAAGGAAATTTTTTACAGTACATGAAAGGATACTTGTCCAGAGGCAGAGACACAAACAAACGCATAGGAAGAAGCAGTGGGGGCCATGCAATCAAAAGCATATCAAATATGGTCTTATATATCTTCTCGAATAATGTACAGGCTCATAAATTATTTTACACAAAATTAATATTACAACCACAATTAATACTGTTTGGATGAATTTACAACTTTTTTTTAATATTGTTTTTATTCCCGGTTTAAACTAATGAGAACTTTATTTCAGGTCATAATCTCCGAACCGATTAATTAGTATGATCTTAATTTCTGTATTCTCCTGATAAGTTTAATTACATGCTGGTAATTTTTATTAAGTATGATATATCAAATATTACGTAAACAATTAGTTGAAACGGAAAAACAAAAAAAATATTATAAAAAATTTAGTTTAATTACATGCTGGTAATTTTTATTAAGTATGATATATCAAATATTATCGCTTAAATATGATTATATAAATTCTCATAATTTTTTTTCACTAAATAAGAAAAACACTCAATATTATGTCAGTAAATCGGCTGAAATACATTTAATGAATATTATGTGTTTTATTCTTTATTTATTAATGTTTGTAATTAATTGTGTGTGAGTGTGACAATACATTAAAAAAAATGCAACACACTGACTTCTTAAGAGGTCACCCATTATAGTGCTAAATAATGTTCAAATATGGTCTTCATGTTCAAATGTTCGAACATGGTCTCTATGTTAAAATGTGCTTATAGATCAAATATATTTTTTTTTAGTTTGTAAATCACTAATTTCAAAAAATTCCGGACCATTAAAAAAAGTGATTGTGTACATATCTATAATATATTAATATTAGTATTATAGTAAACAACAACAAAAAGCAAGTCTTTAGTCCTAAATAAGTTGGAGTAAGTTAGAATATAAAATTTAGTAAATAAATTCTAAAAAATATAAAATTTGATTTTCAAATACATTTTAATATGGAGATCATGTTAAACTGTTTGAATTGATTATTTAGAATTTAAAAATAAAAACAAGAACATGAGAGCATAATTGGTCAGAAAACCAATAAAGCATTTTAACAATACTCGTTTCAAATTTTCATTTTCGGTGGTGAACTGAATCAATGAAATTGCAGAGGACAAAAAAAAAAAAAGTTCATTTTAACAACTACCTTTTATTTTATGGGGCACATGGGGTTTGGTTCCGTGGATACCATGGATTGCTCTAACAGGACAAAAAAAATTTGTCGTTGGCCTCCATTATTATGGCAATGCTGTTTCGGTATTCCTTGTATATGTTAAAAAAAAGAAAACAAATACTTAGATTTCTTTTTAGTTAGTTCTACAAAAGGTTATCGGCTTATTTTTATTAACAAAAATTGGTCTGAGTAATTTCGTTTATCTATTGATAAAAAAAAAAATTATAAAGATGACAAAAAACAAGATACACCTAAATAATGAAGTGTTTTTAATAGCACTAGAATTTCATGTGGAAATAATAAAAATAAATAAAAAAAGCAAGAGTTGGAAGCAGAGGTGGACCCACATCACATGGTTCCGGAGGAGAGTCACTCTCTCTGGATTTTGAATTTTAGTGGTCATCTATTGATCCCGATCGATTTTGTCCCCCTTTGAAAAAAAATTTGCTCCCCTTATAAATGTTTGATTTGTAATTCAAGTTAAATTTAGAATTAAAATCAAAATAAATTTCTTAAATAATAATTGGTAATTAAAATTATAAGTTAAAACATCAGAAATTACGAGTCCAAAGTATTATTTTTTTTATCGAATATCCAATTTTTGATTTAAAAGGCCGAATGCCAGTTTCATTTATAAACGAAACAGGAACACAGTCACAAAAACGGGAGCTTATCTCCCTGGAGAGCATACTAGTACTCCCCCTGCACAAAATATTTGTTTGTAATCACCTACCAGTACTAATTACTGACACTCTACATAAGTGCAATTCTCCAAAACAAATTAAACAACATGTTCTGGGATATAAAGGTTACACATCTTAATCAACATCAAAAAACAACTTGCTAAGATGTCTGCTATGCTACTCTAATATAGTCAATAACTTTCATTGGCTGAGCCAGTGTCTTCAAGGTGGAAAGAAACACTCTCCTCTTCCTCTGACTACACTATAACAAAAATAAGACAGTATTTGCGACGGAGTACCGTTATAAATGTATTTTTTCTATTCGCGATGATACTTTTCGCGAGGAAGTACTGTTATAAATGTGTTTTTTCCCTCGCGAATAGTGTCTACTTTGTTGTTGTTATATATATATATATATATATACACACACACACTCGCAAAGGGATCGTATCCAGTAGATCTTCTTGTGGTAGATCCATTGCCCTGTTGCTGTTATTGAGTATCCAACTAGTTAATAGATTAATTTAAATCTAATTAAGTATTTAAACCTGATTCGATTTTTTTTTTGCCCACTCCTCTCCCAACGAAAATCCTAGATCTGTCCCTCAATCTGTTCTTGATTGGAAGTGTTGTCTCCTTCTCATCTGATCAACAGTTTCTTCATACATGCATAATATACAAACACTAGTAAGGTGCATCCCTCTTCATGGTTTTGGTTTTGTATTGTTAGTATTTTGTCTGGCAACATTTGGCAGAAAGGAAAACAATCATTCTCAGTGGTACTCTTTTTTTTTATCTTTCAAATTAAATTAAATTCAGGTCGATTTTCAGAAATCATTTAAAATGTTAAACCACACATTCAAGATGATTTAAATATCATATATTCACAACCCAATTTAATATTCTAATTTTATTTTCTAGATTTTCAAAAATGAAAAATATGGATTTTGGAATCTAGAATGAATGAGTAACATATGATGACTCTCGAGTCTTGAATCATTTTTTTTTTCTAATTTCGTACTTATTTAGAGTTTGATTATTGTGTCTTAAAATTATACCCTGTACTTTTTATAACAGTAGCACAGTACCAATAAATTTTCATGGATAGAAGAATTGGTAGGAATCTCCAAACTTGAATTCCTACCAATCCAAATCAGTATTTTTTTCTCTATTAAATATTTTTTTAGGAAAATGGATAGAGTAGCTTAGGATTTAGTTATAATAGAAGAAATCAATCTATTCCCTAAAAAACTTTTTAATAATTTAATAGAGAAAAAAAAACATAACAACTGGTTTGAATATGTAGGAATTCTACCGATTCAAATTAATTCAAACCTTAAATTAATATATTTCTTATCGATATTCTTTCTACTCATAAAATATATTAATTGGTACTCTTTTTGTTTCTCTCTTTTTTTTTAATATTTTTATAGACAAAAAATTCTGTCCATTAATTAGGTCTGTGCTGGAAATTTTCCATAACTATCTAGGTGACGAATTTGAACTATTGACCAATGTATTATCACAATCTAAAAGGAAAAATGTAGTAGTTGGTAATTTCAACTTCAATCATTGCCACTATCCGACAAATGATCAAGAGTTTACACAAACCAAATTTCCTGCATTAACTGCCAAGGCTAGCTGCAATCATATATAAGAGTATCATTTCGTAGATTGCGAACTATTCTATTTATAATTGCCAACTGTTAGAGATGCCGACATCCCCTCCAATTCACTGTCGATATAGTCTCTCATGTTTAATTTGTACTTTGATGAATGGAACCGAATCTCAAATTTTGAGTAGAACTAGCTAGAGTTTTCTTAAGTTCATCAAATTTTTTGATAAATTTAAGTTTATAAAATTCATCAAATCAACTTCAAATGATGAATCCGAACCGTTGAAACTCGCATACCTTACGAGTGATGCGTCTACATGTGAAAATTTTAAACATTAGAATTAATTTAGTATAAAGTCAAGCTGTCAAAATAAGTTCAAAAAATGAATGCATAAAAATTAATTTATTAATCTTCTAATTTTGACCACTTGTGTCACACCCCGCGGCCACGGGTCGTAACAGTCCCCCGCCGTAAGCATACAACGCCGTGTATGCTTACAAGGCTACTCACATTTCAAACCAAACAACAAGCAATTCAAACAAGTTTCTAATATATATATCAGAGTACACAGTCTGGTCAGCATATAATACAACAAAAGTATCTCATCCGGATACCAACCACGAGGCCTACCCTAAATCTATACAACAAAAGATATCTAGGGTCATATACTGGTAAGCTACTAAGGCCTACTACTCTCGTGCCTCTCCGGAATCAGTCGCACCAATACCTGTAAAATAACGGGGAAGGTGGGGGTGAGAATAAATTCTCAGTGCGAATTTGCCACATTTGAATTATTGGACTTGCAATCAAACTCTATATTCAATAATGAAACCCAAACAACAACAATGCAAACAGTTATATAAGAAAACATAAATAACAGAATGCCACTACTCGACAACAGTTAATCAACCTGAAACACAGTTTACGGAATTTCCAAGATGAATCTCAAACACAACATATATTTTGGCTTAACTCGATTCCTAACTCAGTTCAGTAGGGCTTGTAGCAATTACAGATGTTCTTTCGAGCTGAACCTTTATCAAACCCACATCTGTAGGGTTACTGACACCTACAGATGGCCAACCGCTGGACCCTTTATCTGACACCCATCTGCAATCGCTTGGCTTAACAGTTTATTATGGTCTGGTTCAAATCATGTAAAGAAAATCCTTTTTAGAATCGTTTCCAATATTCGTCATATTCAATCGACCGTTCAAATGCATTAACACGTAGGAAAATGCTACCGAGCCATAGACGTTACACAAGTCAACCACGATTTCCAATCACACATCTCATAACATAATCACCCTCCCTCGTCCCAACCGGTACTGGGAATATCGAGGGCCGTTCACCTAAGGCCATTTAGGATCCTGGGAATCCAAGTCAGCATACAGCCCGACTTGGCAAATTAATTGGATCCAAGTGCTTAACTTCGTAAATCCATTCACACACATATCAATTCCACTCGTGGTGACTTTAAATCAAAATCAGATCACAATAGATCGACATAACCTATAACCATACCAGTATGCAAATCATTCAATTCAGATCAATTCGAGTTTAATTTGATTGGGCTATGCAAATGCTCTACGCAATTCAGTGATGCAATCAATGATATTCAACATGACAAACGAAAACACAGTTTAATTCCTGAAAATAAAGTATCAAACAAGTCCAAGAATCCCGCACCTTATTATGACGAGCGTACCGCTTAGCTTAAGGATCGGACGTCTCGTATTGTCTAGCAAGTTCTTGCTCGACCGAGCCTACACCTATATTATACGTTTACCTGGTTTAATTCGGGTTCAGTGGTCCATACGTTTACTTAGGGTTGGTACAGTCCCAAATCAATTCTTTTCGGTTCCTTCTTTCTTACCAAAATCCTCTAAAACTACACAAAATCTCATCTAGGTCCTCTGGACCATACAACTCTCCATTTGGTGACCATCAATCACCGTTTCACTACTTTGGTTCTCGGTTCATTTCAATTTACCATTTGGTTAACCCTAATTTGGTCAAAACCTCAAATCAGCCGTTAAATGTTCTAAAAATTCACGATCAGGAGGCAACCCTACCGATTACAAGTCTAATTGGTCGGGTTAAGCAAATCAAATCACGATTATGCCAACTTTCAATTTTGGAACGAAACCCTAGAAATCAGATTTCATAAATCGGAAGAAATCGGGAAAAAGATTGGCAAACAAACTAGTAAGGAGTGTAGAGGAACTAGTCCTCGAGCAATTCGAACACAAATCTCGGGTTTAAAACGAGAATCCGAGAAATCGAGAAAATTCGAGGTTTCGAAAGCAAAAAGGAGAGAAAGAAATACCAAATAGAAGGGTTCTGAGAGATCCTCGGCTGCTTTCTCGGTTCCAAACTCGATTTCTCACAACAATCGGGAGTCTGAACGAAACGGAAACTCACGGGATCTTTTCCTTCTCTCTTGGACGAATTTCACTTAGAAATGGGGAATGGTGGAAGAGAGAGAGAGAGAGAAGGTTTAATTTGGGTTTTAGGGTTAAAATTACCCTGAATGCGGATTAGCCAATCCGCACTGCGGGTTACCTAATCCGCACTCGAGACTTAGTCGGTTGTCAGCCGAATCCAGGAAAAGTCCGAGCCTACTGCGGATGAACCTGATCCGCACTGCGGTTCAACCTCATCCGCACTCACTACTTAGCCGATTTCAGGAAAATTCAGTGCAATACAGAAATTCATGAGTGCGGCTAAACTAATCCGCACTGCGGATCCCTCACCCGCACTCACTACTTAGTCGATTTCAGGAAAATTCAGTGCAATACAGAAATTCATGAGTGCGGCTAAACTAATCCGCACTGCGGATCCCTCACCCGCACTCACTACTTAGTCATATTTTTGTCAAAATTCCAGAAAAAATCCTGAGCCACTGCGGATGAGGTTGATCCGCACTGCGGTCAATCTAATCCGCACTGAGCCCATAAGGTTCCGAAATCTCGAAATTTCGACGCGATTTCAATTCACAATTAACTTACTTATTTAGGGAAACCTTAATTAAGGTTTAAACTTCCATTTTATTAACACAATTTATCGGTTCTTCCTTTTAAATCATTTCAATTTAATTGTAAAAATTTCGTAACGTAACAACTTGACTTTATACCAAATTAATTCGAATATTTAAAATTTTCACATGTAGACATAGGGTTTCAACGGTTCGGATTTATCATTTGAAATCGATTTGATGGATTTTAGACTTGAGTTCACTAAGAGGCTTGATGAACTTAAGAACACCCTAGTTCTACTCCTCAAATTTCTGCCAATAAAGTCCATCGGTCCATTCATTTATGATTTAGACGGTTATAATTGAAGTATATATGGTGTATTTTCTCAAAATTCAAATACTCTCAATATTTGAATTATGATCATCCAGATCATGAATGGATGAACGGATGAATCATGTTAATAAAATTTTCTTACCCACAGATGAGCGAGAGATTTTGATGAAATACATATAAAAAAAATCACTATTATACAATTTGGTTACAATTAGAAGTAGAACTAGGATCACGAAAGTAGTTATTTCCGAGAATATGGTTATTATCGACGAGAATATTAGCAAATGTACCGATGCTGCTAAGTAATTTTATTCTCACCTTTAAAACAAATTATTGAAGTTTATCGAATCTTTGTGAACTTCAAAATCTATCGGATTGACTTTAATAGACAAGTTCAAACCGTTCGAGTTAAATATATTAATGCAAAATTTCTAAATTTTAAAATTAATTCACTGTAAAATCAAGTGGTAAAAGAAAAAAGAAAGTATAGATTTTAGAAGTGAGTTTGGCTAGTATAACATCGGTGTCATTTCAATCTATATAACACCAACTCTAAAACCTATCAAATCGACTTCAAACGGTGAATCCAAACCGTTCAAACCGATCTACTTCATTAGTTGTGCGTTTACATGAAAAATTTATAACTTTTCGAATTTATTTAGTATTAAGTCAAGCGGTCAAATGTGTGAGTTTTTAAGTTAATTTTAATACATTAATTTTTCAATATTTTTACCACTTGATTTGATACTAAAATAACTCGAAAATATAAAAAATTTGTATGTAAACGCATCATTCATAATGTAAATCGGTTTGAACGGTTTGGATTAGTCGTTCGAAGTCAATTTAATAAGTTTTAGAGTTGGTATTATATAGGCTGAAATGACACTGATATTATACTAGCCAAACTCTTTAGAAGTTTAATATATTTATTTTTCTTTATTTTTTAAAAAGCTTGACTTTATACTATATTAATTCAAAATTTTATAAATTTTACATATAAATGCATAATTCGTAATGTAGATCGATTTTAACAGATTGAATTCGTTGTTTGCAGTCAATCTAATAAACGTTGGAGTAATTAGTTAATTAATTAAGATCGAACACCCTAGTTCTACTCTACAATTAGTGCAATTAATTAAACATAGTACATACAAAGTAGTCTGATCATGCACCTTCTAAGTGTAATCTAGACGATCGAGCATCTTTCTAATCATAGGGGCAAAACAAGAATTTCACCAAGGACAATTATATGTTGGCCATTCATGGTTTCCCCATGCATAGAAACAAAAGAGAAACAGATTCACGAGCAGAAAGCAACAAACCGATACACAAACTCTCTCTTTATATGTAACTCTTATCCTTTTTCTATAAATAAATCCTTACTATCTCTCACCAACATTTGTTTTTATATAAAGAAAAAGAATAATAACTAACTTTGGTCTTTTGCACTAACATGCATACATTGCATGCATGCCCCTAACGATTGGGTTATCCTCTTTAAAAATAACAACGACCCATGTTACCCCTCCTATATATTTTACATATCATGCATTCATATCTAAATCAAACATACCTAACAAGATAAGGGAGAAAGAGCTAGAAACTTGTAGAAGAGAGAGATGGAATATGATCATGAAATTGTGAAAATTGCCAAGTGTGAGTGTTGTGGTATATGGGAAGAATGCACTGTCGATTATATACATTCTGTCGAAGAGCAATTTGGTGGCGCTTGGGTTTGCGGCTTGTGCTCAGAGGCGATTAAAGAGGAGCAAAGCCGGCTTGGTGTTGAGCTAAAGGTGGCAATGCAGCTCCATGCCAAGTTTAGAGAGACAGCTAGCATTGATCCAACCGTGCAGATTGCTCGCTCTTTCCTCGATTTGCTTAAGAAGATGATTTCGTCTCGCAAATTGATCTCTTAATTAGTTCCATGTTGCCTTAGTGTATGCAGGTGCAGTTTCTAACTACTAGTGGTAACAATGTTTAGGTTCTTAATCTTGCTTAGAGTTCTAGTACTAATGGAAACTAGTTACCAGGCAAGGTGTGTTGTTAGCTAGCAAGAGCTAACACTGTAGCATGTAATTTTTTTTTCTAATGTTGTAAGTCTTCTTATAATATTTAATTACTCAGTATGCACTTGATGAAAAAAAATTGTTGATTAAGTTAGCAGTTAGCTTATTGCTCATGGATACCTCATACCTAGCTTATTTACTCTTTAGTGGATAATTACAATATGGTTAAAATATTGCAAGTGTAAATTTTTTATGTTAAAATTATTATATTATATTATATTATATTATATTATAACATTTGCACCAAGTTTAATAACCCAAGAACTGAAAATAAAAAATTTCAAGATGAACTATTAAGAAAGAAATAACTGACTATTTCTATGTATGTAATCAATCTATTTAGCCAAAAATTCGTCACTCAGAAAATATTACCGTATAAATTAAGAGGTATTTTCATTATTTATTATTTTATTTACCTTGGTCTATACATATCTCTTGTACAGAGATTGTTGTGGATCACAATATGGTGAAGCAATAATTTTCTTCATGATTGCAAGAACAATTTCTCCATGATAGATTAAAAATATATATAAAGAATAACGGTTGCTTGTATAATTGACAATATATTAACATATCATATATGATCATCAGCATAGATCAAATGGGTAATTGTCAGATAATTGACCCGCTATATCCTATAATCTCCTTCAAGTAATTTAGCCATTTTGAGATCCATTCAAAGAGATATCTTAGAGAAACATTGGAATTTATTTTCGATTTCTAAAAACAAGTGTGGCATTTCCTATTCTAATCTTTCTTCCATAGTAATAATTGATGACAGGGCCACTAAAAAAAATTAATTGCACAAGTGTAGAGGATTAGAAATTAAAATTAACTTAATTTTTATTTAGTTTTTTTTTAGTAAATTAATTTTTATTTAGTGCTTGAGAGCTATTTTTAATTTACTGATGTAGATACTCTTAAACAAATATAGTCAGGCAATAGAGAGGATAAAAAATGGCCAATTACCAGCAATCCAGAAGAAATAAGGAACTGAGAAATTGCAAATAAAAACAGAGTACACAAATTAAGGAAATTATAAGAACACAAAAAGAGGGAATCACTTCTCACAAGCAGGCACCAAACAAGGTACAGTACGGTACGACTGCATGAAAAAGACTTGTGCTGGAACCTCAACAAAGCTTACCAGTATAGCACTCCAATCCAGGGTACAATACACTGGATCAGAACATGCAAGACAACAGTTCATGAGTGAGGCAATGGTAATATGCATGTTACACACTGCCCCGCACTATGGACTCGTATCTCTATTTCCGAAATCCAAATAGTCAATCTGAAGTTCTGAACCATCAAACATGTTCTTCGTATAAAAATATACTTTGAGACCAAATTTTACATTTTTATAGAATTATGTTTTTTTACTAAATAAAAAATCACTTTATTTGAAAATTCTGGACCATCCAAAAACAGTGATTTTCTACCTTTCTTAAAAAATAGTAAAAAGATTCTAAAAAAAATGTAAAATATGGTCTAGAAGTACATTTCAGTATGAAAATCATGTTTCGTAATAAGTTGTATAGCATGGCCTCAGTCAAAGCTGATTACAATTCACCTTTCAAGAGATGACAAATAAAACCTAGTGCCCTTGGAATGCATATCCTCTGCATTAACTCAAAAATGAATCTTTTGAGTTAATAAATCTCAACCATTTGATATTGAACAGAGTCAATCTGGCTCCTGCTTATGATATGGGAGCCCTTTAATATTAATGCGGATTTAGTCTGTACAAATCTTAAAGCAGATCGGATGGTCAATATTCATTAACTCAAAAGAAAGATTCCCTTTTGAGTTAATGCAGAGGATACGAATTCGTGCCGTTGTGGTCCTCATTAAGAAATGTTTTCTCGTTGTAGTCAAATGTTTTTTATCTTCTGGCAAAATAATCCAAGAAGAGAACAGTGGATTGCTAAAAAAAGTGTGCCAACGAATCGGGACTTTGATTCCATAATAGAAAAATTAAATAAAACTTCTTCACGGTTAGTCTACTTTTAAGTAATTGTAAATAGTTAATAGTTAATAGACGGAGGTGTTGTCCAAATATTTTAATTTTTATACAAACCTTCAGAAAAATAAAAAAAATAAACAAAACATATCGAAATTATACCATTGCACAAATATGAAAGGGAAATCAATAGATTTGTCCTTACAATCATAAATAGAATAACTAAGCACAAACAAACACCTAGCACACATCAACATCATATTTTAGTCAAACAAACACAAGCAGCAAACATCAAATACCATACTAATAACAAGTAACTAAACAAGTAAATCAGATGTATTTACAGCTTGCATTCCACAAATACACAAGTGCAAACTACACAAGCAAAGTCAAACCATAAAACTAATGGTTGTGACCTACAAGGGATTCGATAAAGGTACGGTAATGGCCAGATATCTCGGAATGAATCGCCTCGACCAATGTTTTATGGTATTGCTGGTAATATGCAGCCTTTATATACTGCATGTCCATCTCAGTTCGTGTTACTACAACCCTAATTAGTGTCGAATCATTTGTGCCCATTCCCTTCATCGCTTTGTGAAGTACCTGTAAAGGCCATTTTGTTAAGGTTGTTTTCCTGTAAAATTTTACAAATTGTCCCTCTGATTATTCAGTGAATATAATAAGAGCATATGAGCCTTATGTCAAGTTCTAACACCAAATCCATGACAGTACTGTTATTCGAACTCAAATTGAGAAACAGACTAGAACATAAAACTAAAGAGCCAAACCCATTATAAAAGGGAAGGTATCCATTTCAACTCTTTAGGTGGGCATATCACGACATCACTATTTTGCTGTATTAATAATTTAATTCTCAAAATTCCAAATGACAAAACATTATTGTTCTATGTCTCAACAATGAATATGTAGGGAAAAAATTATTAAAATTTTAACTTCACATTGTAAATGATCATCAAATTGAAATATCAATGGCTGGAGTAATTATGTCCATTGATCTTATTGCTTGTTATTCTTCCACCAAATAAACTCCAAATTTTTTAATTTTATACTAAAGAGATTTCCCATGGGTGGGCTTTTTTTCCAAAAAAATTTGAATCTTTAATATTTAATGAAAGAAAAGGTGTTGCCGTGATGCCTCACAAGAAAAAAAATGCACACCAGTCATTATTCTAATAAAAGGGCAAGAAAAAGTATTTACTTTAGCAAAATACTTGGCTGGGTTCTCCGCACACCTCAAGATTGTCAGAAGACCATGCTCAAAATATCCTGATGTTTCATTCTTCACAGCCTAATGTAAAAGAAAAATAGAACTTAAAATTTAACAAACCCTTTGTCAAACTTGTAATAAAATGGGAAAATACTGGTAAGGGCTAGATATCAAGCTTCTGGGTAATTGGAACCGATTTGAGAATTGATACCAATAGAGCTTATGTATGCCCAGTAGTAGGGAGTTGATACTGGTACCCACTAATAGTTACCAGTGAGGTGGTAGTGGTTTTGCTTCTTTGTTTCCTTTCCAGAATATTCATGTGGTTGTTTCTTTAATGAAACATGCAACTGTTATAAAAAAAAAATACAGCTTTGTAGGGATACCTTAGTAAGAGATTTCTTATAAGCTTGTTTGTAGGAAGCAGAAACAGCAGCCAAGTGGGCCGTGCTTCTTCCAGTGAAAATATGGATGAATACATTCTCATCTGTGCCTATCCTTTTCTCTCCAGCTTTGTACAAGTCCTTTGCATCTCTTGCAACCATCCCAGGATCGTACTCTGGACCCTCGTACCGAAGCACCCCAATATAGGAAAGCAAGAGCTATAAACATATTATACAATATTTATGTCAACAAGTCAAAATTTACCAATCCGAATAAGAATGAAAGAAATCAATAAAGTATAGGAGTGAGGCTATGGTACTTTGCAAAGCGCACATCGATCCATACTATGGATCCATATCTTTGATTTCAAAGTCCAAACAGTCAATCTGAACCGTTCAACGTGATCTTCATATGAAAATGTACTTGGACATCAATTTTTACATCTTTTAGAATTTTTTTACTATTTTTTAAAATAAGTAGAAAATCACCTATTTTAAAATTTCTGGAGAGATCATGTTGAGCGGTTCAGATGGACTTTTTGAACTTCCAAAACATAGATATGAATCCATAGTACGGGCCGATCCACGCTACGCAAAGCCCCATAACCTCACTCAAAATACAGAGAGAAAAAAGGAAAGAGCAAGAGAACCTTTTGGTGGTCACCAGATGTTTGAATGCTAAGATCTTGCTCGAGATAGGAACCAAATCGGCTCTGGTATATCTGCTTAATGGTCTGTAACTGAGAGGGAGTGCGTGAGCATATTATTTCAGTGGCAGCTGTCAGATCTATGCGATTACCACTTAGCGATTGTTTCAAAATCATTGCGTCACGTGTTGCTGGGTCCGGGAGCCATAGCAGTATTGCTTTCTACAACAATTTATTCCACATATATAATGTAACAAATATATATATCCAGTGGAGTTTGTGTATAATGCTAAATATTAAGTATCATATATACCTCAAGGTCCCCACTAAGCTCAGATGAGATGCGCTGGGAGAGATCCTCAGAATACATGGTTCGATATTCTTGTTGAATCTGAGCACGTTGTGTTGAATCTCTGTGCGCTAATATTTGAACCACTGCTGATTTGTCACACCCAAATCCTGTGTTTTTTTCAGAGGGGTTATTGTAAAACCAGAATAGTAGTAATAGGTAAAATCGGATTTGCTGTAGCCAACAATCAGCACATTTTTCAATTTTTATTTGTATTTTCTTTCCAACAAAACAGGAGGCTTGGAAGCATCCAGATTTCCATTCATAAGAAAATAAATTAGAAATTACAAAATACCCCTGAAATATATGAACATCAAAACTCATTAATGACCTAAAAGACCCTAAATTTGGAAATTCAGAGTAGAGAGGCAACTGATCAGATTCAGCCTCTTTATTTATTTATTTTTGAAAATAAAGGCAAGAAAGCCCATTACATTATTTATTAAGTTATGTTAAATCCTAATATGTCCCTAGAACACCTATCAAAAACCCAGCACAGGTTAACAGGCCTCAGATTCAACTCACGCTTCATTGACAGAACGGTCAACTAAAAGTTACCACCGTACCAGTGAGATACTGGTACAGGAGCCAAGAGCTAACAGTTCTGTCAAATCTAATTGATTAGTTGCCAAAAACCCAGAACAGGTCACATGCATAAACTTATCCTTTACTTCTATTATTCCATGCTTCAATTGTCTCAAAATAGGAAGCACACAGAACTAAATCACATCTAGAAAGTAGGGAAAAAGAATGGAGAAGAAACCTTTGAAGGCCTTGTGAAGGTCAATGGCGTCCTGACGAGCATACGTAGGCATCGGTGGTACGGTTAGCGTCGTCATCTCTTGCTTTCTCTCCTTCTCTTACAACCCGACTTGTTTCTTGAACGAAAATTAGATAGAAACGGTCGTGTATAGATATGCGAGGGAAGCGTTGCTGCGTTGTCCCGACGCTCTCAAATTCTACGAAAAGTAGGAAAAGCACTTATCCGAAAGAAATGTTTCGTCTACTTATAAAACTTTACTAATTAATTAATACAATTATTGAATCTTGTAGAATAAGATCTCCGATGCCGGATCATCCGACACCTGTCCATCACTGCAATACTGAAACTATCGTAGGCCGTTGGATCAGGGTCACTGGAGAACGACATCTTTTGTCCCTTTGTTTTCTATAACGTACCCTGTGCAACAAACCGTACAGTACTAGCCTGTTTGATTTTGGATTGCCCTCGAATGGTGGACCCCTCTGTTTCACATTTACAAATTCTATCACACAACACACACAGATGGGTGTTTGCAACAAACCGTACTGTGCTTTGGCAGGAAAATTTATCACACTGCTGGGTTCATGCGAATTCTCATCCTCTGAGATATCTCATATTTTGAGTGACTTTCTGGAAAATCTCAACCGTTTAAATAAGTTATACACGAATATCAAAGCTCTAATAATAGGCCCCCTGCGCTATTCCCGAATAGGAACCGGACACGTCGGTCATGCAAAACATAAGATATCTCAGAGGATATCTACTCGTTTCACGCGGT